>NC_133897.1:156203222-156530210 GCF_964199755.1 Larus michahellis
AAGGTTCTGGTTTGGATTCTTCCTCTTTCGGGTATATGAAAAGTTAAAATTTTCTTCAGTTAAAAGGGAAAATAGAAAGATTTTCCAGTCAGCACTAGAAAAGATGTCTAGTTCAGGAGAGAACCTTACATATGAGCATAGAACAGACTGGGTCAGTGGTCCCTCTTGGGAGCAGACGGGAGCAGAGTTGGCCCTGCTATTTAAGATGGTTTAAGCATTATTTTAAAGACTGGACAGCCACAAACTGCTAGAATCTCTGTGGTACTTACGAGAGGCACAAATTTGCCCTTTGACGGGATCTGGGTTTGTTATTAAAGGTTGAATATCAGCTATTCCTTTCCATTTGTACACTGTGAGCTGCAAGGCTGTGCCCTGCCTTCACCCCATGTATGGACCACAGAGAGCCACGGGTACTCTGGTTGCACGGAGATCATGGTTATACACGATCAGACACATTTAGGCTCTCAGAATGACTGGAGAGATTTCTACCCCTCCTCCCCATCATTCCTTCGAGCAGCATGGGATTTCCTGGCTGAGGAACTATAATCATTTTGATTTATTAATTCAAACTACTACAAATCTTGTCCGTAATTTGCAAGGTCCAGATATTGAAACAAACAATATTTTTAATAAATCCCTAAAGTTCCTTCAGTTCCTCCTAGCTGCACAAAAATAACTATTCGACAAACCCCTCGTGGATCAGAAATAGAATAATCTGCCAGATCATATACTGCACCAGGAAGAACAGTCAAAATAGCTGACAACCCAGCTTGCAGTGTGAATATCTGCAAGCAAAAATACTCATACAATACAGACATTGAAGAAGTTTGCATATGAGGAGGCTTACTGGTAAATTATTTCCAAGCCAAAAATAAGTAAAAGTTGACATGTCCAAACATTAGCCAGTCAGCGCCAGTCATCGTAGCAGCTCTTTTTGTTCATTGTCTCTGGCTCCCTTTGACAGAAGATTGATACGTGTTACAGGAGGTATTGCAGTGATTTCCCTATCAAATAACATGTGTGGAGAAAAATTCCTGTAGACTGCGGTGGCAAAGGCTCAGTCTGACAAGGACCTCTAGGGCAGTAAGCATGTTATCTTTGTCGTCTGGCCAAGTTTTCATGGAACAGCAGTTCACTTCTCCCTGTAGCTTTTGTCTAAAACCATGTGTGAACACCAGTTGTGAGCTGGCTTTAGAGAAAACGAGATACGCATGAAAAGGGCTGTCTGCTATATTTAGCAATATGTTTTAATAACAGCTTAAGTTTTCAGCGTCTTAGCACCTATTCCTTTTAAGCCTTAGAAAAGAAAATTAGAGAGGTGTGCACTAAAATCTTAGGTGGCAGCACTGTCATCTTTGGAAAACTCTGAAAACAGAATTAAAATTTCTTAACTCCTCCTTGACACAGTGTCAAGGAGTACCAGGGACAAAAGCTTTAGGAACGTTCATGTGTAGAGCAAATATTTCAGGCCCATCTCGGTTGCAGAACATAGCAATATCTCTTGACTTAGCACTGAAATAAAGGTTATGTTGTCATATGAATACTTGGAGTAACATCCATCATTGAGCCAAATATAGTTGCAGAATATGTGCAAATATCTAATTCTCTTTCTAGGCATCACATTAAAACACATAACCATAAAATCCTGATTGTTATTTTCCCTCAGTAGGATTATGCTAAATAAGACAACAAACATTCACTACCACAGAGATATTGCGTGTCGGTGCTATTGCTGTAACCATAACATGAGCAATGCTGCCTAGTAAGTTACGTCCAATAAAACCCACTGATAATGAGTTTTATTACAATAACATCAGCATCAAAGCAAGAACTGGCACATATGCCTAACTCCCTTTTATCCCACATGAAACAGAGATTCCAAGTGACAGCATGTAGCTCCTCCGACACAGCTCAGCATATAATTGGTAGGGATTCACTGGTTCCTGTGTCTTACCGTCACAATCCTGGTGTACCTCAGAGCTCACAGGTGATGGTATTCATTGTTGTCACCCTTGGGGCTTTCCCAGAACACAGAGAACAAGCTGTAAGGAAGAGATGATCTGGCTCTCTTAGGTTGCTATTTCTTTATGGAAATTTCTCTCATGAATAGGAGTTTAACCGGCAGTTCTTTGCCTTTCTGACCACTTCTGCCCCTTTGACCATACCCATTAACTGGACGTGATCTTTGTTAGACTACCTGCATATCAGCAAAAGCAATACACTAAGTGAACACTGCTGTGTATACGGCAGTGGTAATTCTGATATATTTGGTATAGCCAAGAATAGAGTAAGTATGTGGACCAAATTAGAAGGGCATCAACTATGTTTTCCCCTCCCTTCCCCCTCTTCCTGCCGCTTCTCAGGTTGTTTCTGTTGAGCATCTCATTCTCTTCATCACAGAAATTATCACCAAGATCTCCATTCAATGATGCCCCCGTGCATCACCATGATGCAATGTTAAGAGGGGACCCAATGACTTTAGTCCTCAGCTTTCCCTTTCCCACAATGGAGGCGTGTCAGTGCTCCTCACACCTTCTCAAGATTGCATCCAGCCATGAATGAATCACATAGACCCAATCCTGAATTTCTTGTTGGAGGAATTATTTCAGGGAGGCTATTTATTAAATTAAATATATCAGGTATATTTTTAAAACAACAAAAATAAACAAGCAATACGCATGTACATCTGTGCTTAGGACACATACTGATGTTAAAGATGGTTTACATTAATGCTCAGAAATCAAAGCACTCTAGAGCAGCTACATTAGATTTGGGAAAGGAGTTATGGGCGTATTAATGTGGCATTTAAACCCTCCTCTTTGCTGGGGAACTCACTGCACTAACATAGCAGCAGTTCTTCAGTTGGAAAAAGAATCAGTTTCTAAACGAGATCCCCTAGCTACAAATCTATGGTGGGAGCAAGAGTTTAAATAAAAACCTCATATAAGCTGGTTTGTTTCAAACATGGTTTCTTGAAACAATCATTTTACAGCTAAATAATTTGTCCAAAAAATGTTACTCATGGAGGTTTTTTTGTTTTACTGCGTAATATGCCAGCAATCAGTTCCATATGGTCTCTACATACTCTATGATTTAAGGTTTCTGATGTTTACTCGTCCATTTTACTTCCCTGCACACATACAAAAATATACTCTAACATGCATATTTTTCTATCCCCTAAAATCATGTGTGTAATTGCTTTCTACTCCTAAGTACCATTGTGTCCGACACAGATGTGAAAAATAGATATCGAACAATTTCTTCACAGTTCATTTAAATGTATAATATAGTAAAAGTGAAAATTTCTGTGCATATGTAACCCCTTATACTTCCAGCTAAATTAAGCTATCTCATGTGCAGATAGTACAGACAGTACATATAGTACCGACAAAGAAGAGAAAGGAAAAGCAGTTTTAAGCTATGGGGTTCCATCTGCAATCATGCCTCTTTGTATAACACCGGGAGGTATTTTTAAAGACACCATCCAGAGAGAGGCTGCTTGTGAGAATCTCTCAGAGAGCAAAGTCAGTGGGTCTGTATCTGTCTGGATGCACTGGATAAACCCTCAAATGGAGAAAAAGCAGAATTTAGTGGGGAGAGAGGTAAGAAGGTAGGCTTTGCACTAGCATAGACATTAGTTTGAAAAAGAGAGATCTCTCCCAGCAAGGAGATTTTGACACTTTCAGAGGGCTGTTCATTACACCCTAAAACTGTCCCAAGTGGGGTCAACTGACGCTTTTCCAACTGCTGGAAGAGGGATCATTCCCACCCCACGTCCCCATAGGAACCCATTTGGGGGTTTTGCCTACAGAATTTGGCGTAAACTAGATGCCTAATCTTTCAGGTGTTGCTGTTAAAGGAGGTGTAGGGGGACGATCTTCTGCTTCAGTACCAAATAAAGAAAAAAGCAAAGTGCTGAGTCTGGCTGGGGCAGCAAGGTGACCCATGGTGGTGTCAAACCAGGGTACCAGGCTGCTGCAGCCGTTTCCTCTCTGGGGTTTCTCCCCAAATCACAAATGTTTGTTCTTCTTTATTTCGTTTCAAGCTGACTCCTTTGTTTAAAAGAAAAGAAAAGTCTTTGTAATTGCCCAGCTACTGTTTAATCCAGCTGACGTTCATCTTCTTTAGTGTTAGCATACTTGGGCAACCACCCTCCCAGATTTGTGTACTTGATCTACGCACACACTGTGTACATTCCCAGGCTTAACAAGCATGTTATCCAGGACATTTGCCAAGGCTGGGCCATGTGACCCCCCCTCAGTCACCCTCTCCATCTTCCCAACCTCCCCTTCCCAATCTTCTCCAGCAAGCTTCTTTAATTAAGAACTGAAGACATGTCCCATTGAGTCAGCCAAATGGGCCATCTAGCCCAGTGGCAATAGGAGATGCAATTAGTCAGATTTTCCCTATCTCAGAGGTTTATGCAATCTTTTCTGAACAGATTCCTTAACTGCAGTTTTAGGCTGCAGGTAAGAGACTTGAACGTGGCTTTCAAGCAATGTTGCATAGCACCTATGCAAGCTGCTCAGATACACCATTCTCCAAATGTAAGATTTAAGTGATTTTTCTTGAAACCGTGCTTGTGACAGGTGAGTAAGCACATTAAAATATGAATCTAGAGAGATAAACATGTCCCAGTGCATCAACTCATTGATCATAGTACGACTGAGATACTTATGTCCCAGTGACACAGAGCTGCACTGTCCGTGAACACGCCGAGGAGGTGAAGAACTGGTGCCGAATCAATGTAAGTGGTGCTGAATCAGCCCTAGAGGAGTTCAGCACGTTGCATCACCCTTTATGATCAAAGAAAGTGAGGGAAGCTAATGAGCAGCCAGCACTGCCATCATCCCCCACACATAAACCACCCTGCCACACACCGCAGAGCACTACAGAACTGAGGCAGATACTAATCCATGGGAAACAAGAAGATTCCGCCCACCACAAGCAGCACTGTGATTAGTGGTAGCATCAGAAGAATCTGTGCCAGTGGATGAACCCCTAGTCTATACACTTTCCTGAGTAGATTTCTTAATTGCCACTTAAATAAATAAACCGCTGTCCTGGGTTAGCCATATGAGTAAGGGAAAATACTTGAAATATTATGCAGGCCAGCTTCGTTCCTGGGATTGCATTTAAATGCACCCTAACTTTGTTCACCACTTTTCTGTTCACCCACTTTCAGCCCATTGACAACCAGAGGTTTTCTGCCCCACACACTTCCCTTCCCATGTCCTGAGCAGGCACCAGCAGCTTGGTGCCATCCCTTTAACTCTGCCACTTTTGTCCAAAATGCCTGTTGCGGCAGCAATGCAACAGCAAAATTAGGAAAAGGGTGTCCCTTCCAAAGAAAGGCATGATTTTAGGCACCATCACACCCCACTAGCTCCTGCTGCCATGGGTAGTGCTACTGCCCACAGAAAAGGCTGTGGAGTGATGGCAATGGACTGGCAGGAGCCTGAGGCGGCTGGGGAAAGGTAAGACATGTTCTGGGTGTTAGAAGGCATAAAAGAAGAAAGTCATAGGAAAAGCCAGTGGCTGGAAGGAGAATCAGAGAGCGAGCGTGGGATATGGTGAGCAAGCCTGGAGGGAATTAGAAGAGCTGGAAGCAACATTCAAGCTAAACAGCTCCTCAAGTTCACCATGCAGAAGCTGGTGGGAGCTCACTAATGGGTGTGTGGGGATCAATAAAGTTGCAGAAAGCAGGGATACAGATGAAACAGCAGTCTAGGACTTCATTTTACAAAAATAATGGCCAAAGACCTCTATTTTCCAAGGACTAAGCAATATTTTTGGTAGTATTGTTGCTTATCCTCTTAGCTAGTTCCCAGGAAAATCTGTTCTTCTCATCTCCAGCGTGTTCGTTGGCGCTTGTGGTCCAGTCATCAAGGAAAACTGGAAGCTGCATGTGGTTGGGTTGTTCTTTATCTGATGCCAGCGATGCCAAAAGACAAATGCAAAGGGAGTCTCCATTTCCCACAGACTGGACTTAAGTATGTGCTGAATAGCATGGGCTTCACATTAAGGTCTATCAATAGTCTAAGTGGCAGACTTCAATGTCACGCCTGTCTCCTTGAATCCCCCCACAAACACACAATTGGCTAAAAGCTCAGTGGTGTTTGAAAACTGGGAATTCATGTGGAAGAAAAGTGAAAACATTTTTTTTCTAGGTAATGTACTCTTGACTCCACCCTGATCACTGTTACTCTGCATTCCAGAAAGAAAGCAAAAGCCTTTTCCCAGCTGAAATATCCAAGGTAAATTTTAACTCAGGACTGGATACAAACCCCAAGTGCCAAAATTTGAAGACAGTGCCGCAGAACAAAAGCATTGTTCCAAACAGGCTTACAGTTATCGGACTCTTTGAATAAAAAACGATGGAACAATAAACTGTCAGATAGCAGCTAACAAGCACTTGGACAAACCTTCACTCCCAGATACACCAGATGGGTGGCTACAGCTCTAGCTATGGAAATAGCTGCTGCCAGCAGTGCAATAGCAAACCCCAGCAAACCTCCAGACATGTGCAAACATACAGCAAAGATCCTCCCAGGAACAAGACAGGCAGAAAAAGAAGTGAGGAAGGAAAATGAAGTCAGGAGTCGAAGCAACTTCCCCAAGAGCCAAGAATAAAACACGTCTCCCAAGTCCCAGACGAAAGCCGTTTCCACTTTCCACCAGGACCTTGCTGTTTGTTGCTTTTTACGATTCAAAAGTCCAGCTGGAGGGTGAATTTTTGAAAAGGGGCTGATTTTTACTGTCTGTTACAAGGACCCACTGCAATAGCCAATTCCACTTAAAGCGGGATTTTTCCTATTATCGCTTCCTGACCTGATAATTTTTGTTAATGAGACCTGAGACTCCTCAGCTTGGAATAAGAAAATTAATCCACTTAAAGATTTTTAAATGAGATACATGGCAATTCCCTCTTGACAGGGAGGAGTAAAAATAGGAAACATTTCACTTCCCATAACCCATGGATCCTTAAGTATTACTATATTCTCTCTAATCTTCAGCCATTACAAGCATGATTAATTGCAGTGGCAGGAACAGCAGGTCTTCTTCATCAAATCTCCTGCATGCCAACATTTTGTTAGTGTGTGAGAATGCAGTGAAGTACCAGCTGTTGATAAAAGAGTGACTGTCCTTGTGCACATGTTCCAGCTGTGACCACACAAGAAAGCTAAAACATGTAAGAACCCACATTTTTGTCTATTCCCACATATGCTTTGTGTGTAACTTCACTCATTGTCTCTATATATGTATATATAATACCTTTTAACCTATTTCTCTTCTGCGCACAGCTGTATGATTTTAACTAACACCACAAACTGGAGAAGATTACTGCTGGAAGTATTTTCATATACTTACCTTACCTATGACTGGGAAAGGAAAAGAGAAAATAATAAAAGGCCTCATTTAACCAAATGTTTGATTTCAGTTGTTCTGGTGAAGTCCTCAACAAGATTCCTTTGGCTCCAGTGGACACATCGGGACCTGAATTCAACCCTCAACACGGACTCCTGAGAAATGTTTTTGTAATCTGCCCTGTTTCAGAACTCTCCCTTCTTCTGTGCCTGAACAGTGCCACGTGAAGGAGGAGTCTGTGACAGACAGTAACCACTGCAGTGAAACATTTAGCAGCCAGCTACTACTGCCATCATCAGAAGTGAGGAGAAGCTGGTACCCCAAACAAGATCTCAGTTTCTGCCAGGCGCAGGATCCTCCACACCACCTGAGCACAGGTGGTGCAACTCTCTGACTACACCTCACTTGACTCCTGTAGCCCATGAAGCATATGTCTTCAAACAGAAAGTGTCTGCTCCACATAAGCATGCTGGCAGCGTGATCTCCTCTCGGTGTGGTAGCTGGGAGTGCTCTCGGAGGTGGACAGATATCATCACCAGAGAGCCCTAATTGTCAACAGCACAGTCAAATTCTTTCAACACTAGTGGGTGAAACCCATCTTGGCTTTCTGACTACATCTACACTTAACCAAGATAAGGCACGAGTTTGAGTGCTATCTCATGGCCACCCTTACCATCAACTCCAAATAATGGTTCTGGCCGCAGTGGAGGATTCATCCCAGGAGGCAGCTTTGACCCATCTCATTTCAAGGGAAGAGTTTAGTCATAGGTTTATGAGCCATGTTGTGATGACAGGCCCAGGTCAGAGAACATACCTAACTCATTGTCTTTAGTAGCATAGGTGTACCCAAGGGGTAAGAACACTGCTTTCCTACCTACATTTCATTCATAGCCTACCTCTAAAATGGAGCTGAATGATTAGATCACTTGTTCTTCACAGAGGACACCATAAAAACACACTAAGCTCACACAACAGCCCTCTGCAAAGTTATTCTGGAAGTGTATTTGGAATGAATAACTTGTTTACAGATGCACTAGACAGTCGGGCTCAGTTGCTGTGTCGGCATCATTTGTGCTCTGGAGAGCTCCTACAGTCCCCACCACATTGCATGTATGTCACACCCCACATGTACAGCACACAGCATTTCACTAGCAGCAACGGCCGGGACAGTCGGATGTTATAGTCAGAGGTGCCCTGAGAAGCTGACAAGGAGGAGGAAGAATATTTTTCCCACTTAAAGAGCCTACTAAATCAGTGCTGAACCCGTAAGTGCTCTTCTGTATCTCATATGCCTCCACGTGGCTTTCAAAGAGCAGATTTTCTTTTCTGTTTCAGAAATGAAAGCTTCAGTAATCAGTGAGCCATTATTTGAATAGGCACTTGATGAATTCCTGCAGCTGACTTTACGAATCTGTAATTTCCTCCTCGGTGGCTTTCATAAATGATAGTGAGACTGAAATGGATAGGTACCCTTCCTTGGAGGTTATTAAAGTAAATATAGCATTAACTGGATTTGGTCCCAGTGGAAGTGTACTTTGATCCCCAGCCTAGGTAATACTTCTCTTCCTCTCTTCAGATGTACTCTATCTGCTCTCTTTAGAAGTGACAATTGCAAGGCCATCAGTTATTTGAAAGGTCTGCCATGGCAGGATTTGAAAAGCAGACTCCAATGCAAAAGCTGCTCTTTCTGTGGCTGAAACTACACAACCCCCACAGCCTTTTATTACAGTAAGCACTGGAGATTTTCAAGAAAAAATAAGTTAGACACCGTCAGTCCAGATACCCTTTATCTACTCTTTCCCGGAAAAACAAGATTCATGACTCCAAACTGAACATCAAGAAGAATAAAGCACTGGCAAAGGATTCAAGGGTCTCAATTTCAAAGAGAGACGGTGTAATATCGTGTCCTCAAAAATATTGGGTATTTGTAAGCTAACCTTCCTTAAAAACTAAATAATTTTCATTAAAGATAACCAGTGTTCAATGTTGGGCATGAGGTTGATTGAAAGGTTAGGATTCAGCAACTCCCTACCTCTGTTTACAGACCATTCCTTCAAAGGCATCCACGTTTCCTTTATGCAGTTTGTCTTGTTGAGCCTCCTCTCAGTACTATCATACCACTTATGAGATCACAGCTTTCAAATATTTCTTAAATTCATATGATCTTAACCCCCCACTTTTCATAATGAAGGCAACCGAAAATCCTTCAGAAACCCATCACGATATGCTGTGTCAGTCCCTCCCCAAGGCAGCAGATCTGCCCCACTCCCTAAACGTGGTGGAAGATCAAATTCATGGCATCACATGTATGCAAACCAGCAGGCTAGTGGAAGCAGGACAATAATTCACAGAAAGGCTTCTGCATCTCATGGGTGTATCACACAGGCCATCCAGAATCAGTGGAGATGCTTCCACATACAATGAGTTCAGCAGCTTTCAGAAAATATGTCCCATTCACTGACCCAGTCGTCGTTTAACAGTAGTCCTGTCTCCGAGTAAACAGGATTACAGCAATCTTCCATTTAACTCACTTGGTGAAAAATGGTTTCCAGCCACAGTTCAGATGCCTGTCAGAGAATATGATATGATGTTCAGCCAAATCACATGACATTGACACTAAGTTTGAGCCAGAAGGATGGTGTCCCATATGTGCACAGCAGGAAAAGTGACTTTCCAAAAACCTTCAGATTGAAATTTTGTTGCAGAATTTAGAATAATTACATCTTACAATGCTGCATCTCTCGGTGTCTCTGGCTGGCAACAGATGATGTGAATTAAACAGTAGATTATGTCAGCCTTGCCAGATGTTGTGCTAGCCATGGCCCCCTCCCTTTGAGGAAACTTTGTCTCATGAAACACTTGACTTGCTCATTCAAACAGTGATGACTACGTAGCCATGCTACATACCTTGGGTCAGGAGTTGGAGTTTTCTCTTCATGCAGAAGAACTACAGATGTAAGTCAAGAAGAATGTCTGAGTTTTTTCACACTAAGAGAAGAATGGTGACTTCCCACAAAGTATCTTTACAACAGCCAGGTTGGGTGGTGTGGCAAGGGCATTGCAGGTCAGGATGACCTGTTCTGCCTCTGAATTTCCATTTGCTACCTCCATTTGTTTATCCGAATCTGTTCATTGCCTTCGAATTTAAGTTATTTGGTATGTTTTCCATTTTCTTCTCTTTTTATATGGCACCTTGCACATGGCGCATGGGAAGGTCCATGTGCTCCTAGGTTCAAATTATTATAGCATTATTATTCTTTAATGCCAATGGAGTACCAAGAAGAGAGGAGACTTGCTGTCCACACAGACCATGCAGATGATCTGTCTGGTAGGGAAAAAAAGTAGAAGCCCAGTCCTCATCTGGGGTAGACCTTCATGACAGCACTTAGCCCAATGTCGCTACATGAACTTACCTCATCTGGCCTAGTCTGTGAAGGGTAACAGATCCTGCAAAGGAGACAGAAAGCTAAATCTGGAATGCATTTAGACGGCATTACAGAAAAGTGCTCAGCATAACTGAAACGTAACGAGCACTCCAGAAAACCAGCCCAACAGCATTGATTAATTGCACTGAGCCTTTTTTAAATGAGATCTTCAGAAAATCAGATCGTCTCCAAATGGAGAGAAAACAACCAGCAATGAATAAAGCAGCCAAGACAGTAGTAAGCTAGCTTCTAAAAACTGTTGGGATTTGAAAGAATTGTACATTAACTCTGGTTATTTAAGTGATTATTTTAACTGTGGCTCCCCATGGGCCTGATCCAAAGCTGATGAAGTCATCATCCGGAAACAAAGGCCTGTGGCTCCATTCTGAAACTGGTAGGCCTTTGTGCGGTGTACTCTGCTGTGTATGGGCCCCACAAATTACATCTGCATAGTTTTCTTATTAATAATGACGTGAAACATTACCAAGGCTGAAGCTTAGAGGAAGAAAAAAAATGTTACTCAAGGCCATTCAAGTGATACAGCAAGGCACAACAGGGTAAAACCTAAGCCAACAAAAACTTAGTCTGAGTCTCAGGAAAAAAAAAATCATACAATAATGTGTGTCATACTGTTAAATATGCTCCCCAGACCAGTTAGAAAAATTTCCATAAGTATTCAGGACCCGATTAGACAAGAAACTTGACAATATGCTGCAGACAATGATTCTCCTCGATGGAGGATGTTGCCTGAAGAGCTGCTTTCAAACTTTGGTGAGGCAGGTATATATAACCCATCTCCCAGATGGTCCCTCAAGAGAAACATAGACCTTCTCCAAGGACTTATGTCACCTCTAATTTTGGAAGCCAGTTCCAAGAACTTGCCTGCCCTGTACCCCAATGTACAGCACAGAGATATCACTCTGCTGGTGCCCGTTTCGTGCTGTGTAGTGTTGTGAGCTCTGAAAAGCTCTCTGCTTGCCTTATTACAAGGTCCACACATCATTAGCTCATTAGCTTACGTGCCACGCTGGGGCAATAAAGCATCACAACCTTTTCCACTACTACTAGCATATCGCAAGCCAAGTTTGGCACCCAAGCAGCACACTCCGCTTTGCTGGTCGGAATAGAGTTAATTTTCTTCATAGTAGCTCATATCGTGCTATGTTTTGGATTTGTGACCAAAACAGTGTTGATGACACACTGATGTTTTAGTTATTGTTGAAGAGTGTTTACACAGTGTCAAGGCCTTTTTTGCTTCTCGCACTGCCCTGCCAGCGAGTAGGCTGGGGGTGCACGAGAAGATGTGGTGGGACGCAGCTGGGATGGATGACTCCAACTGACCAAAGGGATATCCCATACCATATGACACTGTGCTTAGCAATAAAAGCTGGGGTTAGAGGGAGGAATAGGGGATGTTTAGAGGGATGGTGTTTGTTTCCCAAGTAACCATTACACATGATGAAGCCTTGCTTTCCTGGAGATGGCTAAACAACTGCCTGCTGATGGGAAGCAGTGAATGAATTCCTTATTTTGCTTCACTTGCATATGCAGCTTTTGCTTTACCTATCAAACTTCTTTATCTCAACCCATTAGTTTTCTCACTTTTACTCTCCCAGTTCTCTCCCCCATCGCACCGGGAGAAGAGTGAGCAAGTGTGGGGCTTAGTTGCCTATCAGGGCTAAAACCCAATAGTTGACTACTCTGGCCTGACACAGAAAGGGTGCAGCTCCACCCAAAGAGCAGAGTCGCCAACAGTGTCTCTAATGAACTTTGCTGGAAGTGACAGAATATGGGGAAATTTGTTTTCTGGGAGAAGATCAGTTTTAAAATAAAAAGCAGATTACAAACTTCAAACACATGTGACAAGCTTTGTGAGAATACAAAAGCTTGGTAATGACCATCAATAGTGTGGGCAGAAACTTGTGTGTCATGCAGACACAGCAGACTACAAAAGAGACAACACAACACAGTAACACAAGGGGGGCCTTTTGAGGCCACTTCCATGCTTATTCACGTATCACTGAGGCCATATTTCCCGTATTAGGCACGTAACTGTTGTGCTTATGCCTACTCTCCTTCTGTAGTTACAGGAACCTTCATAAGAAAATCCATTCAATATGAATCACTGAAGACTACGGTCACACTCCCTTGACTTATAGGTTGATTTAGGTTGCTAGCTGGGACATTCTAACAGACGTTTCAAGTTAGGTGGTCAAAATCATGCCATGCAAGCCTGCAGGGCTATTGTAGACATCTAAACTGATGAGTTCAAGAGAAAGAACTTTCCTCAGACCACTGCCAAGTCCTAGATATCTGTTCATCAAAGTGAAGAAGCATTCATGACAATTCTATTAGGAACCTGCCACCCTGGACTCTCCAAAAATGACCACTGATGGGGTACACAATGTAGGAACCGCAGCTACAGGATGTGCAAGTGCTTTGGACTTTGCGCCTACCAAGAGGATATGTCTGCTGGTGGAGACCACAGCTTCTGCTGCCTTCAGAGCAATGGAGACTAATTTGGTCTTCCACGTCTCACCTGCAAATAGTGCCAGTGATTACTTCCTCCCATTCCCCATTTGCAGCTCACACAGACCCCCTACTCGATCTGGTTTGGACAGGTTTGCTAAACCATTGCTCTGTGATTTCTAGCTCATGCTCTGCATTGCATGAGCAGAGTCTACTCTAAAAAAACCCAGCTTATTCTGCTGTTCCTCCTTGTAATCACTCTGTGGGTATATGAGGGTCTTACAGCTACAAAATTTATCATTAAAATGCAGTATCCCATAATCATGCCAGCAGTAAGTGAAATTATGATACATAACTGTTGAAAAGACTCAGAGCTCCATCTCACTACATTGGGTGGGAATTAATTCAAAGAATGTAAGCAATCAACATGTGGTATTGTTCTAATAAATACTCGAAATGACAACCATAAGTCCTGGCCAATGCAAGAAAAGCAAACGTCCATAGAAATTTTCTGTGGTAAGCACTCTCAGTGCTTAACATATCCCTAGAGGCTACTGTTGTCACTGCTTTGTGTTCCAGTTATTTTGAGTTTTTCCACTTCTATACACTCCTTCACCAAAGCCCTGTGAACCCATCTACCCACTGCGGAATTTAAAGGGATGTCTACGGGATAGTTACACTCCGCACTGTAATACGGGAGCAGCACTGTGGTTTTGCTCCTATTAGAACACAGGTATTTTGCAGACGAGTGTTCCTGGTTGTGTAGGATTTGCACTAAGCATTTTCCTGTTTGTTCCAGTGATACCTGGCTAATGAATTCCCCTGGCTTTGAAAAAGAACTCACCAACCGTCTTAATTTTTCACTCTCTGTGGCAGCAACACTAAGATTTGAAGAAAACTTGCAACAAAAGGCTGTAGGGATAACTTCTAAGCTATTCCCCAAACTTGGAAACAGCAGCATGTAGTGCAGTCGCGCAGAGAAATAAAAGGGTAGTCAGTTATATAAACATTGAAAATCTGAAGCTGTTTTTCAAAGGTACATCAATTAATATTAATTGAACACAAAGAAGGATAGTCTAGAAGTTTAAACATTAGCGTGAAACTTGGGAGACTTGAAGGAATATTTGCAAACAGCATGTCTAAGCACAAGAAATCCAACTCATCTGTAATCAAAGGAGCAAAATAGACCTCAGACAGGGCTTTCTCTGAGCTTTTTACACAGGTTTCATACGGGAAGTGAGAATTTCACTGGAAATCACAAAAAGAGTCATCAAAAAGGAAGATACTATGGATCCAGCTTTCTACCTATTTATACAAGCGTGATTCAAGACATCTCTGCTAAAGTCTCTGCAAGTGCAGTGGTGCGGCGGCAGCATCAGGAACAAAAGCAGATCAAAACATTGGTTTTTATCCTAAATATTCACAGTTTCAGCTTACCATGGTATGCAGCAAGGAAAGATACAACCTTGTTCCAAGCTTTTTTCACAAAGTGTCATCTAGGAGAAGAAAACTATTATCCTAATTTCACAAATCAGGAACTAAAGTCTAGAGATGCAATCTCAAGGATATACTGTGCTTAAAATGTCTGATACAGATGCCAGCCATAGGATGAGATCCCATGCACAATCAATCCAGTGAACCCTCACATTTAGGATAAACTATCCTATAATTAGGAAAAACTTACTGCTAGCACAGAGGAAATAGGGCACAACTGTGATACCAAGAATAGCAGCAATAGGAGTTATAACAATTATAGATGTACCTTTCTGTGCCTGGAAATAACCGTAACTTTGTCATAATATTCAAATTTCCAAAAACCAAGGGGAGTCTCAGTAGCTCTGCTGTGAAGACAGGGTTCTCCTTTGTATCACAAATTTGAAATATTTTAGAAAAGCAAAATTATTGTTCATAGTTTTCTGAACTAAAAAATGTTTCTCAATCTTTTTTTCGTTTGGAACATCTCTTGGTTCTACCCACACATTGCACGCTTAATTCTGCTGTGCAGTTTAGCTAAGGAGGCCACAGAGACTGCATTACACGGGGTGAAATGCTGAATATGAAATTCTTTTCCAGTTGTGGGGAAAAGACAAGGACTTTGCCCTATTGGTGTTGTGGCCTTGGACTTAGAATGAAGTTAGTTATTCTTGGTATGGCACATTTCCTTTTGTTTATCCCTCACAACCATTTAAAAATAGCTTTCTAAGACTTGCAGAATCTCTCAATGTTTGCTATTTTAAAACAGATGCTTTTTTACATAGACATATGCAAGAGCTATTTTTGGAGGACACATCATTGTCCTGGACTTTCTCTGTAAATGTATCTGTCTGCACAGAGGCAGCAATTCTGCCCCCAACACTGTTTATGGCAGTGTCTTCATAGCTGAGCCAGGATGAAGACTTATCCTTCAGGTCAGCTGTAAGAGCTTTTCTTTCACACCACAAACACAACAGCCTGCTCAGGTCTAAGGATTTGAATCACAGATATTTGTAACAAGAAAACGTGTTCCAAAAAAATGGCTTTCATCTATTGTCTGTCATGAAGCATACCTACGTATAAGGAAAAGTTTTTACACTGAAAGGGTTATTAGGCATTGGAACAGACTGCCCAGGGAAATGGTTGAGTCACCATCCCTGGAGGTAGAGAGGGGTAAATATAGTGCTTAGAGATATGGTTTAGTGATGTTTTTTGTCAGTGTTTCGTTGATGGTTGGACTAGATGATCTGAAAGGTCCCTTCCAACCTAGGCAATTCTATGATTCCATGATTCTATACATTGCTCTGTGCAGTCCTGTGTAAGTGAAGTTCTGAAGCAAAGTGTGGATCTGTCATCTCTGGACTGAGGCTGGCCAGGACCTTTCACTATTCTCTTGGCCTGGGCAGATGCAACACCTCGATTAGCTGCTCGTAGATCAGCAGAAGCTCTGGAAGCCTACTTCAGATCATAAAAAGATGATGTGAATTTTAGAAATACCAAACACACAGTAAACACACCAGTAGATTAAGCCCAGTAGATTATGAAGAATGTGGTTTAACTACTTCATCCTATGAATATGTGCATACTTGCTAACCTAAGCAAGCACCTAATTCACTTGGATGTCTTCAGATAAACCTTTAGCATGATAAAGTTCATGCTGGACTACCAAGAGAGCAAACTGAGACCATGACTAGCTTAGACCACACCATGACCATGTCCATTTTAGACCAGAAAAGATCATGACCATGACCAGTTTAGACTTGGACCAGCTTTAGAAAGTAAACAAACAAAAAAAATCTTTTCTGTGTCCAGTGTAGCTTAAAGAAGGAGCAACGGACTTCAAAAACACAAGGAAATATATCTCTAGGTGTCACAAAATACTTTCTGATTTTAGGGCTACTGAAGCCCTGGAATAAACTAGAGAGCAAATTATACTCTCCTACAACGCAGAGAAAGTGGTGATATTAGTGGATCTCAGTGAAAAACAAAAATGACAAAAATTAAATGCCAGAAGCAACTAACTACATTCTGGAATAGTGTCTGTCAATATTTCATATAAATTCAACCTCTGGGTTACCTGAAACCACAGAACCCCATGTCTGGTCCTTAATGGAAACACTGAGGCTCCTATCAGCACAGTCACACCACGGCGATAAGCACCTGAACGTTTGTAGTAGGCACCCATGCCTCCCTACACCAAGGTTACTGCTGCACAGGTCACTGGAGAAACGGGGAGCAAATAATCTAAACAAACTCCATTTAATTTTGTGATTCCCAGTTGACATGTATATTTGGGGTCCAAGCACATTCTTCTTCCAGGTGCGTTCTGTCTCCGGGATCCAACTGAGTCTTTGAAGCAAGTGGAGACCTTACCTTTTCCTTGTTTTCCCTTTCCCCTGTCCCTGTCTGTTAAGTATTACCCCATGACCTTTCACTGATTGGCTTCAATTAAGGCCATGGATTTCCTCTTCCTGAACCAAAGTCAGGTTACAGTGCAAGAATAATAAAGGCAAAACGAATGTGTTGCAGTCATCCATGTACAGTGCCCAGACAGCATTTGGAGTAAAATTTTACTTGGGACTCCCACATCTCAAGAGCCTCAAGACAAAAATTTGCTGATAGCTTTTTGAAATCTCCAGTACTTCTCTGTAGGAACATTTCTTGAGTCTTTTTTTCTTTTTCTTTTTTTTTTTTTTATTAAAAAGATAATTTTGGTGGGGGGCTACAAAAAACGGCTTACTGGTTTTGCTTAAGCTTGGGCAAGACTGGCCACATTTTGGACCCTTTGGTTAATCGGCAGTTTTACAGCATATGCCCTGTAAATTGTTAGCATCACAAGGGATTAGTTGGATTTCAGTAGTGCCAAGAAGACCCAGGTGGGATCAGAAACCTGGATCAGCTGTCAGCTGCTGTAAAAAAATTAATCAAAATTAATTTCTATTAGAAAATGCTCCTCCATTGCAAATTGTTCTTCACAAAATCTCACAGCCTTCATTTCTTTACTACAAAAATACATTTGCCTGAAGCAAAATGTTTCTTATTTGGAAGAAATAAGTGTTTGGTTTATTCTGGGTTCTATTTTATTATGATGTGGGGGCTGTTTTTTGTTGTTGCCGTTGAGATATCAACTATTCATTTCAAATGAGCTTTTATTTTGCTTTCTTTTCTATTATTATTGTAGTCACATTGTTCCTGGCAGCATGTACCTCATGGCATGCCATAGTATTCATTCCTAATAAGAAAAATCTTTGGACCATGGTAATTTATGCAAAGAAAATGCTCATCCACTGAAATGTATGTCAAGACTAAAATTTGATGAGTGTGTTTAGCTTGTGGTTCTCAAAACCAAACCCTGCTCACTTCTTAGCACCAAAAATCAACTTTTGTGCTTCCAAGTACCACTAGGAGATGTACGTGTATGAACCTAAGTGTCTTTTATAAAAGTTTCCTTCAGCGATTCAGAAAGCAGCTGCACATAAAGGCTCTCAGTCATTCTTTATTTAAGTGCCACTCTCAGTATGCCTTTAATATGAAGAAGGTAGGTTTACAGCATAAAACATCACCATACAGACTTCCTGCAACACTGAAGGCTGACCCAAGCATCACATTTCAGGGCTGAGGGCTAAAGGATTTCATTCATTCTCAAAAGACCGTTGCTCCTTCTAACTGGAGGGCAGCAAAGTTTATACGGCTTTCTCGAGTTGAAAGGCACGAGACATCACAAGCGTCAGTCTGCATCTGACAACTACTGACATAACCAAAAGCCCTCTTGAAAGCAAATCAAACAAATGATGATTATTTGGAAAAGTGATTTAACTTAATCTTGCTCCACTGTAAAAACTGGATTATGTCCAAGTTGCTGGGGCTATGGTGGGTTCCACAATCCCTCTTTTATGGGGCACAATCAACTTATCAAAAATGATCCCGACTAATTATTTATAATACAGGCTTTCAGATGGTGTTGGTTTTCCCCGGATTTGAAATCCAGCCAACACCTATATTGCTTCCGTCTACCACCAGGCTTCCTCTGCAGAGGGGATTTCACACACTTTTGAGTAGAGGAGACGAAGCAGCTTCTCATGAACTCAGGAAAGGCCAGTGTGTTTTTAGAACATCAGTCTGCTCCACTTTAAACATTTCATTCAAGAAAATTTAAAGTCTGTCACGAAATTTATGATGTCCTGCTGGACAAATGTTTTCCTTTGCTTCATAAGGCACCGGCTACTGTAATATAACAAAGTGGAAATTGCTTTCCAGAGGAACATGTAGAGATTTATCAGAGATACCTCATTTAATCACATTCCTGCAAGTCAGGGTCAGTCACTCATCTTTGGCGGAGGGGAGGGTGGGGGTTAAATCGTAACTTAATCCATTATGAGGGCTGCTGTTAAAGACTTTTTGACAAGTATCTGCATCATACCCCTAACAGGAAATTATGAAAATATTTATATCAGCTCTACGTGCACCTTGTAAGCATCAGAGCAATTGAAAAATTCAGTGACAACAAAGTGCTGAATAGGTACAACTCTTCTGGGTTCCCAAGGAATGTGCATAAACGGGAACTACTGAACTTCAGCTGCAAAAATCTTCTTTTCTGTTGCACACGCAGTCCAATGACCCCATAAATAACCGGACAGATTAGGAAATTCACGGACCCTGTGTAACCTTAAGTCACAAAGCTCTGTGCTGCAGAGGAGATCCTTGCACTGGCTCACCTGATGGACACACTAACTGGCCAGTCTTTCCACATGCTGGCAGCTGGCAGAATGAACAATGCTGAGATGTCCACGTTAGCTGAGAATACACTGCCAGGAAGGGCATGGGAGGGAAAGACAGCGGCCGTTGCCCTTGAGTGTAAAGGTGGCAGCACTAATTGGGCATGAGGATGGGAAAAGCAGAGAGGGGAACAGTGTTTTGGTAGGGAAGTAGTCAAGCTTGTTATTAAGTTCAAATCTTTAATAGCCCACTAATTCATTTGAGTCTGCAGCCCGCTTTGTAATTGCTTTCAAAATCTCCATGTTCCTCTGCCTATTAGAGCAAGACCGACCTGCCAGAGCCGCTCTTCCCAGCGCACAAGCAAGGTCAGCAGTTTCATCAGTTCCCTCTGTAAAACCAAATTAAAAAAAAAAAAAAGCAAGGCTGGTTCACTGGCTCTGAGGACTAGGAGCACACAGCATGGCTTGCCTCTACAATGGGAAATTCTCCCTTCCAAAAACCAACTTGGTCTCATCCTGAAGGCCTGTTACGGAGAGCATCTGGCTGGGACGCTGCCTCCACCCTGCCTGGACATTGCTTGGACAACACCAGCAGGCACCGGCCAAAGCTCTTCCAGGGAGCACACAGGCAAGATGGTCCCATACAGTGCTTGAACCCCAGTTTAGGAGTGGCACATCCAGGGGCTGGGATGTACTTGTGCTTCCCGGTGTAGGGAATAAGCCCAGGCAGAGCTCCACGCGTCTGCTGCTAAACTTCTCTCAGCTCCCAGCCAGCCCAGACCTGTCTGTACCAACACAACGAGCAATGCCGGAAGCCTTTGGGGGGTGGTGAGGGGGCTCCACACAGCCCGGGACATATGTTAGAGGGTCTGGAGTGCCACCTTCTGGTACGGTGACCCTGCAACGTACCCAGCATGAGCAGGAAAGCAGCCAGACATGGGGGGCCACCTGCCCCACCATCATCCTCACCAAGCTCTGGCTTCTGTGCCGGCTCTGTTTGGGTGCAAAGTCACCCTCCAGCCCAAGGGACCCCGGCTGCCTGCGTGCAGAAATGGCATGGAGAACAATCCTCAGACACTCCAGAACATAAATTGCTTGCCTTGTCTGCTCAGGTTCACATCCTTGACAAAGGTGTCAAAACAAGCAACTTTGCAGTAAACTTCAGGAATTTTCCCACAAAAGAAAGTCAAACAGGACCCAAACCTCAAAGGTATTAAAAAGAGAGAACAGTCATTCAGAATA
The DNA here is from genome assembly GCF_964199755.1 of Larus michahellis. Classification (NCBI taxonomy): domain Eukaryota; kingdom Metazoa; phylum Chordata; class Aves; order Charadriiformes; family Laridae; genus Larus; species Larus michahellis. Next base: position 156,223,915 of record NC_133897.1, read on the forward strand.
GTCAGGCTTTTCCCTGGATTTCATAGAAAAGTGGCACAATTCCATCTCTTTTCCGGTCACCTTAACTGCAAGGCAATAGACGCTCTGTGTGGATAACCCATTTGTGGAAACAAGGCCGTGACACACAGCTTTGTGCTCTGTGTGAACTCCTCAGCAGTATATTATCAGGAGCATTGACAGCTACCCACAGTATGTAATCATCTCCCTAATAATACTTCATCCAGCTACGATCCTAGCAATCTATAGTTAGTGTAATGTAATGTGAATGGTATGTACCACACACAGTTCCTGAAAGAATGGGAAAAAATGCACCACAGAGAAAGACGAGCAATGATAAACAAAACATCCTCGTGGACATTTCCTGGAACACTCCCTTCATCTTCCCACCGCTGATCTGGGGAACAAGCCAGACGCTAAGTGGCACATACAATGTCAGTTGCCTGATCTGAAGCAATTTTATGCCAACACCAAGATCTCTAACATGATAAATTTTTCTCTCCTTGTAGCATAACAATTGGTTATCTGTGTAGTGATGTGCTCTTCCCCTTCTCCCAAGCTGTGTGTGCAGGCTGGACCCTAAGGTCCTGGACTCGTCTGCCACGTTCCGGGAGTTCATATCTGTGTGAGAACTTGCTAAGATTCACAGAAATCTGTTATTGGCACTTCCTACTGTGACTGATGTACAGAAAGGATGACTTACAACAAAGGATGGATGCTGGAGGCTCTGTTTTTCTTCCTAAAGACACTCAGCTCAGCTCTTGAATCTCCCGCAACTGTGTTAAGCTGGGCAAGTCACTGAGGGTGGCATTTCCCTCCTCTCATATAGGATAGACACATACCTTCCTGCTAGGTTCAATGGTGAAATGGGGACCCTCATGGTGAGGTACAAGATGGACCTCCCTTTTCTCACCACTGGCTGCTGGGAGGACCCACACAATCAGGTCATGGTAGAGCCCCCCACTTGCAGGTATCTACAAAAAGGTGAGGTGAATATCACCTTACGTATCCATTTCCCATCTATCCAGGGGGGATAATCATCCTTTCTTTTATCTTTAATAGGTGATTATATACTTAGTGGCAGCAGGAGGGTCTCCAAGCATGCACACAGATAGAGGCACCCACAGAGGTAGGGTGGACACCTCCCACTGTCAGAAAACAAATAGGGGTTTGCTCTTAACTTGAAAGCTTTACTCACAGCCCTTCATTGCAATTAATAGGTCTGAGTAAACTTGCAAGTGTCATGTAAGATTCTGGGTTTGTCAAGGCCTGAGCTTTGCATTTGGGGATGTTAACTTGTCAAAACTAAATATCCTCCGTTAGTTCACAGGAACTGATAAGAACAAACAGGGACATCTGAAAAAGCCTGTAAGATATTGTACATCTTATCTCTCCTTTTAGGAACACAGGAACACTGCTACCTCTACCATGTCAGACTGTCCCCCTTCCAGACCTGCTCTAGAGAAGGCACGCTTATGAAAATATTCCAACATCGGGTCTGCGTCTTATCTTGCCTGTGTAAAAACACAGAAGCCTTCACTAAAGGCCCAAACCTGCCAAACGCTGAAGGCCTTCACCTCCCACTGACAGCAGGTCATACTCTGGGAAATAAAACTTCCAGTGATGCTGTGAATTACCCCCTGCTGCCTCTTCCCTTGCATTTTTCAACACCTGCATCTTTCTTCAACCTTTGACAACCTTCCACCGCTCCCAGCTCCACTAACAATCTCATCCGCCTCTCCCTCAAGTAACCAGTTTTCTATGGGCTGTGTCAACCTTTAGGAGAGAGCCTTTAAAAATTTAACAGCCAGCTACTGACATGCTCTGGATGATCCTGTCAGCAAAATGGAGTGTGCCCTGGCTCCTTTGTCCAGTTGCATCAACTGGTCTAATGTCAGATATTGCCTGTCCTTGCAGGTGGAGGAGAGAGCTATTAATCTTAAAATAATATTAATTTTAATAATTTCTTACCCAGTAATAAAAGTTCATGAGATTCCAGCAGCACCTCTATTTACCAGCAATGTAAAGAACAGCTTTCTCTTAGTACTTTGAGCCTCTATGTTTTTATACTGCAAGCAACTATGCAAACACCAGCCCACCCTAGAGAAATTTGGGGAATATTGGAAACCTCACAGCTTTTCACAGCACTTCAGCACAATGCTGTTTCACTCAGCCCTTTCTGTCATTTGATACAGGGTAAATATTCAGCGTTCAGTGGCCTCCACACACACATTTCCACCTGTGTGGCAGGCTGGTCCTTGCCTGCTGGTTTGTAATGTAAAACATGTGGGAATAGTGAAAATCTCAAGAGGTCTGTCTTACACTTCCTGATCTTTATTTACCTTGCTGTGTTCAGTTTGTTTTTCCATTTATATTTAGCACAGATAAAAGCAGGGCAACCAAGCTCATATGTCTTAGCGAAATAATGGGAAGAGCTGGACACAAAAGCCATCAAAAGGCAGGATGAGGCACCTCCACCCCCCAAACAAAGGATAAAACTTTAAGCCAGCTTTGAACCATAATGCGTACAATCAAGTGCTTTTATTCCAAGCCTCCTTAAGCAGGTGAAAATCTCTCACGCATTCACTCCTCACAGGTTGAATAGGTTTGTTATTTTCAGTCAAAGTGTTGGGGAACGGCATGATTAGGAGATCGCTTTGATCACACCATGCAAAATCCTGCTCTTGGGACTGGGCAATTATGGGGTCCCCCTTGCAGAGGACACAAGGCAAAGCTACCTGCAAGCCCCTCATCGGTTCATTCAGAGCCAGGATCAGGCCAAGCTCCAGTTCCATGTGTCCAAAAGGAGTTTGACGGGACTATTAAAAGGCCTTTGTCTGTGTTTGCCTAATCCGAGTGCTCGTTATTTCACAACTCTATCCACATGTAAAGCCATGCCGCCTTCCACCATGCTCTGTCTCCTCTGCCCTATAAACACCAGCCCCAGGTGGTGAACAGACTCGGGATGAAAGTGCTGGAGGTTTTGAAAAGCAGCACAGCAGAAGGCTGGACCTGTATGTTCAAAAAGCACCTCAGAGAGTTAGCGTAGCACCATGCGTAGTTCCTCTTGCAAGTCAACTGAACACATGAACACAACTGAACAGACTGACTGAGACACTTGCAAATATCATAAGTATCTAAAACTCTAAAATACAGAGGATACAATAAAAAAAAAAAAACAACAAACCATTACTCAGCCAACTCTTTAGAAAATCTCTAAAAATACTGGAATGGCATTAAAAAATAAAGGAAGGAAGTAAAAGGATAGGTATTTCTCAATTCAAGGATGCAATGGTTAGAGATACCACCTTAATGCTCCCAGCCACTGTCCAACAAACAAACAAAACAAGAAGACAATGTTTGGTTTAATGCCACTGTTGTAACAACGAAGCTTTGGAACCATGTGTTCGTCATCCCAAAATAAGCTCAGTGGTCTGGCAGCACTTCAATTCTGCAACCATAAATGTCAATGTAAACACATATTTGTGTAAGGGTGACAAAGAAGCACTTATTTTAGGGACCTAACATGCGAGTATCCATCAGGAGTTGATACCATCTTGTGACACTGCAGGTCTCTCCCATGATTATAAATCATCTTGCAACAGCTCAGCCAACCTGCCCAGGGGAAAAGCAAAGCTGGGCTGTCAGTGAGACCGCAGATTGGATCAAAGTCTGGGGTCGCCACAAGCCCCTGGTTTACAGTACTCCAGCCTAACCATCTCCTGGGCACATGCAAGAGCGGGTGTAATCATGAAGGGGAAGGATCAAAGATGTTATCATATGGCATAGAAACCACAACAGGGGCTGCTGATCGGAAAGGGGGACAAGAGCCCCCACAGCTATGTTTAGTCTGGTGTACACCGTCTTGTGATGTACTTCTATCATGAAAAAAATCAACTGTATTTTTTTAGAGCGCAGTTTTTTGCATTGGCTACAGGCCATAATCATCTCATGAACATAAGAGCAGGAGTATGAGACTATAATTAAGGGATGGGCTTTGTTAGACAAGGCACATGGTGGGCACACAGAGAAGGACTACCATGAGAAACTTATATCCAAACATGGAACAGTACGGGGTGTGACAAACCCCTGCAGCAGCGATGGGGACAGGGAACTACAATGATAACACACCATGCCCAGAATTAACTATGTACACAGCACAGTGACTTCCCTTCACTTCTCTATCCTTTTCAATTAAAATTAATACCTTTCAATAGGATGCTTATTTCTGACAAATAACCTCAGGATTTCTCTGCAGGCCAGAATTGTCCTTTCAATAACAAACCATTAACTCCTTCCTGAGACTATCTAGAATTATTGACCAAAAAAATAAATTGAACAAGAATAAGCCCCAAGCAAAAGGATGGCTGAGCTCCGCTAAAACACTAAATATCCCCAGGATAGAGAGTTGTCTCATAGCAGAGCATTATGAGAAAGCTCTGAGAACTTAAAGAAGACTCTACCACATAAAGAAAGAGAAATTTGGTAACAGCAACAATTCTACTTTGCCCCACAAGCTGCTATGGCTTCACCAAGGGCAAGTCCTGCCTGACCAATCTAGTGGCCTTCTGTGACAGAGTGACTACATCAGTGGACAAGGGAAAAGTGATGGATATTGTCTATCTGGACTTCTGTAAGGCTTTTGATATGGTCCCCCACAACATCCTTCTCTCTAAATTGGAGAGATATGGATTTTATGGGTGGACTGTTCGGTGGATGAGGAATCTGTTAGATGGTCACACCCAGAGGGTAGCGGGTTCAATGTCCAGATGGAGATTGGTGACAAATGGTGTCCCTCAGGGATCTGTGTTGGGACCAATACTGTTCAATATCTTCATCAACAACATAACAGTGGGATCGAGTGCACCTTCAGCAAGTTTGCAGGCAACACCAAGCTGAGTGGTGTGGTTAACAGGCCTGAGGGACAGGATGCCACCCAGAGGGACCTGGAGAAGCTCAAGAAGTGGGCCCATGTGAACCTCATGAGGTTTAACAAGGCCAAGTGCAGAGTCCTCCACCCAGGCTGGGGCAACCCCTGGTATTAATGCAGGCTGGGGAACGAAGGACTTGAGAGCAGCACTGTGGAGAAGGCCTTGGGGTGTTGGTTGATGAAAAGCTGGACATGAGCTGACAATGTGTGCTCACAGCCCAGAAAGCCATCCGCTTCCTGGGCTGCATCAAAAGAAGCGTGGCCAGCGAATCAAGGGAGGTGATTCTGCCCCTCTACTCCGCTCTGGTGAGACCCAACCTGGAGTACTGCATCCAGCTCTGGAGTCCCCAACATAAGAAGGACATGGACCTGTTGGAGCTGGTCCAGAGGAGGCCATAAAGATGATCCGAGGGCTGGAGCACCTTCCTATGAGGACAGGCTGAAAGAGTTGGGGTTGTTCATCCTGGAGAAGAGAAGGCTCCAGGGAGACTTTAACTGCAGCCTTTCAGTACTTAAAAGGGGCTTAAAAGACAGATGGGGACAAACTTTTTACCAGGGTCTGTTGCCATAGGACAAGAGGTAATGGTTTTAAACTAAAAGAGGGCAGATTTAAACTAGATATAAGGACGAATTTTTTAATAATGATGGTGGTGAAACACTGGTACAGGTTTCCCAGAGAGGTGGTAGGTACTCCATCCCTGGAAACATTCAAGGTCAGGTTGGTCAGGGCTCTGAACAACCTGATCAGGTTTAAGATGTCCCTGCTCATTGCAGGGGAAGTTGTACTACGTGACCTTTTAAGGTCCCTTCCAACCCAAACTATTCTATGATTCTATGGTTCTATGGCAGTTTCTACCCATTAAAGCCTGTGCATCCACAGTCAGATTTGTCCACTAACTTCAGTTTCACTGTGAAGTTTTTTTGACAAGATATTCAGCACTTCTGTTTTTGGTCACTGTCACACCCAAACACATGAACCAACTGCAGTGAGCTGGAAGTATTTTTTGATAGGGTATTTAGTCTGAGGTCATTCCTGCTCCAGCTGTCACCAAAGGTAGTTTTATGATGTTTCATGAACAGAGCAGAAGGGGGCTTTTTACAAGGTGTGTGTAGGCTTTCCATCAAACCCTGACTCTGGCATTCCTTTATCAGGAGCAATGGGGAAACATGCTAAACCTTATAACACTATGGTAAATTGGGGATCTGACTGTGCCTTCCACGGAAGGTAAAGTGCAGTCAACAGCTTTCTGTGGTGGGCAGAGACCCCACAGCTCTCAGATCTCCCAGTACTGTTGCCCTCTTCCTCAAGGAACAGCACATCAGATGTGCAGCGGTGTAGGAAAGCAAGCATTTGGGAGGTTTGTTCCCTCCTTCTCTCCTCACCTTCTAAGGGAAGTGGTAACTCAGCATGGTTCTTTCAGGTTGGCCACATTACTTCTTGCTGTGCCCAACAAATGTGCAGCAAGCCACCATCAAGGAGTATGGCCATGCAGTAGGAGTCAATAGACAATGTGGTGACTATCGATAGTGACTACTGGCAATGCACGTGGTAAGACCCACATATGCAGGTTCTAATTTCTACGTACAATAGTCTAACTCCAGGAAATCCAGTTCAAGGGATAATCCCATGTTCACAGGCTCATCTGGCAGCAACCATCGGTCTGGAATAGGATTTCACTCCTGGACTCCTACATGTTTGCTATGAGATGGATTCATGATTGCAGAGGTCACCAGAGAAAAGGCTTTGTATGTCACCAACAGAAATGTTTTTCAGGAATGTGTTGTGTTGTCTCTTACCCATCATGCCCCAGTATGAACACATAGCAATGAGCAATTCTGCTCGAACTGCAGGTCCCTGCTTGCGAACCAGGGTTGGCACAGCGACTGCTCAGGGGAGCTTCATAAAGCGGAGTGCAGGACGGGGATTTGCTTTGAACCCCTGGGTCACGCTACACTTGGCTCAAGTCAATGACTCACTCCAGTGAATGCTAAAGTCATTCATGACTTCTTTTTCTTAAACAATAAAAGCAACATTTTATGTGTCCAGAAAGGGTAATAAAAATGTAACGGACCCTCTGTGAGCCTAAATCAAACCCAGTGAAGGCAATGCATGGAGCTCTGTGGCTTCCACACACTTTCGATCATGCCTCCTTTACTTCAGTTTTTCTTCAAGGGACATTTCCATTTAGCAAGGAGGAATGACCTTGGTTTTTTAGCACTAATCTCCACCTCTCCTTGAAGCAGTCCCATTTGCCACGGTGCTCTTCAGAACAAGAAAAAAAAAAATTAATTCCTTCTTTTCTTTTAATGTAAAATGCAATAATATCTTAAGTCTGGGCATCAAATACTGGACTAACATCACTAAGGGATTTTAGGAAAAAAAACAGATTCAAACCTGTGGGAGGTAAAGATTACCCCAGGCCTGGAGGGAAGGGGAAAATTCTTTATCTTAATGACAAAAGGCTCTTCTAATCAGTAATGTTTACACGATATTAAGCATAGGATATTTTTACCTTCTTTTGGGATGTCACATACAAAAAAAATCCCACAGAATTAAGAAAAAAGGAACATTAAAGGCTCATCAGTACAGTCAGGCCTGAATGAGTTATCCAAGTAATTGCTATTTATACCCTTCGTTAAGGCTGTTAGTAAGCGCTTGGGGCCAAGGCCTCCTTTACTGTAAATAGGAAAGTTCTGCACCAGTCCGAGACGCCCCTGACTAGCACTTATGTGCCAGATATGCCTCAGTCAAGCTTCTTGCATACATGACTATAAATTTTCTGCCAACCTATCCATTCAAAAAAAAGAAAAATGTCTTTTTGTGAACACCACTGCACAGTTAGCTGTTGAGGGGTCTGGAGAGTAAGTCTTATGATGAGCGGCTGAGGGAGCTGGGGTTGTTCGGCCTGGAGAAAAGGAGGCTGAGGGGAGACCTTCTCGCTCTCTACAACTGCCTGAAAGGAGGTTGCAGCCAGGTGGGGGTCAGTCTCTTCTCCCAAGTAACACCCGATAGGACCAGTGGAAACGGTGGATCTCTGCAAGGATGTGAAGCGGTCATTAATATTTAATAAATTATAATGAGGGGGAGGGGCCTTCAGCCTGCTTCAGAGCTTCTTGGCCAACAGGACAGAGTAAGGGATCCACTTCCAAAATGCTGCTTTGTCAGGACCACAGTCATTTACACACCTACTGAAGAATTTCTCCTATGTGCAAGTTGTGCACAGGTTACAGCTTTCTCTTTTGGCTCTAAAAAAACATAGTGTCGGTTAGCTATTCTTAACTTCTTATTAACCACTCTTTGTGCTATATTCCTTATTCATCTAGGTCAAGGCAATCTTGGGTTAACAAGTTTATAATTAAAATGTAACATTGGCATACAAAATTAGGATCAACCCAAGCATCTGACCCAGCCTTGAATCCATGACTCCGGCTGGCAGTTTTCGAAAGGATTATTCCCTTTTATTCAGGAGATGTCTCAGGTTTTTTTCCTCCAAGCTGTGTTTTAGCAGGGCAGCTTTCCAGTCTGTGTGGCTTCCCTTCCAGACTTTTTTCAAAACAGCCCTTTAGTCCGTCGCTCTGTGGTTTCTTTCACATTTGAGACATGCGCTGTTCTAAAACCCGCATGTTCGAATCTGGGATTAAAAATAGCCACCGCAGACTGATCAGCATGAAGCAGCCATTCACAGAGCACAACAGCCACCACCATCACCCCGCGCCAAGGCCTCGGTCTGCGCGGAGCATCCCAGCCCCACCAACGGGCACGGTGCTGGGACAGTGCCTGTCCCAGACGGTCTCAGCCCTTTTGTCTCTCCCCATCCAGCAGCCTTGCAAAGCTCGCCGACTACGGCTGCTCTCCCAAGAAGGATGCCACAGCACCCTCAGAAACCTCACCGAGGCTGGTGCTCAATAGCCGCGAGCAAACTTCCAGGCTAATGCTCCTCAAGACAGCATTAAACACTGGTTTACAATAGGCATAATCTGATACCACAGTGTATTTCACAAGATCCCTGTGAAACTCTGCAACATACCATTACATATGAATGGTTCCAGCAAATGTGGAGAAACATCAATAATTACTAAGAGACAATATACAGAAGAAAAAAACTCCTTCTTCCACATTGGCCATAAATATGAGGTTGCAAAGCTTTTAACACACCTTAAACCCTTCAATTTTCCTCACGGGATTGTTTCAGAGCAATCATTTCCCTATTTATGCCCCATGTACATCCCTACTCTTTATAGCTATGCCTCATCTATAAATTCTTACCCTTTGCCCTGGCCAGGGCTCACCCCCTTCACTTCATTACCTCTCCTGCCTTAACCTGCCTCTTCCCTCTACTCCAAAAATCATTAACTCAGTCCCAACCACAATAAAATAATTTTAGAGTCATTTTACACGTGAGCCAAAACAACAGCAAGAAATCCAGTTGAGCTAAGAGGTGAAGCTGAGAAAGCCTCCAGTCCTTTGGTTGGTAGGGCCTTACCACTGCCTTCACTAAATGCAAGATCAAATCCCAGGTCTTAAGTAAATCCTTAATCCAGCCTTCTTGTCAAAGCACAGCTATAGATAACACTATGTCAGGTGTGCCACAGCTTCACAATCTCCAAGGATGATGAATCCCTGGGTCCCTGCTCCACTGCTGTACTGCCCTCCTGGTGAAGAAGTTTTTGCTCATACCAAATTTGAATTTCCCTGAGGCAGTTTTCGGCATTGAGTGCTGTTATTCCTTCTGCTGTATCAGAGAGGAGTTTGGGTCTGTTGTCGCCGTAACTCCCCATTGAGCAGCTGTGGGCTGCAAGCTGATCACCCTGAAGCCGCCTCTTCACCCGAGCAAACAAACCAAGCTCTCACGCATCCCAGCATCTCCTCAAGGCCTCTGACCACCTTGTGAGCTCTGCTGTAGAGCCTCTCCAGTTCATCCGCAACTCTCTTGAACTGGGGAGCCCACAGCTGGGTGTCCAGTGCTAAACAAAGGGGAGCATAGATTCCCCGTGATCTGTTGGCCACGTTATCTCTGCTGGAGCCCAGTGGGCAGTTTGCCTTGTTTTCTGTATAAGTGCATTTTTGGCTAATATATTCAGCCTAGTGTCCCTCACAGCCTTGGGTCCTTTCTCGCAGGGTGGCTTTTCAGCCAGTCAGGTCAGATGGTGCGGGGGATTATTCTGCTCCATGTGCAGAGCCTCTGTTGAACTTTGTGAGGTTTCTGTCAAGCCAATCCTCAAAATCCTTCACATTCCTTTTGAATCAAATCTTTTCCATTTAGCACATCAATCCCTCCCTTTACTTTAGCGTTATCTACATATTTGCTAAGAGTGTGCTCTGTTTCTTCATGCAGAGCTGAAAATACGATTAGTCTCAGGGTCAGTATGAATCCCTAAGCTATTAGCACCAGCCCCTGAGGTACTTGACTTATTACTCACCAAACGGACTTTGAGCCATTGATTAACACCATTTGAGCCTGGTGGCTCAAATTTTAAACCGTCTAACGGTCCGTTTTTCCAGCTGGAAACAGGTAGACCCTGTTTTCCCTTAGCCTCATTTTCCCTGCTGCCCTTTTTCCAGGCACAGGAAAAGAGGGTTTTCAGTAATTTGATGCTATGCATTTTAATCAAAATTACTAGTTCCCATAATCCCAGAACTGAAGAATTTTAAAGATAAGAGCATGGTGAAAATTGATGCTTTTGTCACTACATTAAGTTACATCCACTGAGGTCGTCCTGCAAGCTTTGACTAAAGCTAGGAAACATCTTTTACATCTTATGTAGAGGAGGGAGTTGGCAATGCAGAGACTAAGAAGAGCCAATCCTCCTGGCCCCACAAGCTACACAGCAACAGCTTCATATGGCTAGGAGCCATCAGGCACAAACCACCATACACAGCCCCACAGAAGTCAAATCTCTGGGAGGAGGTCATAGGTAGGAGGCACCAGGACCCTGTCAGAGACTCACCAGCCCATTACAGAGCAGAACTGGCTTCCAGCTGGCTTCCAGGGAGAGCTGGCAGCACCTCCCTTCAGTTAAGCAATTTTCTGATTTCTTTGTTGAAGTCTTTGTAACTAATAGCTCCTTTCACTCAACTTCACTTTTACAATGGGATAATAAATTTCTGGGGGAAAAGCCACGCATTTCAGTCTCTACTGCACTAAACATAAAAATAAAATAACAGTGCGTGACTGGTCTTTAGTGGCTTTTAAATTCTCAGGAAATGAGCTCTCCGTGAGCAGGTAAGGCAGGGGGTTTTAATGACAACTTATGAATCAGACGACACACAAGGGAAGCAAAGGGAAAGAGAGAAAAACATCTTCCTAATCTGCTCTCAAACAGATTGTCAAAATGAGCTCCTGCTGAAGCCAAGTATTTTAAAATTTAAATGACTGGGCACAAATCTGTTTCCAGTGTGAACTGACAGCATGTGAACCCCTGCGAGCTGAAACACCAGTACAAGGGATAAGAACTGTATCTCTCCCACAGCCACCGTCCAGGTGAGAACAAATGAGTCAGCAGGATGAGTCTGTCTATCTTCTTCTACTCACACAAACAATCTTCCAAAAAGCAAATTCCAAAAAGGCAGTTAGTCATAGAAGACATTGGTTGCCAAAGCAAAAAGATCAAATTAAGGTTATTTGTCTTTCTCTGTGGTGACAACAGACATTGACCCCATGCTATGGTTGGAAATGGTGCTCTGAAGCAGTGAGGTGGCCTTGACAGACAGTAGATGCTGAAAAAGATTGTATTACTACCCAGGTATTATAAAAGAATTGGCCAAGCACCAAACAACTCATTTAAGGGTCTGGCTGCTAATCTTCCACATGAAAAAGAAATTTCCCATGGGCAACACCACTTCCCATAGGACTTGTGGACCCTGCAAGTGACTTCATTGGCCTGGGGGACCAGGGAGGGAGGAATCCTCACTCTCCTGCAGTCAGAAGCTAAGCATCCCCAGAGCTCACGTGGACCAGGACTCCCAGCGGCAGCAGCTGTGGAGGGGCACAGGACCATCCCGGGTGCCTCAAGGCATCTCTGAACCCAGTCCTGTGGCTCCCCAAGCATCCTCCACCACGTGCTGGGCACTCACAAGATCCACAAGCTTCATCTCGTTGTAAAATAACACCTGAATGAGTAAATGGCACCACATTAGCTTGTGACCTGCACGTTGCAGCTCAGTCCAGGCTGTCTTTATTGGTCAGCACTGCAATGCACATGTCTATGTAGAGCAGTAAAAGCTCACTGCTATGAAATTAAATTAAATTAAAACTAAGAAAACATTATCTGCACAATTTCTCCTCAGATAAAAAAGCATAGGTACCACTAAAATGCATTCAGGGCCTGATCCCACACCGGTTTCTCAGGCTACCAGAAGTCACTGAGAGTTTTCTCCAAATAAAGCCTACAAGGACAGCTTTTTAATTTCCCCCCCTCCTCTGGTATGTTACTCCAGTCTGGGTTTTTTATAAGCACTCATTCATTTCATTTTCATTCATGCCCATCTGTGAGCACAAAGACGTAGAGAACAGTTCATGAGAAGACATGAAAACTTAAATCAGACCCAGTTCCTTCAGTATGGCTTCAGATGTGAAAAATCATAGCCTCCCTTTGGGAAATTTTCATGGTGATTATTGTTATAATAAACTATTAAGTGATGGAGTGGTTACTTGATAATTCTGGAGACAGAATCCATCTGTCAGATTGCCTGTTAAAGTGCTGGTCTTTTTTCAAATATTAATGTGTCTTCACAGGCACTGAGCTTCTAACATCCCTGAGGCGCAATAACCACGTGATTTATGGCAGCACAGAGCTGATTGCAGGGTAGACTTTGTTAACATTTGAGATCAGCTGTGCAAAGAAAAGTTCTTCTAACATAAATTGAAATTAGTGCTAAAAAGAGATGCCAAAATTGACAGAATGTACAGTTCTTAAAATCCTACCTGGTCTCCCACTGTGTAAAAGGAACCCTAATGATTATGACGGAAATTTTCATGAGAGAAATAATTTGATTTGTTCTGTAAATCAGCTTGCTTGATTCATAATCCCTCGGATATCTCTCAGATGAGGGACCTCCCAGAGGCAGCGCTGTGCTTTTGTTTGCCCTGCTGTTTGAACTGACAGCCTGGCTGAGAGTTAGTGAGAAAACGGTAACGAAAAGATCTTATTTCCTCTCTAATGGAAAAGTATTTCACCATGTGATAAGAATAAAATAATAGAAATATCACAAACTTGTTAAACCTTCTGTAGAAAGGCCTACTTTTAAAAATTATTTTGTAATTCCCTTAAACCCTTCTGCAATCCTGTAGTGGAGATACAATTGTCTTTTAATCTTTCTAGGGATTGAAACCCTCCAGAAAAAAATCACAGCCTGTTACACTCAAATCAGCTCTCCTTTTTCCTTATGCCATTGACTCATGTTTGGACATCTCTCTGCTGTTCACTGAAGAGGAGGGCACCACGAGGACAACATGCAGCTGAGGATGTTTTTATTGGCGGACTCAGCATGAAATGAAGAAGAGAGAGTTTACCCTCTTGATGGTTGATACTGGTATTGAAAAATGACTTTTTTCTTTTTCAATTAAATTAATTTGCCATCCCTCATCCAGTGCCAAGTCTGATAACATGGCACAGGAAATAGCCTTCCACAGCTGCTGCCAACGTGCCACAGCTCTGCCCGAGAGGTGGCCCAGTCACTCCTGGTTGTTTCTTGTAGGAATGTATCAGTCAGGAGAAATGTCTGTAGGACTGTGCAAGAAATTATGCAAGACTGAAAAAAAATGTTTCCATAACATGTCATCCCAGCCGAACTAGATCTCCAAAAGGAGTCCAACAGCAATCATACCTTCTTTTTGGTTTTATCAGTATTGAAGATAGACAGGTAATTGGCTTAAACTGCACAGAAAACATCATGAGATCCACCAGAAAGAGAAGCAGCATGATTTCCCTTTAAGCGACAATTAGAAATGCATTAGATTCGGAATACTGCATCCAGTTGCTGCTGCTGCCTCTGGGCTATTTGCAGACAGCTTTCAACCTGTATTATCCATATTTTAGTGCGTGACCTCCCACCAGCTGCCTTCCCAGAGCCTTTGGTTATCTCACACAAGAGGCACTTGAGACCACCGCCTGTGGTGAGATAAAGTAAAGGTTATACTGATTTCAGACTCATGTTGCTGCCTGGAAATGCTGTAATCAATGGAGTGGATTAAATCTACTCCAGGGAGTACAGAAGATGCTCCAGGGTTGCTTGTTCACCCTTTTCCTCTAAGTACTGTTGGCCAAATTCTTCATACAATTGCCTTGTGTTTGCCTCTGATGGACACCTGGTTCTTGCCTCTGATGGACACCTGGCTCTTGCCAGCCCCAAGTGAGTTCACCCGTTCCCAGTGAAGGGGAGCCAGCAGAACCACTCGTATTTCTGGATAGCTGAATACCAGCCAGGTCTCATTTTAGCCTATAAGCATGAAAAAAACACCTGCCTGAGTCTCACCTAAATTTTCCTTCAATTTGTAAGGCTTATTAATTTTCCTGAGAGGATAAATATTGAAACAAGACTTATTAAAAGCCAGAGTTATTTTTAAAGGCAGGTTTTTACTGTGTATTCACCAATAACGCCTTCCTTACCTGGGTATTTTACAGTGAGGACTAATGACCCCATATTTCTTAAAGCTTTTCCTGCCTTTATGCTGCCGGGTGCTGCATCTTTCACAAGTGAGCAGTTATATCTATTGTTGTGAGCTGTGTCAACAGTTTGCAGAAACAATCGCTGCGTGGGCTGTTCACTATTATCTGGTTGCCACAGCAAAACCATGCAAAGGTCTTCCCAGAGGGAGCTCCGAAAATCATACTGTGTGCAGCATGATTTGGGGCTGTTATTGTGAATTTCTGAAATTTTTATAACGGAACAAAACCCCATTGTGAAATACAGAGCCTTTCCTACCGAACCCCAACAAAGCCTTGTTTTTGGACCTGCTCCCAAAACTATCTCATCAGGTCTAGAAAGCAAGAGAAACAATCGTTAAACATAACAACCCAGAACCGCATAGCACTGATCTCCTTCCTACAAGCTGGATTTTCCAAGCACATCATGAAACTGCAGGTGGATGTGATGGGGTCTTGGTGAACTGCTAATCTGGATGCCATTAACACAGGCCATTCTGGGAGCCCCTCTCTGCTGTGGGCCCTGTAAGGTGCCAACACACCCGGTCATTCCCCGTTCACGCCAACCTTAGCCTTTCTGTTACAATTGTCTGCAAAAAAAAAAATTGGGGCAGAGGTAAAATAATCTTTCCTGATATAGAAAAATTAAAGCAAATTCATTTGGGAGATAAAAATAGGTAAAAATATATATGAGAGACTCAGCAACTTGCAGCAAAAAGGAAGAGAGTGAAGCCTTTGAATCTAAAATAATTTTGTGTGGAAACTGCTATTCCAACAGGAGTTTTTGAAGAGTGGCAGGCAGATTATTAGGACAAAAAGATCAGGAAGAAAGCTTATACCACTGAGATAAAGCAAAGAAACATGAACTGCAAAGAACAATCATTTGGCTTTTTTTTTTGTTTTTAATGAGGGGGTAATATACTAATGCTTTCCTCAATTTCAAAGAATTTTTGTATTTCAGGCAAACTTTAATTCTCTACTGTTACTGAGGAAAGCATCCTACCTCTAATTTATCATTCAGATGGATCAGTTAGGATTGAGTAGCGCACCTGATGGGACGAAATTGGTTATTGAATCTGAACCTCACATGACTTAAAAATGCACATCTACCCACACTTTTAGGTGAAAAACAAAACGAATGAAGAAAGCATCGAAGCAGAAGTTTTTCAGGAAACTAAAATGTTGTTCTGAAGATTTTCCACCTACAAGATTTCCCGTAATTTTTGAAAAAGTGCTAATCTGTCTGTTACCTGTAGGTCCATAACATATCACATCTTCTAAAAACTCTGTATAGCCTTAACAAGTGGGACATTCCCTGCTAGTATTTGCTCTTCCTTTTCTGACTATGCTTACTGCAAATTTTGTGCTCATAATGTCTAGTTCCCTTTAAAGACAGAGGAAAAGCAAACGTTTCCCCTTCTTTGCCTCCTGCGATGTGATTTGCTCATAGCTTTTCCTCTCCACAAGATTTAACATGGATTCCTCCCTTTTGAATTGATAAAACACAGCTGGTCATACTGTCGAACTGCAAATATCAATGCATGCCAGCTAATGGGTGAACTTTAAACCAAAAAAGGAAGAAATTCAGAGAAATGTGCATTTCAAAATGTGGACTATACCTGGACATTCTCTTTATACCCTTGGTTCAGAACCTCAGCTTTTACATTTTTGCTCATTCCTGTCTCCAGTGAGCATAAACACACACAAATCCTGTCGTCAGGCAGCATATAGAAATATATACGTTTATTATTTCCATTATTACATTATCTCCTTTGGGGACTATTCTCTTGTGTCTGCTGTTCCTTTCCCCTTGTCATATGCTTTCTAATCTGCGTTTTCTCCCACATCTGAGAGACTTGTGTAACCTTTTCTACTGCTGCCCTGGATCTCTCCTGTTCCTTCTTCTGTCCAGCCATCCCGGCTCTGCTCTTTCTTCAAAACAAAATCTTTTTTCCCTTGTGCAAAATCACACTGTACCTCACTCTTCTTTTGACAATTTGTGTTTTTGCGTCATGTGCTGTTGGCCAACATTATCTCCAGGAAACTGGTGTTCCTAATGGCTCTCTTCTGCTCCCTCTTCAAACATGCCTTCTCACAAGCCATCAGGAACCAGAAGCTGCTGATCTTGCCGTCCTCACTTTGCACCATTTCTTCCTTCATTTTTCTCTCTGCTCCCACTTTTTCTTCCTAACTCTCCCCCTGAGATGTTCCCTGCATCTGTGGTTTCACTAGGACAAAAAAATGAGTCATTCAGGGGACATGTCACTGACTGCAAAGATGACATTGTTGACAAAATTAATTGCACTTTCAATATCTCACCCAACTTCAGAGATACAAAAGGTAGCTGTCTCTTCTAAGGTGTGATGAATCCCACCCTGTTTGTGAAAAAACTGTGCCAGTAAGAGGAAAATTGTTCTCGGCATTATGTTCCTTGCTCTCTTGTACAGGATAGCTATAACTCTGGCCATAAGAGTTATGTCATTTAAAGATATATTAATGCACCTCTCCTAGAAATTCTTGAAAAACTCTCTATGATCCACAGCAGCTTTTGGTACAACTTAGGAGATGCAGCTGTTTAATGGGCTATCCATACTGTGAAATAATCTCCACAAATACAGAAGACCATCACATCCCTCACAAGATTCTCTGACTTTGCTTTTCTTGTATATAGAAGCAAAATACGTATTTGAAAAGCAAACAAAACATAAAAACCTATCAAATTAATTATAAAACTAAGACACTCCCTTTTGCATTATTTTTCCACCAGGAGAAGCAGCTAGTAAACAACACTGCAATGGATATGGTAGCACTCATATACGCTTATGGTGAGGGCACTCTGTAAGAGGCGGAAAAAAAATGAAGAGCAATCCTATACTGGCAGAGTGTGTACAAGACAACATTTAATATCACTGAATAATTAAGCATGAGTTGAGATTTATTGCTGGTAATGATGACCAGCAGCATTGCACCATATCATGTCTTATTTTTGGAAAAAGGAAACGTTATCCATCATTCTTTCCTTGCATCGCACAGTTTCAGTTATTAAATGCACACTTTTCAACTAAATTAGGCATAACTGTTGACATTGGCTTCAGAAATACCTCAAACTTATGGGAAAAATAAAGGAATTAATTGTATTCACTGTCGTTCTGATTGATTTGGCAGCTTTCAGAGATATAAAAAGTAGCAAGTGTATACAAGATGCTCTCATCTTTTCTTTCGGATTTTCAACTGACAAATATCTCTGAGTCCTTAAGCAAATCCTTTGCTATTGTATGTAGCAGTGTCATATAAAATATTTCAGAAACTTCCAGATCCCTCTTAAAAGTAATTCATTTTTTTAAATTATTTTTCAGAGTCAGGAATTTGTTCCCATTTTTCAGGAAAGAGGTATTCATCATATTCATTTTACCCCTATTTACAGGCCTTAAAATTTAACAGAGTGTGGTGGGGTTTTTTCCTCTCTTTTACATGTTTATGGATTGTCCTCTCTCAAGCTTTCAATGTTTTAAAGTAAGCAGGACAATTTCTCTTAGCCTTTTTGCATAAGATGAACCTTTTCTTAATTATCTTTAGCAGCCCTTCTCTACAGATCATCTCTGAAAGTCCATGGACAGAAGTGAACATAGTATCCCATCTTAGGTCTCTCCAGCATCTTCTGCTGTGATTCTAATACATAATAAGTGAGATTGAAATACTTCCTCTAATGCCTTTTAGGACAGCTTTACCTTTATGTTTTTTTTTTCCTTGGGTCTAGAAGAGTAACAGTACATGACCCAATCCATGCTGCATTTTCTCCCATCCTCAATTTATTAGAGCTGTAGCATATTAATAGTAATACTTCTCTTATTTTCTTTCCCATTGGCTGTTTTGACTTTACCCCATAGTTGGTACCATAGTTGCTATTGAAAACTGAATCTAAGTATTAATTTTATTTTGGTGTCACATTTTATTATCCTTAACATTTACAAAACTCTCACTGCATAGTAGACTCATTTCTCTTCCTATATGACTCAAGAACTTTCTGTTATTTGTTTTAATATCCTTTACTAGGTCTGTCTCAGCTTGGCATTTGGCAATTTGCACTTCATTCCACCCCATCTTGACCTCAATGACTGCTGATTGCCCTTTTTCCACTTTTTGATATATCTCTCTTTTCTAATCTCCTTCTTAAGGCAGTTATTTATCTTACTAAACCTGGAAAGTTTCTCTGTAAGATTTTCCTCATGGCTGGAATACAGAATTCTGTCACTTCAACAAAGAAATTTGTGACTGCTCACACACTGGAATACCTGGACTCTGCTGTCATCAGTACCACTTGTCCTCCAGCCTACACCAGACAAGTTAGAGTATCTCATAGAGCTTAACACAATCCTCAGTAGTCTGCATCGCCTTAACACTGTTATGGTATCTACCCATACCTGTTGCTATCTCTGATACCCTTCTCTCACCCTTGAGATCCAACACAGCACCACTATCCCAAGAATGTATTTGACCAAGTGATTGTAAGAAATCATGCATTATTCTATAGTTACCTTTATTTCTATTTTTGTTGAACACTTTGTTTTCTTTAGTATCAAGCCAGGAATGCTATTCCACTTCAGAATCATATAATAGAATCATAGAGTCATCTAGATTGGAAAAGACCCTTAAGATCATCAAATACAACTGTAAACCTAACACTGCCAAGTCCACCACTAAACCATGTCCGTAAGCACCACGTCTACGTGTCTTTTAAATACCCCCAAGGATGGTGACTCCACCACTTCCCTGGGCAGCCTGTTCAATGCTTGACAACCCTTTCAGCGAAGAAATTTTTCCTAATGTCCAACCTAAATCTCCACTGCTGCAACTTGAGACCATTTCCTCTTGCCCTATTCCCTATTACTTGGGAGAAGAGGCCGACCCCCACCTGGCTACAGCCTCCTTTCAGGTAGCTGTAGAGAGCGATAAGGTCTCCCCTTGGCCTCCTTTTCTCCAGGCTAAACAATCCCAGTTCCCTCAGCTGCTCCTCATAACACTTGTGCTCCAAACCCATCACCAGCTTTGTTGCTCTTCTTTGGACACGCTCCAGCACCTCAATGTCTTTATTATAGTGATGGGCTCAAAACTGAACACAGTATTTGAGGGCCCAAAACTGAACACACTTGACACCTCACCAGTGCCGCTAACAGGGGGAAGATCACTTTCCTGGTCCTGCTGGCCACACTATTTCTGATACAAGCCAAGATGCTATTGGCCTTGGCCACCTGGGCACACTGCTAGCGATAACTGCATCGATTGCTCAAGTATTGTGGTCTTTAGCGTCAATGTCATCCATTTCTTTATCAATTGCATAAAGTTGTTAACCTGACAACCTTCCTTCTCTTTCTGTACCCTTCCCAGGAAGAGACATTGAAATTACACAAGTATTCCCTAATCCAAATAGCTTTCACAATCATGCCTGCCTCATTGGTAAAGGGAGGCCATCTCCTGGATACTCAGGTATACTCCCTACTTTGGAAAAAACAAAGAATGCTTCTCGGTAGCAGAATAGTCCCGTAATTGAGCCATCGAAAGGTCCTCATTACTTTGATATGCAAATCCCTCCTGGGGCTTGGCAGAATTTTGGTAAAGAGCTACCCATTGCTTAAAGCTCCTCATCCAGCCAAGTATGGCGTCTTAGCTCCTCTCCAGCACAGCCTTGCTGTGTTATTTGTTCCTCTTTCCCTCAGCAGCTTTCTTTTTGTGTTTTCTTTTATTTTCCTGGTCCCCACAAGATCCTTTTTAAACTTGCATCCACATGTTACAGCTTCACTTCAGGCACATACACACCTCTGGATCTGCTGACAAGGTCATAGATTTTTTGCAGTGAGGCCTTCCCATTCCCATAGTTCTCCCTGTTCCTTGTGTTAGTATGAATTCGCAGGACTGTTTGTTCTCTCCTCTGTGACCACACCCAACTTTTGTGCTAAGGAAAAGGAGGGCTAGATTAGGTAAAATAATAGAACTGAACCTGGAAATCTACTTTGTGATCATAACAGTTAAAAGAAGTGTATGCCAGAAAAGGGTCTTGGGTACTGATCATTCAGTATCTGGGAGTTCAGACTTGATAGCAACATCCATTTTACCTATGAGATTCCCATTGAAAAATTACCAATTACTGTTTTGGGGTAAGGCTAATAAGAGATCCCTGTTAAATCATAATTAGCATTTAGGAACCCTAAAGGTAAGCTCCTTCCAAAGGCAGGATTTGTTCTTCATTTGCCTTCACTCCAGCTTAACCACACTTGCTCTAGTACGTCCCTCCTACCTGACATTTTTTTCCCTATGTTGTCTATATTTTCTGTATCATCTCTGCTGCTGCGTCACTTCTTTTCCCTTTCAGGTGCTACTGTAGGTTATGAAACCTAATAACGTTCAACATTTCTATAATGCTCAACACACCTATTCACATGTACATTAACAAAACCCTATCAGGGAACAGACTTTATTTTAAATTACTATATGCCAGGCTGTGCCATCATTGTTCCACTCCATGACATCATCCAAAGGAATAACGACATTTTAATTCTGTAACAAAGCAAATATAAAAACATAGTTATTTCTCTGGGCAAAACAAAAAAAATTTGTTACCACAGAACGCAAGCACAAAACTCGTATGAGAAATGCAATTTCCAAATATACCAGTGACTCTTCTCACGAACAAGAAACCCTTCTTCAGTATATGACCCGCCACCAGATTCTTACAAAACTCTCAACAAAACAGACCAATTCCAAAGTTACTTCAAATACTGCTACTAGAGCACTTTTGATAAGAACAATGGTTTCATCTTTGAGTTCCCCTATAGCTGCAACTGAGCAAATAAGAAAAAAAAAGGGCTTTTAAGAATTACATCATATTTTTAAAGAGACAGCAATAATCTCAATCACGTTCCCTGGATAAATTAACACAGAATAAGAATCTCCCCTCCTTTCACTCACTTCATTTCTCTTCACTTGACACCTCTTTAGGGTGCTGATTTCACCATCTGGCAGTGATTTTTTAATCATATCTTATGTTTACTAAAAAATGCAAAGTAAAAACGCACAGGGAATGGGGAGACACCAGTATAAAGATCTCAGAGGCATTTCTCAAAGGATTACACTTTACCTTTTCCAGCTTTCTGTTGCTGGGCCCCCTCCTACCTCTCGCAGAGCTTTACTCAGGCAGGGGTGAATGCTTACACCAACTACATGCAAGCCCTGCCCTTTATATCCCAAAGGAGACGTTTCTCTGGTCAAGAAGTAACAACTCCTCGGCCTGCATGGTTTCTCCTCCTTCTTGCTTGTGTTTCTTTGTAGAGAAAAAGTAATAGCCCTTCATTTCCTCCAAGCCTAGAAGCAAGTTTAAGCAAGACCAGAAGGCAAATTTCAAGGAATTCACAGTAAAAATATAAGCAAGACCAGAAGGCAAATTTAAAGGAATTGCATGGAAAAAATAAACTACGGCTACTTTGATTCCTCTGAAAAGAATGAAAACAGTTATAAATGTATTATCCTTACCACTAGGATAACAGCTCCAAGAATGGATCTGGAAAACTGGCTGAAGCATTGAAAAAATAATCTTCAGACACTTGTCGTGTCCTAACACAGACCCGAGTAAGAGAGCAAGCTCACACAGCTCCCTGTTCCCGTCCAGCTTTGCTTTGCTTGAGAGCCATGAGCTCAGCCAGTGATTCCCAAAGACTGGACTTCCAGGTGCCTCAGAAAGACCAATGGCCATTTTTCAGGATGGTCATGAGATCTGAGTAGAGCTTGGTCAAGGCCTGGATGTTTAAGAAATTTAGCAGGATGTACTTACACCTTTAAAAGCAGCTATGGCATTAGTGCAGGGATTGACTCCTGTTAGCTCCCTTGCCTTTCTATACGCACTGCAACCGTTCTAACTGCCAATACCAGCAGGAATAAAAACAGTTACAGTATGTTCTGATTTCTGTAAGCTCTGCTGGTTACAAGCATCCTAAGAAATCAAAGAAAACCTCTTCAAAAAAAATGTACTGAGCACGCAAGTTTGAAAAAAAAATACATAAAAGCAGATGAGTAGTACAAGCCTCTGGTACAGAGTGAATATTATATAAGTAACACATGAGACTTGCACCATATAACCACATATTCAATGACAGAAAATGTATACATAGGCTAAGACATCTACAAGGTGCAACTTTGAAGGGGTCCTGGCATCATGCAGGATAGAGTTTCGACTGTTCAGCTCATCAAAGTGATGATTTAATTGGGTTAGGAACTACCTCCATGGGGAACAAAAGCAGATGATGGAAAGCTCCACAGACATTTAACAAAGTTCTAATAGCTGAAAGTCTAATGGGCAAGTTAGAAAACAAATACCCAGGTTTTTCACCAGAAAGACAAGTAGCTATTGAAAAACCAAATCCAGAGATTACAGCTTTTTTTTTTTTCTGGAAACATTTCCATCATGATTTTTCTTTCCCAAGAGAAAGTTTCAAATGAGAATGAAATGAGGGAAGTCCTGTGACATGTGTTACTCAGGACATTGGTCTAGATTAGCACTATTGTCTCTTCCAACCTTGTAACCTATGAACGTCAAGGAAAAAAGGAAAAAATAATTCTCAACAGTCACTCTGACTTTCTGACGAACATAATTGTCAACATTTCCAAACAAATAGAGCCAATTGCTCTTTTCTGTCCTGGAAAAGCTCATAAAGCTGTTATTTGTTTGTGCAACGAATAGCCCTAGTGACCTGAAGCACTAAGATGTTTTGTTTTGCTGCGTGGAGGTCCAGTGGAGATATCATCTGTAGGAATACCCCTCTTTTACCAATGCCAGAGAAAATATGCTGGGAAAAATACTGAGCTCATACATTCCCCCAAGGCCCTGGTTAGCTTACATCATGGGTGCTGTGTATCAAGGTGACCTACAGGGGAGATGTGATAGGAAAAAGATGAGGGAATGAACCTGGCAACATAACTCCAAAAGTCTGTCCCTTTCAGTTACCTTTTCTTCTCCTCCAAACTGTCTACTTAACAAAAACTTTTACAATCTTCCCCTTTCCATTTCAATATCTCCTTTTTATCTGAGACCCACTATGGAGAATATTTGATTATACTTTCTATAGGTGGCTTTGTGGTGGCACTTTACTACTGACCAATGTGATAGGGCTGCAACTTAGACAACCTAGGAAGTTACACACACACAAAAAAAGGAGATTGATAGAATAAATTAGGTTGGAAGGGACACCTGCAGATCATTTAGTCCAAATCCCTGCTCAAAGCACGGCTAACTTCAAATTTGAATTCAGAGTCCTCTTCAGTCAAGTTCTGAGTATCTCCAGAGGATGGAAAACCCACGATCTCTCTAGGCAGCCTACCTCTTCCAAAGCCACCACATATTTGCAGTCACCTCTCCTTCAGGCTGTGCACATTTCCATCTGACATACCACTCTTTGACAATCCCTGTGTTGGCTCAGCATTGTGCTTGTGATCTTCGTTAAAATAGCTTCTCAGTCCTTAACGATTTGGCCCACACCGCTGTCTGAGTGCTTGGAAATCAGGAAGAAAAGCTGGACCCAGAATCAGTAGTTTATGCCTTCAGGCGGGAGGCAATCACATGTTACTGGTTGGACCGTGGTTTTTTGGAAGTCTTCCATGAAAAATTCATGGCACAGCAAAATCTTGTGACATCTGACAATCTCAGCCTTTCTGAATCAATGCTCTAGCTTTCTTCTATCAAATATTTTCTAAGGAAATATTATTTTAAAAAAAAAGATACAATTTCAAGAACTTTACCACATGCATCCCATTTGCACCATGGCACAACACTTTACAGTTACACCAAAACTCCCATCAGCTCTGTCCATGAAACAATTGTGGCAGCTCGTAAAGTCTTGGGTAGATTGGGGTTGCCTGCTGGGTAGGGTAAAACAGGTTTCTAGTTCGGACTGCAGTCAGATTGAGTTCTTCTCACCCTGATGAAAAGCCATTATTATAATAGTTACAGGAAAATGTGCAGCACTTGGGCAACTAAAAGAAGATATGGAAAACTGAGCAGAAAGCTGGAGCTCTGAAAGCAACAATGATTTCCTGCTTTCCTTGTTGGAACAGAGCTGGAATGAAGCAATTCTGGGCCAAGATTTTAGCATGAGCTTAGCATCAGACTCGTGACACTGGCATTGAACCTCCCAACTGGAATATGCCTACCTCTTAGACTGTGTGAAATAAAACAACTTTATGGCCAGAATTTTAAATATAGACACTCAGCACAGACCTCTGCTTTCTGATCTATGCATGTAGGTAAAACAGTTTTTCTTAAGAACTGAGCACTCAAAACCATCAACCCCAAACACAGCTGCTGGGAGCCATTCAGCATTTTTTCATACCTATTTATTTATTAGCCTAAATAAAAATGTCAGAGCCTAATATTAATCTCCTGATTATGGAAACTCTTGGCTTGTGCCTGTTTAATTTCATTTCTATCCCAGCAAAGAAATAAATCAGTCTGACAAGTCTTTCTGATTATTTCAGAACTGGGAAACTATCCAATAACAGGGGAAAACAGTTTGAAAGGCAACCCGCACACAGGATCACATGTAGGAAACCCCTGTCAGCTCCAGAAGAGGTGAAGTCTGTGCATATTCAGGTAGGGGGAAATACAGCAGTGTTTTTATTTTCAAAGTGCAGGCAGCGAGGAACGGGAGACTCCTTCCAAACTTCCACAAAACTTTGAAAAACGTTTTGTTTGTTTGCAGGAGTCAGCTGAAGTGCAACTGGTGCCAAAGGGAACCAGCTTTAAAAATTAGTGATGGCTTGATGCCTTACTCGTATGCA
This sequence comes from Larus michahellis, assembly GCF_964199755.1. Classification (NCBI taxonomy): domain Eukaryota; kingdom Metazoa; phylum Chordata; class Aves; order Charadriiformes; family Laridae; genus Larus; species Larus michahellis. The sequence goes on from NC_133897.1 coordinate 156,249,308, forward strand.
ACAGAGCTCGAGCAGAGAATCAGACAGGAGAGCAAATGCCAACTGGAAGCAGGAACCCATCCAAAACATTGCTGGAATTCATTCACTGATCGTTACAGCCCGGCACCTCCACTAAACTGCCAAGTGTTCATTGTCTGAAACAGCCCAGACTGCATAAGTCATTAGCCGATGTTGGTTTTATAATATCCTCTTGGAAAAATCAGAAGCTCTGTACCAGATGCGGGAAGTCATTTGTCCTATCATAGAAGAGAAGGTAGCATATAACACAAGGAAAGGAGAAAATAGAGAAGAGTTAATTGTTCTCCTTATTTTATCTTTCCATCGTCATATCCTTTCCGGTATTTCTACACCTATTTTTAGTAAAAATGGCCTTAAGGCACTTATTTTCGCCTACTCATATTCACTGACGTGCTAAGGAGCTTACAGCCTGTATTTCCACCCGAAATCTCAACTCCATGTCCTTTTCTTCTGCACCAACTCTTCAGGCAGAAGCAGCCTCTGCTGTGGGTGCTCTGGAGCCCCCCAGTCCATACCTGCCACTTTGCTAACCAGGTGCTGCCAAGCAGAAAAGACCATGACTGAGCTCCCATGGCTTCAGGAATTACAGACACAGACAGCGTAATTACACAGCCTTTTCCTCTTCAGAAACCAAGTTAACAACTTACATGGAAGACTTTAAAAAAAAAACAAACAAAAATAACCTAAGATCTCAAAAAAGCTTTTGGGATAATCAGACAGCCTGTAGCTAGCTCCCTTTGTGGAAGAAGAAGGTGCAAGGATCTCACATAAAGATGACTGCATGCTGGACATACAAAGATTCAGGTGATTTAGGAAATTTTCTGTAAGATGGGCCTGATGCGAGGAGGTTTGGGGATGTTATACCCAAAAGGCTGCTTATGCTTCATCCATAACAGTAATCCTCTGTGAAGAGAAATGTAGAGCTCACTGCTTTCAGGTGCCTACAAGGTACTGGTTAGAGGTAGTTCTGATCGAGCGCCGAACCCCATAAAATGAACTGCTGGCAGCACTGTTTTAGCAGATGGTACATCACCCCATAAATCCAGATGTACCTGACCAGAGTACCTCTCTCCCCATCCCTCCCATGTTTGCAACCGTGTCCCCCTCCAGCAGGGTTTGGTACATGAAAGGCCCAAACTACCTCAAATGCTTAGGCAGGGGCCAGAAGGAACAATTTTCTTCCCTTTGCAGAGCTACCCAAGCAGCAAGCAAAACCACCTGGCCCTGTTCCCATTCCTGCTCTTGGACAGGTCTCCGGGCTCTTTTCCTACTCCTTTCATGTGCACACAGTAGCCAGAATTTGTCACCTTGCAGGCATGTAATAGTTAGCCATTCTCACAACACCTTCCTATGAATGTTTTTTATTTGTCCTTCTGCAATCCAATAGAACTAGAAAATATGGTCAAAACCAGGGGGTTCTTCAGAGGTTTTCTCTGAAAATGAAAAAAAAAAAAATAAAGCGATGAGTTATGGTTATTAAAATAAGATGTAGTACTGCCTTGCAGACAATCTCTGGCTTTGTTATTTCAGGCACTCAGCCAACAGAGAGGCAAAGCAATGAGCAAAACTGCAGAGTGCAAAGTCTAATTTGAAGAATAATTATTATCATTATATTGCAAGACCATGTTCCCTCACTGGGACCTGCATGAGAAGTTTCAGTCTCCAACTAACATTTGGCAGTAGGCTCGGAAGATAGGGATCTGCAAGACTCTTGCAAAAGTTACCAATTGCAAAAGAGACAGAGCAGTAGGAGGAAGATCTCTGGGTTTCAAATAGTGTATGGAGGACACTGAGGGCCACCCTGTCTCCAAGGAGTGGTCAGCATGAAAAATGAGAGCTGTCATTGGAGCAGGGCAAGGGCAGAGCGTGTATAGTCCATATCCCACCTCCGGGTGATTCTGGAAAAATTCTCACTAACGTCAATGCAGCCCCATCTTGCTAAACCTCCCTCTGCTTTTCTGTTTGTAAAGGGCAAAGTCTTCAAAGCCAGTTAGGCACCACTTCTGCAAGGGGTCCTGGGTCCAGGCTGGGCAAGTAGTCACACGCCACCACCCTCCATCCTGGGCAACGCCACACTGTCAGAGGGACAATCCCCATAGTGATACCCAAAACCAATGTCAGGCACTTAGGCACCTCCTCTGGGGCCAGGGGATATCTAGGCACACCAAAGGACATCTTCAGAAGCCTGAGCACTTAGTGGTGTAGAGAGCTGCCTGAAGTTAACTGATAGGAGCTATTAAGTATAGGGTGATATGTGAATCTCTCCCTCCCACCCCTGTGAGGTGCAGTTAGAGGCTGGAGACCTTTCCAAGGCCTTAAGCAATGTGGGTCTGATTTCCAAGGCTGTGTTATAAGCAGTAGAAATTGATTGCGGGGTACATTTGGAAATCCTGTCTGTTGCAGGCCCTCTCTGTGTTTAAAAATGCAGCCCTGAGTGCTGGAGACATTTAGGTGAGTCGTGACGCTTGCAGACAGTGTGTTTGCAGAGTCCGCAGAGCCCCCTTGCCCACATCACAGGGCATTTAATTTGTATTTACTGCCCTCAAAATAGGAATACCAGCCCTTGTGCACAGAGGGCTCCTGTCATTTTAAAGTCTGACAAAAGTAACACCCAGAGAAAACAAAAGGGCCACCACACAATGCAGCACAGTATAACTCTGTACTGAGAAAGTCAGCAACTCGTCTGCATCAACAGCTGATAGGAAAAGAAGATAATGTTGGCCACAGACATCTGAAATTACCTGGAGCCACAATAAAAGCACAATAATGGCAATCATTAGCTGTTAATAATAATGATAATAATAATAATTTAAAAAATTGTATCTTTTAAATGATGAGCCACAGCAAGAGTGCAGTAAAATTCACATTTAAAACTGATCAGGAAAGATCCGGGTTTTAAATAAAAGCCCTTCAGCAAGCCTCGTCAGAGCTGCCACGCTGAGCCCAGCTCAGACACGCCGGAGGGAAGTGCCCGGTGAGTGGGTCGCTTTGGGAAGGCTTGAGCTTTGTGGAAGTGTCCATGAGCTTTGACATATCCTTGACACATGTCTACACATCCTCAAAGCACCTGGGCAGGGACAAACACATGGCTCTGAAATCTCCCGGTGACCTCATTATCCGAGGGTCACTGGCTGGGGCGGCTCTAGCAGCTCCCGTCTACCTAGGGAGGTTTTAACCCATGACTGCTCACGTGGTCCCAAATGTTGAAGACAAAGGATTCCTCTCAGGCCTTTAATTGGAAGCAGTCAAAGGCAGAAGCTTTGACATTTTCGCTTGCTCTGAATGAAGCACTATGAATGGGTGAAGCCAAAAAGTTTGCAATGTAGCCGTTCCACCACAAACGGTGGGAGAACAAAACTTGGCACACCACTGCCTGAGCAGTAAGCCAGCGGGACTCCTGCATTTCACCCCTTATGGCCATTTAATCTATGGCCTTAAATCCCCCAAAGCCATCCGTTATCAGCGACTAAGAGAGGACAGAGGAGCAGGCTGATGAGAAACCACAAAATGCAACAGCTCTTGGGAAAACAGTGTGTTTTGTGAGGCCAGCTCCCTTCCGAGGTCCAAGAGGCAACGCTTCACCTTGGGGAGCCGACAGCCGATAAGCAGCCAGCGGGGAGGGAGGAGAGCAAGCCCCCTGTGCCCGACAGCACTGCTGAGAACTGCTGGCAGAGCTTGTGGAGACAGGGAGGGAAATAGCTGGGTCCAACTGCAGCAAAAGCTGCAAGACACTGAGGTTTGTGTTCGCACATCAGTACTGAGGCACAGAACATGCCGGCACAGCAGCCAAACCACAGCCACCAAGGTGACGTCTGGCAGTCGCCAGTGACATGCTTTAATGAAGAAAGCTGTAGAAAGACTGGATGAAACAACAACCAAAGCCAGGAGTTGCACTAAATCACGTACTCTGTTTCCCTTGGGTGGTAAAGACAAGTCCTCACCTTCCTGTGAGCGGCAGAGGAATATATAAAAATCCAGAGAAAAAGCACTGCAATGGTCCTCTTTACAGGCTTATCTAGCCCATTAATTTCAGTAGTTTCCCTAAAGCTGGGCTTTAGAGAGTAAGTCTCCCCTTTTCGAGCACTTCCACACCTGAAATTTGCATGATGTCTTGCGGTTTGATGTTGTTTTCCCCTGGACTTGCTGCCATCTGTAAACTGAATGATGCTGGGATTCTTGGCATGGAAGGTCCTCCCCCAAAGCATGGGTCAGCAGCACATCTGAGCAGGAGGAAGGTATAGTAAGAAGGGTTTCCATGGGGTCAAATAGGAGTTCAAAATTCATTAAATAAAAGCCCATCAGAGCTATTAGCAGCAAATACGCACCTCTGGGTGACAGGCTGCTGAAGGCCAGGAGGGTATTCTGGGGGGAATTTGATATATACTTTTTCTTCTCTTACAATTTTTCCTAGACATTTGCCTTGGCTATTGTTTCAAATCAGAGACTGCACTAACCGAACGTTTGGTTTGACCCCTCAAAAGCTGTCCTTAGGCTTTTACAGGTTCCTGAAGAAGCAGAACAGACAAGGTTGCATTAAGACAACATTCAAACTCACCCGCGTAGTTTCTCTTGCTGAGAAACCCTGAAGAACTGTTGTACAAACCAGTTAGATTTTTTAGAAACAGTGAAGCTAACAGTACACAGCGCTGTGCCAGGGCAGGCCCAAGGAGAGAGGCAGAAATACAGGATGAGCAGGCTCTGGCAGGTAATAGCTGGAAGAAGCTGCGCTCCGCCTGCGGCCAGTGTTATTAGCTCTCCTGACATACAACAACTGCTACCAAAGCCGTAATATTTACAAAACATAGTCTTCTTTGAACAGATACAAGCGTAACACTGACACACTCCATTATGCTGCATAGATTCATCTAAACGATGTTTCCCTGTCATGGCAGAGTAGCTGCACAGGACCCGAGGGCAATAACCTGAGAAGTATTCTAAATAAAAAACAAAGGGCAAAGAAAGAAAAACCTTAAAGCTATCAGTGTACCTAACTATATTCTGCAAAATTTTCTCCTGTGCTTCGAGAAGAAGGAAGACTATAGTGCTGAAGGGAACAGAGAATAACACTGATACCATACCCTGGGCTGAGGGTGGCATCAGCCCAAGAAAGACGACATAGTTAAGATCTTCCAGAAAATCGCCCAAGTTACTGTACGTCTGGCATACCCTACAAGTGAATTACTCTCTAAAGTTACAAAGAGTTTTGCTATTAACCTCAGCTGGGCCAGGGTTTTGCCCAATATTTTGATTATGAAGCTCTCCTTTATTGCAGTCTTCTGAATATAACATTACTTTATCTTGGCTTCTGGGCCCCACAAAATCCCGTTATAATTAATCTTACTTCTACGATAACTCTGGCTCAAAGGATGCTGTCATAATGACCATGAATATAATTGCCTCACCATGCTGCAAGCTGTAGTAAATCATCAGCCACCATAGAAAAGATCAAAGTAGGCTAATTAAACTGTATCCTTAGCTGTCTGCTGCAGACATTTCAAACTGCTTTGGCTCACAGCTGGAAATCGGTGTTTCACAAGAGCTAAAGCAACTCTGAACAAAGACCAAGAAAAATATCTACTTGTACTTAAACAGCTGTTTAGTCTGTCAAACTGTAATAAAATGCTGAAAAGACAACTGGTAGGCAATGAATAATAGTCAAAAGCATCTCTTGGAATCATCAGTCTAGTGAGAAACAGGTAAGAATGTACATAAGATATTGAATGGTCTCTTGACTTTAGTCATGCAGAAACAGCACACCTTAAATTTCTTAATTAGAAAAGGATAAAATGTAGAAGCGTTTGGCAAACCTCTCTGGGTTATCCACAAATACCACTAGTTTTCCAATGAAGGAATGATACTGTTTGCTAAGGGCATTTATTAACCTTAGAACAACCAGAACTATGTTAAGGAGCTGATCCTTGATACCCTCCACCTGGAGTTAGGAGTCAGATTAACTTGAAGGAAACTATCCCTTTCTCCCAAAGACTTCCTAAATCAACAAAAGTTTGCAGCATGAGGCATTAAGAACAGGTAAATTCTTGTATGGGTAAATTCATAAAACTAATTCACAAAGAGACTTGGATTTAAAAAGTGAGCCACATCATAAAATTTATTCCATGTCAATGCAAAACACCTGGTGTTTCTGAGGAACCAAGATCAGGCACTAAGGTGCTCTTTGGGCTTTTCTGTGTTGAGCTGAAGCCTGGCTGGCCATCACAAATCGTAGTGGGTTGGCCCTGGCCTATTTCCTGCAAAGCATTTATACGTACGAGAGCTATCAGTGACTGATGCAGATAAAACTGCCTCGGCTGACTCTCACCGGAGCTCAGCATAAACTTCATAAGGCCTGTGGGGTTTTAAAGACTGTTGTTATTCTACATTTCTTCGTGGAGAAATGAAGGCAGTTCACTGTTTCACTACTGCAGAAAGAATAATCGCTGATGTGTGACAGGAATAATCTTTTACACAGGCTCCTGCTCAGCCCCAGACAGTGCTGTGCTGCTTTCCCCGTTGTTTGGAGGTTGTAGCCGGGTGGGGGTCGGGCTCTTCTCCCAAGTAACAAGTGATAGGACAAGAGGAAATGGCCTCAAGGTGCACCAGGGGAGGTTTAGACTGGATATTAGGAAAAATTTTTATACTGAAAGGGTTATCAAGCATTGGAGCAGGCTGCCCAGGGAAGTGGTCGAGGCACCATCCTGGTTTTAAATACCTGGAGGTATTTAAAAGATGGGTAGACATAGTGCTTAGAGATATGGTTTAGTGATGGTTCTTGTCAGACTTAGGCCGATTGTTGGACTCGATCTGAAAGGTCCCTTCCAACCTAGGCAATTCTGAGATTCTATGATTCTAAAAGTGGAAAACAAGCCTCTGTTGTGAATGATGACTTGAAAACGGAGCTAGGAAAAAAAGGGGGAAACGCGTATTTCTGAGCTAGTAATTAAAAAATTAAATACTTTGCTGAAGAGTGAAATATTTTGTTTACAAAAGCCTTGATGTAGCTGAGGCTCCTTGTCCTATGAATTTAATACCACATTTTCCTACACACACACCAGCCTCCATCCCTCACAGCGACCCTCTTCCTCCCCGACCCTCTTTGGGTTCAGGGAGGCAATGGCTTACTGGACTCTGACCTGCGGGGAGCGGCGAGGAAAGAGAGAGCCCAGCAGGGGAGCTCAGCTCACAACGGAAGGAAAAACCACGCATTTCAGCTACAAAATCTGACAAGGCATCAAAGCAGCATTTCTGAATCAATGCATTTCTGGGTTTTGCAATAACACAAAATACCTTTTTCTTCTTTTTTCAGGAAGTGGGTTTATGAAAAAAGTTGTTTTCTAGAGAACACAATGTTAAAAAATTGTGTCAAAAAATATTTCCATTCCGGAGAGGTTGGCAAGAAAATTGCTCCCGAGATGCACCTAAAAATATTTAGCTGCCAAAAAATCGACATAAACCTCACTTCTCATCAGGGTATAGTGTGTTTAGTCTAAAGATTCCAGAGGAAGGATTCTTCTGTTTAATTTCATAAGACATCAGCAAAACCAATGTTTGGCAAGTGGATATACCTTTATTTTACTTATGCCAGCAAAGGATTGCTTTTTGTGTTGAAAGTCAGGAGGTTCCAAAATATGCCAAGGACTTCTGCTACACTACACCTTCGTTCCCATGTCATAGGCAGAATCAGAAAACCCAGTGAAAAGTTGCTGTCACCAACTGATGTCCGCTCTCTTAAAAGTCCTTCCAGAGCTTCACCCTCATCTCTCAGAGTCCTGCACTTGCACAGGCTCAAGTGTGACAACATCTACACACAAAGTAATGTGAAAAGGAGGAATCAAGCACATTGAATGCAGACGGGTTTTGTAGGTGATCTCTGGTCCCCAACATGGCAATCTATAACAGGAGAAGAAAAAGAAAAGGAAAAAAAAAAGAAGACATTACCATTATAATCACAACTATTTTCCACGGCAGTGGGAAAATTAATGTCTAAAGGCAAGTAATAGGTTGGGATTCTTTTTTCTTTTTGCTTGGATGATTAAGCCCACACAAGCATCTCAGTGTGGCTCAACTCGAAGACTATTTTATTGTTATTAGAATAAATGAAATCAGAAAAGTGATCTTTGGATCAAAATGAAAAGTATTGCTCCATCCAAAGTAGAGCAATTGTTTCTCAGGAAGGTTATCTCACTCTTTTTATTAACCCTTTTCTACATATGTTTGTTTTGAAATGGAAATGCTGCCTGAAAATGGCAAGTTCAAAAATTAAATTTTCAAAACGTGGAAAGGAATCTTGTTGCCATTTTCCATGACCACTTCCCCTGGCCTCACCCCACTTTTGACAGAAACTCTTTGCCATATTCAGCCCACGCTGTTGTCTTCAGTCCCTGGGGCAGAGATTTCTCTGGCCAAACCGTAGGTACCCCTGAGACAGACATCTGCATCTCAACAAGTCTCAACCCAGGAGAAAAGTGTGAAGTACCTTGGATGAATTAGACCCCAGAAGCACTGATTTCTCCTGCTGGTTAAAAAGCGCATCTAAGCAACTAGCTCAGATGGCTTCCTCCAACGTGTCAATGTTTCAAGGTAGGTGAGTCAAATACCACCCTTTTAACCCGCCCTTTCTGCAGAATTTTCTCTTCAGCAGCAACAGGAGTTACCCAGCTGCACTGCAGCCCCTTTGAGCAGAGGCTGGCATGTATGGTCTCTGTGGTCTGGGTTATTTCAGATTTATTTCCACTCCAACCAAATAGACCTCTTTCGTTTGGCTCTAGTTATTCCAGTTTTGGCCATGAAACAAGAGTGTCCCTTAAGTGGGTCTTTGCTCTTTATACAGCATTAGTAATAAGAGCTGTGGTTATTAACTATTTCGAAGAAATATTCAAGGCTGAGACACTCAAGGCTGAGTACAATATTCAAGGCTGTTAGGTAGGAAGCACTTTCCCAGTTATCAGTTCAACAAAAAATAATTCCTTTGTAACTGATTAAAACAACACCTAGTTTCTCCAAGCAGAGTATCCTCAGAGACTATCCGAGGAGTAATAGACAAAAAATTACGCAGTATCTATACTTTAGTATGGTCTGTCCATCTTTTCTCACCTTTCTGTCCTCATGTCCCAGTCTCTAAATTTTTCAGGGTGACACGTACAGTGCAGTTGGACCTGTGAGGGTGAGGAAGCAGTGTCCAGAGGCAGGTAGAAACAGAGTAACATCTGGGGCTGTAGACAGTATCAGATAGAAGACGTATCCTTCTGGGCGCAGGGCTTTGCTTGCTGCAGCAGCAATAGGTGATGCTGTTAGGAAAAGCCCTGGCCACTTTCTGCAAGCCACTGCCCTTGTACCCTGCCAATGTCCAGGGTCATTGGATTAGGAACAGTGGCAGATACAACCCTGTCCATTCCCTGTAACATCTATTTTGTCCATGAAGTCCAGTCTTTTTTGTGCTTGCAGACACTACGTGCCCTCCAACAGCAGTGTCTGCCAGAGGTTCATTACCCACCGTTTAAAAATTGCTTCCTTGTATTTGTTCCAAATGGTAGATCAGATTCATCAGACACCAGAAATGTTTCTTTCTCTCCACTGACTTGAAAGGGCACTCATGCGCACCATTCGGATGATTAAGAAAGATGAGCCAGTGTCCATTTCTTAAAGGGATTTCTTAAGCTTGTGATTGCATACGATGACATTTTTAACTGTTTCTCTTTGATTACTAGTTACATCTAAAAAGTTGTACAACTACAGACTACAAAAATTCCTACACGTGCATGTATAGACCCACGCAGGGAGACAGTTACATGGAGCTGAGCCGATGCTACATTAAGCTGGCTCGGGCTGAGTGGTTCTGCTTTCCCAGCCTGGCCACGAGCTCCTGCCTGTACTCTGCTGCGGTTGATCCTTCCTTAGCACCACTCCAACCACAGGGTGCGTCCAGCCAGCTGGCTGATCAACCGTAAAGCTGTCTGGGGCCCCAGAGTGAGCTGTCAGCGCTGGGAGCGGTGGGAGCTCGCCGCCAGAGTGAGGAGAATGGAGCAGAGCTGCACCTCCCAGCAGCATCTCGCCTTTGGAGTCACTTCATGGCAACACAACACCCGCTCCTAGGATGGTCCTAGGAGGCAGTCAGTCACTGCTGCGGTAGAAGATGAAGCTCTCAAAGTATCCAAAGCAGCACACCTGGATTTCTACAGAATCTGTAGTGTTCATAAGCATTCTTAAGTGTCATAAGAACTACAAGAGCGATAGGAGCTGGTATAGCAAAAGAGGGAAACAGAAGAGTACTCCAGAGGACAGGAAGATTGACATAAATGGGGTACAAGAGTGAAGCAATTAAACCACAATTTCTACACACAGTTTTGCTTCGTCTAATTTATTGGCTTCCTTTTATCCAAATAGAGCAGTTTGGAGGACCACTCTCCAAGAGGACCAGGAGGCTCCTTTGGACTGTCAGGAAATGAACCATCCAGGTCCAATGTTCGCTGTTACAAATATTTCTGCTCATTGTCAGATTTACCTCCAAAGTATCCAGCTGTCAATTACAGTGAGTTTAATGAGCTACTTTCACTGCCCAGAGCCTTGTGTTAGGCCTTGCTATGAACTGCTGATACTTTACTCTCTAATGATACACAAGAGAAGAAAAAAAGTAGTATTAGATAGGAACGAAGTGTGACCCTAACTATGACTAACTACAAGCCCAGAGTCCAGGTGGCTTGTACTTGGTACGTGCCTTTGGAGAGCTGATGTGTCCAAAGCAAAAGGGTTTACCTGAAGCAGTGGAGACAAGGTACAGTCACCTCCACATCAAACCATTACAGATGGCATTAGTCCCTTGTAGAGTCACTGATTTTCCCTTCAGCTGCTGGGAGGATGCATAAGGAGTCAGTCATATCTGCAGAAATCCTTCATGAGGAAATTTGAGCACTGCCATCTTCTCCCCTCCTCCGAATCCATGAGAGATGATGCTGTAAGTGGATAAAGGGCCCGTGACACATTGTAAATGCACTTTTCAGAGCAGCTGTGCAGAGGGACTTGCCTTCAGCCAGGAGGAGCTTCTCTGGAGATATCATTGCCAGCTCTGAAGTCCAGGATACTCTCCCTCTGAAGTGATGCATCCATCAGAAAAACACATACCGCCTCTGTCCTTGACATATGAAGTATTTAGGACCCACAGCTTAACTCCTAGCTGGTGCTGTTCTGGGTCACAGTGTCGTAAGTATTTATGGACTTTCTGTATTGCAGTACACAGGTTTCCCAGGGAAAATGATGCATGTGACAACTTCTTCTCAGTTTTATTACCCCTCTGACCCGGTAAACCTTCCCTCCCCTTTTCCTCTGTGGCATGTTTCCTGAAAAGCAGGCTCATGGGGACAGTTCAAGTCTTTCATGCCAATTCCTGGTCCATATCTTGCCAATTTTCTATACTTGAACATGTGGCTCATTTAGCCTACACATTTTTCCTCTTTGTGTTTCTACCAGAGCTTAAACAAGACATGTGATACACGTCCCTTTTTCTGCAACATCAGGGACGCTCACAAAAATCAGGTACCGCTATAAGAATCTGTGTCCAGAAGACTTTTTGCATATGACACTCTAATCCAATCTAATCATTCCCGTCTCCCAGTCCGTAAAGCTCAATTAAGTCTCCAGAACTTCTTATAGAGGCTGCTAGCACTAACCTCAGAGAGCACATGGGTGACTGTGGTGGTTTAACCTGGGCTGGCTGACAGGTGCCCACCCAGCCGCTCTCCCACTCCCCCTCCTCAGCAGGGCAGGGGGAGATTTATGATTAAAAAGCTCTTGGGTTGAAAAAAGGACGGAGAGATCACTTACCAATTACCGTCACAGGAAAACCAGACTCAATTTGGGGAAAAATAGTTTAATTTACTGCCATTTAAAAAATAGAGTAGGATAGTGAGAAACAAAAGCAAAACTAAAAATACCTTTCCCCTCACTCCCCTTCTTCCAGGCTCAACTTCACTACTTCGTTCCCAACTCTTCTGCTTCCTCCTAAAAAGGGCTCTACCAGCAGTCTTAGAAAGCACTTGACTGCATTTCAGTTCCTGTTTTTTGCATTTCAAACACATAAATCTCATATATTCCACTTCAGGACAATTCTTGACACTTTCACTCATGCTGAATAGTACATTTTCTCAGCTACAGTAACGGGTCTACTAGAGTAAGCTGTTTATGAGTGGTGAGAAGAGTGAGAGGAGACCTTCTGGCTTTTAAACTTAGGCTTCAAGTCAGAGAAAAGCAGTAAATACAGATTTGAACTGTCCCACCCTTCTCCCCACCTCAAATAAATAAAACTCCAGCAGAAAAAAAACCAGATTCCTACAGTTTGAAGTGGAGATTCCCTTTAACCTCTTAATGGACTGCATCCTGGAGTCTGTCAGTAGCATCACACACACATCCCCATTATCCACCACAGAAGATCAAGTGGAGAACGGGGGAGAGAATTGATTTCCTGTTCGCGGAGCGGCAGCTCCAGCGTAAGTCAAAGTTATCTGGAGCACTAAAGTGGAGCAGGGCACTTTAGGATGAAGGCTTAATGCTTTATCTGCTCACATAAATACTTTCAGATAAAAGAAATTGGATTTAAATAACATTCCAGCTGTGACACCAACTGATAGAAGTCAGGGAGTGCCCAAGATAAGGCCACATCCTTTACCCTCTGCAAAAAAAAAAAAAAAAAAAAGAAAAGGAAAGAGAGAAAAGGGCCTATTCAAGTTAAGCTTGACATACATCAGCTTCATCTGCGAGTTGTTTATCACCCCATGAGCCTTCTGTCCAGATCGACATGAATATGTGAAGGCAGGAGGCAGATTCACTGAGACAATCATGTTCCAACACCGTGGCATGTTGTTGAACATCAGCATTTCCTTCAAAGGCATCGACTTAGTTACCAGTTCAGCAAGATACCTGAGCAAGCCCTTCAGATACTCTGCTGAGAGCAGACTTTGTAAAACCATGCTCACCACCTCTGAGTTTTGACTACGGGACGGGCTCTTCTTCTTCAGGTTTGGCCCTCTGGTTGCCTCTCTGGCAGTGTGGCTGCATTTCTCTGCCCTCTGCCCATTTCACTCAGTCATATCTGTGGGGGTCCAGCTCCTGTTGGGAAAATTCCCAGCTGCCTTTACTTGAGTTTTTTCTCTTAAAAAGAAGGAACAGATCCTCAGTTCTTATCCCTGCATCGTCTGGCAAATGTCAAATTGTCATTTGCTGAGAATTTGCACAAGGAAAGATTTTGTTAAGCTGAAATGAGAAAAAGGAAGAACACATCAATTTTTTCCCAAAACTTACCATGGATATTGGCTGAATGTTGTGAAATTCTGCCAGGCCTCACCTCATAGAACAAGAAAGGAAAACTCAAAAGATGTAGCAGGTAGGAGTAACTTTAAAAACACGAGGGTAGAGAGGAGTCTGCTTATTTGAATGTGCTTTTATGAACAAATACCAAGGATGTAGACAGCCAGAGGCAGGATGTATGACCATAGGGTAGTACATACATATCGAAATAATTCGGTACAAATAGGGATCTGACTTAGATATGATCATAAGTCATTTTGAGTAGTTCCCACAGGTTGTCCCTGACAGCTCTCCCGGCAAAGACCAAGAACATCTGAACACATGCATAACTCTTAGCAGTTGTCTGGTCCTGTTGAAATGTATATGACTACATTGCTTTAATGAATTGGAACTTCAGTAGGTGTGTGAAATAAAAGGGGAACACTCCTAACCAGCAAGCACTACAGCAAATAAACCCTGAAACTACCCAGACAATTTGTCAGACTTCTCTTATTCTTGAAAGGCAACATTAAAGGCATGAACTTTATCACCGTAAGATAAATGCTGCATTTCTAAGACTACATCCTGATCCTGTCACAGTCAACATGAAAAATGGGCGCAGGCAAAAATTAAAACAGGAGGGAATTGATACAAATTGTGATTGTATAATATCTCGACTCAGTGACTCAAAGTTACCGCTGTTTCACAACGTTAACAAATGTTCCACTCAAATATTTTTAAAATAAAAGCATTCATGTTTTTCCTTTTTATCAATGGGAAAAAATTAAGCCAAAGCACAAAGATAACATTCCTTTTAAATGTTAATTTTTTTCTGGAGCAAAAAAACAGCAAACCCTTGCACAACAGATTTATTATGGACAGTCCAGCTTTTTACAGTGCCTACTACCCTAAGTCCATGACCTTCTAAAGGTCAGAAGATAGCCCTGAAATAAGAATTTTAAGTACTAGTATAAATAATATCAACACACATGACTGTTAAGATCTCAGCTGACTACAGTGTGTTGATAAATGGTTTTCAGCCACTTTGGTATAGACCGAAATAAGTAAACTGGAGTTCAGAAAGGGATTAGACAAACTTATAGAAAACAGGTCCATAAAGTGACACTAAAAGGACTATTAAGAGGACTAGACTTACATGCTCTCCCAATAAAGCACCTTCTCTGCTGCTGCTGGAGATGAAAGTCTAGACTAGAATGACCATTGGTCTAAAAAATATGGTATTTCTTCCTTTATCATTTATAAATATTCATGGTTAATTAAGACTAGCAAAACAATTCTATGCAGAAAAAAACTCTGTCTTCAAAAGTTTGTATATTCCCTGGTAGGAAAAGGCAGCAGCATGCACCCACACACACACTGGGATGTCTAAAATTTCAATCCATGTTTTGTAAACACTTCAATACGTGGAGCTCTGCTGAATCTCCAGTGTTGATGTAGACCCTGTCAAAGTTTCACGTACCTGTGCAGCTTCCTGGCATACGTATACCTGTTTTGCTAAGTCATTTTACACAGATCTCTCAGGACTAATCTACAGATTCCCAGGTGTCCGTGTGCTCCAGTTTGAAATATAGCATATCTTGGGAGAACAAGGCTCAAAACCTGACCCTCTGGGCAGGTTGCAGTTCAAGAGTAAGACACCAGACATCTGAATACAGATACCTACTCGTGAGTCAGCAATTCCATTATAGTCACTGGAGATCCAGTAATCGATTCAGTTGCCTACACATTGGGTTTTACTGCGATCAAAGATGCCTGTATCTGGCCCCATATGGGCTTGGAGGGTCAACACAAAGTTTATAGGAGACCCATGCCCGCTTTGAGTGACAGATGGAGGCCCAGACAAAGGCATGATGCCTGAGGGCATCTCAAACAATACTTAATATTTAAAACAAATGAGTGACACCTCTGGTCAGTTTAGAGAACAGCTTAACTTATCATGAAAGAAACAGCTACTGGCTAGATAGATGAATGATGCCCTAAAGTTTAATGACAGAATTGACTCCGTTGGTGATGCAGTTGCATAAGCAAAAGTGTGTGTCATCATTGGAGTTGTCCCAGGGTGTCTGAGACATCCACACAGGGATGATGAACAGATCTGTGTCTATCCAGAGTCCCAGCCATACACCAAGGGTACCCTAGACATCTCAGGTATGCTAAAACCCTTTGAAGAAGCAATTGACTCCTGCCCTCAGTTTCCTACAACGGTAGTTGGACACTTCACTTATAAATCCACGTTGAAGTCTACATACTTTCATGTTGAGTAGAAACCTGCCCAGAAGGTCTTTCTTTGGTGGTAAATGTCCATCCAAAGAAACGCTGTAACGGTGGCCCAAAGGTTTTTGATAATGAGTTCACCTCTGATGTTCCCAAATGTAGCCTGTGTGTCCACAGAATATTATAAATGTGCTGATTACAAATGATAAAGCACCGCCTCCATCTCTCAAAGGCGCATTAGACTGTCAGCATCAAATGGTAAATGAGACGGGGCAATGGGAGAGGACTTTAGGAGTGAGATAACACCTACATGGGAGCAGATTTTCCATGCTCGTAGAAGAGTGGATGCATATTTATTGATAGCATCTAATCAGTCTGGTTGATTGCCCTGAGTTAGCGTACTGCATCTTTATTTTTAGTCCGTGCTGCCACTATGGCAGTAAGCTGCCACTGCACAGCGGTTTCAAGTTAAACACAATTTAATTACAGCCAAACATTTCAGGATGATTTCAGTAGAAGATTTAGTGCTGAATTCTCTCATAGGAGATCCAACCTAAATCCACAATATAGAATCCAAGGCCCAGCCTTTACCCTAAGAAGTATCGTTCAGAGTATGATCAGTTTAGCAAAGATTGTCACTCTTCAGGTCGTTGTCCCTTTCTGTTGACTCCATTGACTGGATCTGCATAGCTGAAGGCTCAGACATCCTGATTTTCTTTTGCACTTCTCTGCTTCCTGATTAGCTGTAGCAGCTGATGAGCTGCTTCTCCAGAGAAGCAATTTAGCATTCCACAGCAACAGTTTTTGCTTTGTGTCTGTTTTCAGCTGTAGAAATATTGCCTATGGAAAACCAAAGAGAATTTTCCGTCAAAGAGGATGAACACTGCACACTATGTTCCAACATCTTTAAAATAGGACACAATTCCTGATGGTCTCCATCTCTCCTCCTTCGTGGCATTGTTCCATGAGAAGGGAAACAGAGGGAAGATTGATCTTGCGAGGCTCCAAATGCAAGAGTGTTTGTAGAAAAGGAGCAGTTGCTTATTATGACTTTCCCGATCTGTCGGAGAAGAGCACATGGTCAGAACAAGGGAAGTCTAGCCAGGCAATAAATATGGAGTGAAAAAATACATTAACACACTCACTTACCACACACAATGTCACATAAATCATGTGGAATACCGTTCTCTCTGGCTGAACTGTAACTGAGTGCGGTGAGTTTAGCTTTCTAGTCATTAAGACTGTTTGCACGTCTAAGAGCCTGTTAAGAGCTGAGATGTGAGGCTGACCTCTTTTCTATACAGATCTCTGCCAAGGGCAGCAACAGCCATATTTTTACCCAGTGCTGGGCAGAGGGTTGCAGACAAGACACACGTAAGTGCTGAGCTCTCATGTGCACATCATACTCTTTTTTCTAGAGTTTCTTCTTATACAATAATTTATGTGGGTTGAAAATAAGTATTTATTCTTTCTGTATATGGAAACTCAGCATCAAGACTCTGAAAACACTGCTTCTTTCTGACCTTAGAAGGAGATAAGAGCCAGTGGGGTTTAGAAGGTAAGAAACGTTCCCTTGCTAGTGCTTGGTAGTGACTGCAGCCACCAAGAAACATTGTGTACGCTTAGATGTCTACTCTGCAATCTCATGGCACTGTGCTCTGACTTGCTTTCTGATTATGGCTCCAGCCAGAATCCTTATTTCATCCACAATTACAATTATTTTCTGTTTCAAATTGTCCTTCCTTTCGTTTTTACCAAGTAAGTCAGCCCTCCTGTTCATTCTTTCTTTGAACAGAAAAAAGAACTGTTGAAGCTTCCTTTTTCCTGACCTCTCTACTACAGCTATATACCCTCTCTGTAAAACACACCCCTCTGGTGCATCACCAGACACTTCCCACCTTATGGAGGAAAGCACCCTTAAAAACTAAAATCAGAGAACTCTTCCAACTAGTGTCAATGAGCCATGAGATCACTCCCAAAAGTATATCAGTGATATACACGGATGTTACAAATGAAAGTAATGCCCTAGAGCTTCTGCTTGGTCGAGGAACATTAACCTTCCCTTCACTGTGGCTAAATCCTACTTAAGCCACCGACACCATCTGCCACATACAGTTTTGCTTCTGACTTCTCAAAGGGGAAATTTGTACCCATTTGGAAAAAGTCACCTGGAATTAAGTTCTTTGTTATATTCAGTGCAAGTATGAAAGCCGAAGAGAAGCAATAGCAATATGAGTAAGATAAGATTAAATTTGGTTTCGTGACCTGTTTCCCCGGAGCAAAGGGAAGTTGGGAGGAAAAGGAACTCTGGCAATTCATTTTGGCTTGCACCTTGCTATATACTCCATATTTATACATAGCTTGAATTTCTGGAGGGCAACAGAAGTGTGCTGTTAAGAACACAAAAAGATATGCTCGGAATAAAATGCACAGGCCACCATTTCCCACTAAGAGTCATGCAGCCTCTGCTTTCCGCTCTTCTGCATCTCCAACCTGCACTGAAGCAACTCCTATTTGCATTCCCAAAGCATAATCCTACTCTTTTTACACACAAGTTATGCTGGGGTGAGTTATTATTACACAGATGAATGAGGCTTCCAGGAATATGTCATAAAAAAATCATAGTAACTATATTATGGTACATGCATAATACCAGGCTATTTACTGATAGACCATAATCCTCATTCTGAATCATTATGGTCTATCATATCAATAGAGCTTTTAAACCCTGGGAATAGAGAAACCGCAGCGGTTTCCCTGGAGCCAGTCTGTAGTACTGCAAAATACAACTGCTACGTGGGGAAAACTTCAGCCCAGATATTCATAATTGCTGAAAATTTTTTTGGAAAGAAATCACTGAAAAAATATAGTAAGCACCCTTGTGAAAGAATAACTACTCTATTTTTATATAAACATGTAATTGTATTAGTCTACCTCACAGAATAATGGGATTTCAGACTCATAAAATCCAAGGGATATCTTACTGTAATTTTTTTTGCATAGGTTTTCAAAATTATACTTGTATGCACTTACCCTTACAAGTCAAAAATTCGGGTGCCAGTTTTGATGTTTGGCAAGATTTTATGGAATAGCTTTATTAAGCGCTTTCTTGTTCTAAAATATGAGGATAGCCTTAAATTTGTAAGGCAAAACTGCCCTAGCATGCAATCATTGTTAAAGTGAATTTCGCAATTTACATGTCACCTATACTGCAAAAGTGTAAATGTGCTGATTAAATGTGATCATTGAATAATAGAATCATCTAGGTTGGAAAAGACCTTTAAGATCATCAAGTCCAACCATAACTGCGAAAAAACATGATGACAAGTCACTCTTCCCAGTGGTTTATGACAGTAAAATCGAATTCTAAAAGTGATAGTTTTTTGTCACAGAAGTAATGAAAATGGTACCCCATTGCCACAATCTAGCAAAGAGCAACCTACAATTTTTTAGCTTGTGCACCAAGCTACACGTGTTAATATTTGCAAGCCTAAAGCCTTAGGGCTTAGATTCACCATGACCATTGATCCATCCAACACACAGAATTTAAGACTTCTTTTTCCCTAGAAAAGTCGTTGTTGTTATGCTTTGACTGCTTATTAACCAAATGTTGTGCACCACTCCATCCTGGCACTTCAAGGTTCCTGCTGTCTCCTGATGATTTGGCCATATTCCTGGTGACTCCTGTCCTTGTGATTTTGCTAGGTGAGGCACCCTGGCTAGACTTTGTTTTGCAAAGAAATTTATTTCCTCATTTTACAGCCTTGTACATCGTTCTTCATTTTACACGCAGGGCGGAGACCCTTGTGAAGATGAGATGGGCATCTCAGGAGGCTTTCCAGATGAAAAGTGTTTGCAAATAAATAAATCACCCTGGAGCTCAGAGTTTTGCTTTACAGATTCACGTGCACACACACATGGTCACAGTTCCTCCTTCCATCTAAGGCTTTCTTTGTTCACCCCCATTTCTCAGCGGATGCAGTATATCTATTCCGTTCCTACCCAGGCTTTCCCTCCCCACTAAATCACTAGAAGTTGTTTTCTCTCAACCTTTAGGAGCCTCTCAAAAAGTGACCCCTTCCTTTTTTTTTCTGAGTAGATTTAGTGGATTTTTTTACTGCTCACAACCAAAGACAAGAGAGTATAGCAACAAAATGGAAATCAAACAAAGGCAACATCCGCCTTTTAAAAACGTGGCTTTTACTATCTCTAGATAACAAAGCCTGCAGTACGCTCATCTGCAAAGTGCAAAGTTTAAGACCTTTTTCCTAAACTTGACTCTTCCACATCTACATACTTTACCTACAAAATGGCAATGGTTTCCCAAGTTCCCCAAAGCAAAGCCCCACGCACACCTGATGGTTTCTTTCCACCTGGTCTGCATAACTCAGGCACAGACAGGACCGAGCCCACCACAGCCCCATTCCCTGGCAGATATATTGAGTTCGTCTCTTCCCGAGCACGACAGAGGTGCTGGAGCCTGAGCTAGAGCTTGACTGGCAGTGGACAAGTCTATGAATGAGGGTCTATAATATCCAAAGGTAAGAAAATGCTGTCTATTTCTCCTAATGCAATTGCTTCAGGGTGCCTGAGGAAGCCAGCAAGCACCAGGTTTAAAGCAAACCTGAAGAAAGCACTTTTTACCGAGTGCACAAGCACAACGTGGGATTCCTTCCAAAGAGGATTGTGGAACATAAAAGGATTAACTGGCTCCTCAGAACCCTTCAAACCTCTTGGAGCTATCCATAACTGCTAAAAATCGTCCTCTCTTGGATGTAGGAAGCCTCGGTCTGCTGGCCATGGGAAACAGGGAGGATAAACTATGGAAAGAATCACATAAAAGAGCAGTCAGGACTTACTTTTCTCTAGGGCAGCAGCTGCTTCTGTCATCAAAGGGTGGTGGGAGATACATACTCCACATTCTTTTAAATCGGTGAAAACCCAAAACTTGAAACTAAAGTTATGGTTGGTAAGTAGAGGCAAAGTTTCAGTTACTTAGCTTTTAAGTCCTTTAACAGCAGATATTCTACCTATGTTGTGAAATCCCTAAAAAACAAATAATAGTCATCTTCAATTGAACAATTTATTATATCAACATAGTTGTAAGAAGATTGTTAATATATGCAGATGGTTTTCTTCCAAAGATTTTAGAAACAGAATGTTCCTTTTCTTAGTTATTTTTACTAAAAAGTAATAGCTAATATTTTATTGTATTTATTAGGCTAATAACTTATAAAGATCTCTGACGAAAAAAAAATAGCATCAACAAGAACAAAAAGCCTGTGAAATTTTTCATCAGGAATCTTTTTCTTCCTGATTGTGTCTCTTGGTCCAATAAAGGTTTTTGCACTGGCGAACTTACCATAATTCTTGTCTTCATTTTCATGCTTTGGTTTGTTTAGTTATCATGTGCTTCCCATTTTCTGAAATGTGATTAATGAGTGAGAAGTATTCCTTTCCTAGTACAGCATACATCATTTGAACCACAAAAATATAAAAATATCGCTGACCAAGATCTCAGACAGATTCTACAGCTAATCAGCCTCTCCCTGCCCTGGAGGTGGGCCCAAACCAAACTCACAGCTCCAGACAATATGAGACTTTTGGAAACTTGTGATGCAGAGTAGAACACCAGCATTTCAACTCACTTTTAATTATAACAACCTGGATTCATAATGCAAATGTCTATCCGGCATCTATGCTCTGTATAGTCAATGGCAAAACTCTCACTGACTCCAGCAGGAGACGGGATCATCTTCAGAGTGGAATCAACAGAAATAATTAGCAAAAAATAAAAATTTAAATACAGAAATTAATCAATTGTTTTTTGAGTAAAAGGCAATATTTTCTGTGCCTTTTTTTTTTAAGTGAAAACCTCCTCTCCTTTAAAAAAAAAAAAAAAGTGAATGTTTCAATCAGTCTTAACCCTCACCAAGTTGGGGGGGAAAAAAAAAAAAAGGCATTGCAAATCCTTTACTTATTTTCTTCCAAAGTGATTTCTAATACATAGTCAGTCCTTCAGATCTTAATCCACAAACAGTAACGATGTTAATAACCTGCAGCTTCCTTTTACCTCAGTGCCCCTTTCCTTCTGTGCTTCGATTTCTGCACGAGGCTTGTTTCGCTACTTCTGAGCTTTTGAAGATCCCTTGGCATTTGCTATCACTCTACTTAGGTATAGATGTTTAAAACGCCCCATAACAAGTTGCATATGGGTATAAACATGCTTACAGGAATACAGTCAATCCCAAATTGATTTTGTTAGTCTGCTGTAGCTACCTGGCTGTAGGGAAAGCAGAAAGTCTTCTGTGCTCAGGCAAAGCCTCAGAGGCACTTAGTTGTTAACTCTCGGTCTCCAGATTTATCCCAGTCCCTATCCCAATGTCTGGGATATGAACTGATCACCGCATTGAACTCCTATTCTCTTTCCTGGCTTCTCAGTCTTTGCATTATCCCTAAAGTAAGTAGATTTTACCCATTCTAAGAAGCCCACAGTGTATATGGAAAATATACATCATTTTCCAGTATGAAAATGTCCCAGCACACAAGCCAAGAAATGTCCATCTTGAAGCCTTAAAGGATTAAATCTGTTTTGGCAGTCACTTTAAATACAAAGGAATTCCACAAAATTTATAACCACAGTGCAGTTTAACAAGCATTCAGGTTAATATCATGTTCCCTCTCTTCAGTTCAGACTGTGTGATCCTTTTAGGAGGATAAAAGGTTTGCAAAACTTCTGTAGAAAAATTAAAATTACTCATAATCCAAGCGATAAGCATTGCATTACTAACTGTCTGTAACGCATCTTTAGTGTACCTAAGTGCGTGTGTGTCTTCTTACACTTTCAAAGGTACGGACTTTGTAAAGTGACAAAACTGCTCCTTCGCAGCAACAAATACACTGCACGGGAAGAGAAAGATCCCGATCCATGAGCACTGAGTTCGTAGCTGGCTGCTGGAAACTGGGTTGGAGGGGTTTTAAAATATCAATAGAAACTTTTTTGTACTTGGGAAGAGACAAGCTCATGAAATTGCATCAATTTGGCTAATAATTTTCACACTCTAGATGCTGAGGTCAGGGCGAATATATCTGACCAAAAGTCCACATGGAAAGTGGGTAGAATTGAGTAGAGTCATAACGACATCTTCTAGTGTATCAGAGCTTTACAATCGTGAGTAGGGAAATAACATCATCCCATCGGGGAAACTGGAGTTCCGTAAAAGTAGAACACCTCCTGACACCCGTGATTTAAAACTCACCTCCTGAAAACCCACCATGCATCCAATGTTACGCCAGTAATGGTGCTGGAATAGCTCAAAATCAAAGACACTGTAAGTGACAGAAGAATGAGACTTAGTACTGATCAGACCAAATCAGTGGTTGATATTCCATAGGGAAAATTCATTTTGACATGTGCTATTGGAATAGGCAGTCATGTCAACAGTGGATTTGTGGCAAATTTTAAAGACATCTAATGTATTTGCCAAGTATTGCAGCATAGAGTTTTCCAGCTAAATTCAAGCTTTCATTTTTTGGCAAAAAACAATTGTAAAAATTTCTCAATAATTATAACCGTTTCTTTCAGCATTTTTTAATTAGCCTTTTTAAACCCTTCACTGTGGAATATTGTTTTAATTAAACCTGTTTAATTAAACAGGTTTTTGAAAGGAGGAAAAAACAGGAGTAAACCATTTGCCGTACTCCACGTATTTGTTTCTCAAACAAACTAAAAGAATGCGGGCACAGCAATGAGAATAGAAAAAATGATTGATTTTTAGAATCACCAGTCAAAAATTCAGTACTCACACATTTCATTCAATAGCAAGTTTATCACTTAGGGACTTAGTGCAGCCAGACTCAGATGTCAATGTCTAACCAGAAGTATACGTGTGGTCCTAAGTAATTTTAATTGAGATAACTCATTCCTTAGCATTATACACACAGAAATATATTTAGAAATTAAAATTAGGTTTAGGAAATTTAGTTCCTTTGGTATTTGAATGTATTGATAGAATCGTCTACGGATTTTAGCAAAGGTACAATCAAACTTAATATGGATTGGAAATATTCCACTCCTTCTAGGTGTATCACACAAGAGGAAAAATAAAACACCTCAGGCATTACTTCAAATTGAGAGGAAAAGAGGAAACATTGCAAAGTCAGGAAATTGTAAGCTTTCAAGTTGAAAGCACAGCTTTAAATTTGCCTCCTGTTGCCTACCTCTCATAAAATACCTTTTGTTTTTAGACCATTCTAAGTTCAGCATCAACTCACGCAGGATAGAATTGCTTTAAAAACTTTGCGTACTGCACAGAAGACAATTGATGGTATTCTAATTTGTTAATTTATTTTCAAAAACACTAAGAGATGACAATAGCAACTTCTAATTCAGCTTAAAAGGTCAGAATAGCTGATTTTTAATTATTTTTTTCAACTGTGTCAGTCAATAACTTTCCCAGGATGGTGTGGATTGCCCCATTGAAATCAATGGACTTGCTCACTGTAAGCAAAGGCTCCTGTGTGGCACTTCTCTGATTCCCTGAGATTTGTCCAGGTTTCGTAAATAGCTCTGATATGACATATCTGTGAGAAACACACAAGAAAAATGTTATTTGAGCATGAAAGGCACATTTCAAAACCAGTTGAAGCCATTCATTCAAGTGCTCCAAAAATGGTACCGTTTGGCTGACCTTCGGTGTGTAAACCCACTGAGACATCTCCAAAAAGGCTCAAAGTCCTCAGGGGAGAACATGCCCTTGCCAGGACCCCTGCAAGGGGATGAAGTGTCTGTCTGACTGTCCTTGGTTGTCTTTCTGGGTACCTGAACTTGTGTTGGAGAAGAACATAAAGGGCAATGAGTTTGGGGCACACCTTTCAGCCCTCTATCTTTACACCATCGTGACCTCAAAGCTGCAGAAGCTTCCCTGGACCTTAACTCTCTTTTCAAGCAATGTTTTTAACTAAGTCTTTGCACGCACTAGTCTAATGGCTGTAAGGAAAGCTGCTTTTCTCCACCGTGTGGATTATACCTGTCTGTGGGCAATGGGAGCAGAAATTTACCCCTCAGCCCCCTCTTCCCTCTCTTTTCCCTCTGTTTTCCAGGTCCTGCTTGTTGCTCCTGTTGCTCTCCCCTGAGAGAGGCCCTGAGATGCCCTGTTTCTCCTATCTCTGATTTCGTGCAGCAGCTCTGTAGGCATGGAGGTTATCTGAAGGTTATCTGTGGGTGCAGGTTATTTGATGACTTCTTTTCAATCGTAGGCCCTTTAGAAGAGGGTGGATTATGTGAGGGCTGGGTCAACTGCAGTGTCTGATCCACACCCTGATGAAGTCAAGGAGCTTTGATTTCCTATCTGACGGTGGCAGCCCTCCAAAATACTTTTATCTGCCTCCCTGTTAGTTCAGTTGTAAGCTCATGCCAGTGCTGCATCTTTGGTGCCTGTATAGTGACTGTCTCCAGGTCGGAAAGCAGGAGAAAGGGAAATTAAAGCCTTAAGTATACAGGGGAGATGAGTGTAGGAAAAAAATGATCCCTGCTCCACCTGCTTCCGCTCTTCCTTTTTACAGCTGATGAATTTACACTGCCCAATAGTTGGAGCAATGGTGGAGCAGGCGGCACCCCCCAGGTGAAGCCCTGCACGCCCAGCGCAGCGAGCTGCGATTAAAAGGAGGCTTAAAAACTTATACTGAGCTATTTGGCATCGGCGAAGGACCATGTGAGCAACCCGGGTCAGAGTCTGAGAAACAGTAGCCTCCCTCTCCCAGCAGCCTAATTTAGCCTCTGGACCATTTAAAGTCACAAGAGGAGAAGGAGGAGTATCTTTCTTGGAGGGACGCACTGCAGATACCATTAACTAAAGAGGCCTCTAAACTAATGTTGTTTCTTCTTTCTTCTGATGGCCAGCTCAGATGCCTGGTCGAGGTCTCTTGCCTTTAGCTTGGATTTCTAAAGAAAACACAGCGCTTCTCTTTGAACCAAGGGGGAAAGGATCAATACGGTTGCCATTTAATCAGTACCACTGGAGAGAGGCATTTCAACCACAGTTTAGATGCATAAATAAATAGAAAGAGAAAGACGGAGAATAACCATGTCGGTCGGTTCTGCTGGTAACAAGTCCTGTCCTGGCCAACCATCTCCACCACCTTAGGGATGGGGGTGCTTCACGCGGGATTGCCGTGTGATCCCGCAGAGAGCTTTCTCACACACACGTACACAGCGCTTGTCAGCTGCCTGACAAACCATTTGGAAAGGAGACCTCTCCCTCCCTCCACATGCACGCCCCGGAGACCTCCTGCTGTGCTGGAGCAACCCATCACTGGTCACCTCTATGCATTGTCTGAAGGCCTCTCACCATCTGGACCACCTAGGAGAAAATGTTTTCTTAAAGAGGGGAAGATTAAGGAACTGGGATTTACACCTCAGTCCCCAAGGTGATTACCAGATGGCAAATGGCTTGTTTTCACTTGATGAATCAGAGCAACTAAATCAGGCCTACTGAAGCGGCTTGGATTTCATTTCCAACCAACCTTTTTCCTTTACAAGCTGAAGAGTTTGTTTCCCACCCTTTAGATAATGATTTTAAGGTAAAGCTAGCATTAAAGCAAAAGTCTGGCATTAGACGGGTGGATTTCAGTGTGCCGGGACCCCAGCCATACCATTTCTCACTCCATCTTAACTCTTAGCTGACCACTGGTGGGTCTTGGAAGAGCTCATGGCAAGAGTTTACTCACCTGACTAAGCAAAGCAAATGAGGCCATCTCTCCCAGGGCTTGGGAAAGAGACTATAAACCTGAGGACTGTCATGAGCCTTTCATTTTAAACTTTCTACTACGGTAAGAAAGATGAAATTAATGCATTGAGGAATTAAATCTTTTCTTTTTTTTCCTCTTTCAAAAGCAGCAGTAGAAAGAAGCAGTATTTAGAGTGAGCATTAGCAATACAAAAAGTAACAAAACAAACATTTTCAATGGTAATTTATAGTCAGTGATTTGTTTTGTTTCCTTTAAAAAATAGAGAGCAAGAGATTTAATTAAACCTAAAATGAATGCTCTATTTAAGGCCTTCTTGTAAATATAGGCTCCCAGCCCTAAATTAAAGTAATGTGACATTCAAATGTCATCTTCCAAAATGCTAAAGCCAACTAAACTACTAATTTAATGTCTAACTTGGCATTCATAATGTTCCTAAATCTTCCGCTGACTTTCTATATATTAGCTGGAATAAACAGCAGGATTTGTTTGGTTTGTTTCTTAATTTCTATTCAAAGAGTTTTCTGAAATGAATAACAAATGCAGGCAATCAGCAAAGGGAATGCCAAGTAGGACTGGGACCCTCTTTAGTTTCACTTCACAGAGTTTCATTATGAGCTTGCTATAGCAATTGCCACAGCAGTTTACCCAATTGTCTTACGGCCTTTTCTCATTCGCTATCCTGCCTCATAGCTATGGAAAAATGGAATTATATTAGAGGTTCCTTTCTTTACTCTGCCTTACAGGGCTCATTTTCTCTCTTTGATGTATTTTGTTTCTATCATCGGTTTAGATGTTTCTGTTTTAATTCCAAGATTTCAGATTACCTACTTCCATGTGCTGGAAGGTTCCTATCACCACATCTGCTCCCCCGTAAGCTTATGCCCTGCTCAGAAAAAATATTTTATGCTGAATGAAAATATCACCTTTTCTTTAATACCCATTTCAAAGCACAGCGCTGCCTATGGAATGATGATTGTTAATCAACTTCAGTCTCTAAATCTAAAAATTAGTTGAGAAGGACCTTTCCTATTCTGTCCCTGAAACAAGTTGTGGTAAGGTCTACCACCCCAGAGCTGTTTGTATCAGAATAGAAGGCATGGGTCACCTTTAACAAGAAAATGCCAGTTGTCTGGCATGCCAGATAGCACCCAGCAAACTGTAAGTCCTTTGCTTGTGAAACGTTTAGGGTTAGGTGGACCAGCAAAAGGACCTGGTCCACCTAACCCTAAGCCATGCAAGACTACTAGGAAGAAACGACGATTCACTGTAACGGGTGACTCCCTGCTGGGCGATACAGAGGCACCCATCTATTGACCCAACCAAGTCATCTGGAGAGGTTTGCTATCTGCCAGGAGCAAGGATCTGGGATATTGTGGAGGCATTGCGGGAGCTCATCTAGCTCTATGACTACTGTCCCCTGCTGTTATTGCGTGTGGGCACAAGTGCTACTGTCAAGGGAAACCTGAACAGTATCAAAAGCGACAACAGAGCTCCAGGGGCAGTAATGAAGGCCATGGGGAACCCAGGTGGTGTAGTCAGTCCTGATGGTGAGGGGCAAGGGTGCGAGGAGAAGGATACTAATAGGACAAGTCAGTAATTGGCTGCCAAACTGGTGTTGGTAACAGGTATTTGGGTTCTATGACCACAGGACCCTATTTGCAGATTAGCATCTGCTTGGGAGAGATGGGATCTAGCTCACTAAGCAGGGCAAAGCTATTTTCACCAATAGGATGGTTGACCTCATAAGGAGGCCTTTAAACCAGAAATGATGGAGGAGGGAAAGAGTAACCGTCAGTCCTGTGAGGGAGTGACAGACAGGATCACTGAGCAAAGGGGATAGGGTGATGTGACAGGAAAGGATCACAAAATCAACAAAATGGGTCTTAAGCAGGGTGACCTCCAGCACTTGTATGTAAGCAAGGAAGTGCTTACAATGCACTGTTATGGAGAAATACCTGAAATGCTCTCCAGGAACACAGCATGCTGGGTGCTTCTCTAAAGTGTCTGCATGTTCATGCACGCAGTATGGGAAATAAAGAGTCAGAGATCTGTGTGCAGTTGTAGGGCTATGATCTGTTGGGAACAGAAATGTGATGGGATGGCTCCGATGGCTGGAGTGTCACAATGGAAGAATAAGGGCTCTTTAGGAAGGACAGGATGGGAAGATGAGGAGGGACAGTTGCTCTTTATGTGAGCGAGAAGCTGGAGTGCATGGAGATCTAGCTGGGGATGGATAAGGAGCCAAGTGGGAACTTTTGTGCGAGGATTAAAGAGAGGACAGGTAAAGGTGATATTATAGAGGTGTCTGCTATAAGCCGCCTGATCAGGAAGACCAGATACTCTCCAGACAGGTAGGAGCAGCCTCACATTCGCAGGCCCTGGTCCTCATGGGAGACTTCAACCACCCCAATATCTGTTGGAGGGATGCAACAGAACATAAGCAATCCAGGAGGTTCCTGGAGTACATTCATGATAACCCTCCTCCAAGTGATGGAGGAGCCAACAAAGAAAGGTGCTGTACTGGACCTCAAACCCATCAGAAAAAAGGGACCTCATTGGGAATGTGAAGGTCAAAGGCAGCCTTGGCTGCAAGTGACCATGAGATGGTGGAGTTCAGGACCCTGAGGTCAGTAAGGAGAGTGACAAGCAAGCTCACAGCCCTAGACTTCAGGAAAACAGACTCTGGCCTCTTCAAAGATCTGCTTGGAACACTCCTGTGGATAGGGCCTTGGAGGGAAGAGGGGCCCTAGAAAGCAACTTAGTATTCAAGAATCACCTCCTCCAAGCTCAAGAGAGCTCCATCCCAATGAGCAGGAAGTCAGGCAAAAATAGCTGTGAGGGTGAAAAAGGAGCTCCTGGACAAACTCAAACACAAAAAGGATGCATACAGAAGGTGGAAGAAAAGACAAGTAACCTCAAAGGAATACTGAAAAATTATCCAAGCATCCAGGGATGAAGTTAGGAAAGCTAAAGCCCAAAAGGAATTGAATCTGACGAAGGATGTTAAAGACAACAGGAAGTACATAGGTGACAAAAGGAAGACTAGGGAAAATGTGGGCCCATTGCTCAATGAGGTGGCGGACCTGGTTACACAGGACACGGAAGAGGTGGAAATACTGAATGCCTTCTTTGCCTCAATATTTACTAGCAAGAATTCCAAGTCTCAAAAACCAGGGGGGGAAAGCTGGAGCAAGGAGGATGTACCCTTGCTGGAAGAGGATAAGGTCAGTGAATACTTAAGCAAACTGGACATACACAACACCATGCGCCCTGATAGGATGCACCCATGAGTGCTGAGGGAGACAGCAGACATCATTGTGAGGTCACTCTTGATAATATTTGACTGATCACGGTGACTGGGAATGCCCAAATACTGGAAGAAAGCAAATGCTGGGCCTTTTTACACTTACCAGTCAAGTGTTGGATTGATGCAAATTAGAATAGTTCTCCTATTCCATTTACACCTTCAGCAGACCAATGTAAAAGGGTATTATGATACAGTGATAGTTTAATCTTAACCATCACAAGTTAAGTGGGCAGCACAGTACTGATTATGTTGATCTGTTGATAAAACATAGATTGTATGCTATTATTGATGGAGTTCTACCTTAGGTGCAAGTTTGATTACATCAGGCTGCTCATCACATGTGAGAATCTGTTGGTGATAGAACTCGCTCCAGGTTTGTTTGATGGAAAATGTGATATTCCACCTAGTTTCAGTTAATGCCACATTACACTGTGATTAAGGAAGTCAAAAAAGAGCCTGGCTCATGCTCCATGGCTTGCAACTGTCTGCTTCTTAGGCATCAAAAGCTACATCTATCCAAAATCAAAACAATGGACAAGGGTTTTTTTCTGGCATCGCACACAGTAGCACAATAAGGTTTGCATCCATATGGCTACACGATTTTTCCTTAAAAAAAAAGAGATAAATTAATCTGAATTTCCTATTAGAAACAGTCTCTGACCTGTTCCTGAACCATGCCAGGGCTCTGTCTGGGAGAATATTAGCTGGCATGGGCCAACACCATGCCAACGAGCATGCCAACAATTACACAATACAGGCTATTGTAGGAGAGTGCTCACCCTCTGCTCCAGTCTTATTTAGTTTAGTTACTAGTATAGACATAGCCAAAATAGCCAGAATATAAGGCAATGATTTTCTCTGAAATCAAAAGCTGAAAAATTCAACTGAGCCTGTTTGTAGACCACATTATGTGCAGGATCTTTAACATCCCCTAGCAACAGACACCAGAAAGGCTGGTTGAAACTTAGAAATAATAGGAGCAGCACATGCTGGCGGGGAGAAAGTAGACAATGCTTAAATATGTCTCCATCCTGGTCCCACTTTCCCAGAGCAGCTCAGCCCTGGAGCCCAACGAAGAAGCAGCCCTCTGGAGCATGAGCTCTGGGCAGGAACACCAGGCTTGTCAGCCACTGAAGAGCACGCTTGGGGCTCCTCAGGACCCACACAAAAGAGTGATTTTTCTTTTTTTATTAATTCTGTCCCTGTCAAACAAACATACACTTCCAAATGGGCCAATACTGTGTAGCCAAGACCATGCAGGACGCTGTGTGGCTATATCTCATGGTGTGGAAACGTGCCCAACACTGAATGATGCTAATGGGAAAATCACAGTCAAAAAGTACCAGTGGGACATCTCCACAGACAATAGAAAGCTTATTAATTAGGCAGAAAAAGATATGACAAGACTTGATGCTCAGAAGCCAGTGGGACAAAGTCAGGGAGAGTAGATACAATGGTAATACACACAATGATAATGTAAAAGACATGCAAGTCCTTCCCTTTGTTTCCTTGCTTTTAAGGAGAAGGCTTGGATGACAATGTCTAATATACCTTTAATCATTTCTATGCCTTTTACAGATGCCTGTTATTATGCATACATAGGACAAGAAGAAATGGCTTCAAGTTGCGCCAGGGGAGGTTTAGATTGGATATTAGGAAAAATTTACACTGAAAGGGTTATTAAGCATTGGAACAGGCTGCCCAGGGAAGTGGTTGAGGCACCATCCCTGGAGGTATTTAAAGACGGGTAGACATAGTGCTTAGAGATATGGTTTAGTGGTGGTTTTTGTCAGAATTAGGTTGATGGTTGGACTAGATGATCTGAAAGGTCCCTTCCGACCTAGGCAATTCTATGATTCTGTGATTATTTCTTTAGATATGAAAATTAACTCCCTCAAGCCCACTGGGTCAAGGAAGCAGACCGTGAAAGAAACTGGGGCCCTGAAGCCAGCATCTTCATTTGTCAATGGAAAACCTCAATATTCATTCTGCATTTGAAGACAGACCTCTAATGAGCATTATGTTTGCTAATGGTAAACACTTTGGAGGCTTTCAAGAGTCAGGAATTACTTTATTTTGCTATCCAAAACAAATAATCATGAACCACATTTTTTGAAAACAAAACTGATACAATAAGCAGAAGGGAGTAATTTATCAAGCGCTGTATATGTGGATCGTTCCCTTCCTCCAGCTCAGAGGAAAGCTGAAATTCAGGACTTGAAGGTTATTTTCTTCTTGCCACAAATCTCTCAGTTATCTACATTTGTGCCACAGTTTTTATTAGACATCAAACCTTCACAAATCAGCTATCAGTGCATTGCAACTTTGTTCATTGTATTTCATCTAATTTAGGTAACCATTATTTTAGACTGATGTATGCTATGATATCATCATTTATGCTCCTTAATAACTTCTAAGCCTAGGAGCCAAATTCCACAGAAGGAGGAAATCTCAAAACTGTTACATTCCTGTAATTTTCAGATGAGTAGACAGACAGGTCTATTGAAACAATTACTCTCCCGCTATGGAAATGGTGGCATTATGAGCTCCAGCCTTACTAAACAGCAGAGAATCTACAACTGCACTTACCCTCAAAACAGAAATCCTTAGGAAACACAGCTACCATGCTCCCGCCATTCATGGCATTTCTGTGCAGATTAGGAGATCGAGGCAGGTCCGGTTCAAAGGAAGATGCTTACCCCCAATTAGATGAGGCAGTAATTGAGTGGAGCAGATACCTGCATGGAGCACCCCCAATGGTGTCACTTGACCCACTGCTATCAGACAATCACAGAGAGCAGCCTGCGCTTCATATTACCCTGTCAGGTGGCATCAACAGTAGTTTGACTGTGGAGCTTAGAGCAGAAGATGAGTATCAGAGTTGCCTTTTTTATAGTCCATTGTGTAACTTGTCCATTGTATAGTCCATGTCCCCGCTCCTATGAACTCCCTTTGAGCATCTAGTCATCTCCTTAAAGAATACCCCTTGGTGTTTATTAGACCTCAGCCTTCTTCACATGGTAGATGAGCAACTACCTGGGTAAAAACATGAAAGCAGTTGAATGAAATCTGCTTGATTCTCTGGCAGTCTAGAGCTCTGTTGAGATGCTCGCATGATCCTTTCACAGCTGGATTTGATTTCTTCCGAATCTGTAAGGACAAAACTGCTCTTTGTTGCTCAGCTCCTTCCAAAGTCTTTGTAAGTGGAGTATCTTTGCCACCTTTAGATATTGCTAGATGCAACTATTAGCAGCAACCTTCTGCCCAAAGAGAGGAACTGCTTACAATAAGGTACTATCCTTAAGCCACGAGTAAGGTCCCTAAATATAGAATGTCCCTATCTGGGACAGGAATGGCTCTAATATAACTGGAACTTTTTTCTTGGATTTAGTGCTTTATGAGGAGGCAAAAATCCTCCACTTACAAAGACTTTGGAGTGCAGTTCACCTCCATGAAGCAAAGAACAGGCTGCCTAGGACCCTGAGGTGCTGATCTTATGAACATTGGAGCTTTTTCAGAGAGTGGGAATTACCTCCTGGAGATAGAATAAATTGCCAAACACAACACTGAAAATAATGAGATTTCCTATTGATTTTGACGGCATTCACTGTTGTTCATGGATCTAAAATCTTGCATTTCTGGAGTAAAATTTCCACACACACCACTATCAGTAGGGCACAGTAGCAAAATGGAATTACTGAAGTCAGGAGTTCAGGCCTTGTTGCAGGCTACTTAACACCGCTGCCCCAAGCAAGAAACACTTCATGACTGGGATGCATAAGTCAAAGGCAAAGATGTATTTCAAGCTTTATTCCTGAAGTGATTACTTACGGCACCCGACCTGTCTGGACCAATAATAGACCAAAGGTCTTGGGTAGACTTTGACTTTAAGCTTCATTATGAAAGTCAGAATGGCAGGAGAGAGACTTTGAATTCACACCGGATTCAACCCATGAGGAATCTAGCTATATATAATATACTCGAGCGCTCTGTGTACACAGGGAAAGCTGAAGCTGCCCCCAAGACTATTTTCATTTGTGTTGTAAAAACACAGTGCAGCTTAAACCCTAATATACAATTTACAGTGCAGTTTCCATGACCTGAGTTTCGGTTATCTGAAACACCTTTTTTTTCCCAAAAGTGGATCATGTTCTCTATTGTCTATTAATTACTTTGAAACTATCTCAGCTGTTTTAAAATATGTAATTGTCTGAATTCACATCAGCTTCTTTTAGAGATTTGGTTAGTATGAATCGCAGTACATACTAGTTATTATGAGTTCGTATACTGAAAATGCAGGGCAAGTTAATGATGATAATGAACCTCAGGGAATTTTTGTGTTTGCTGTTTCTTCTCCCCAGATGGCTCACCCAGCTCTAAACCTACAAATACATAATACCATTCCTTAGAGTAAACATATTGTAACTCGATTTTCTTCCCCCAAGCAAGCAACCAGATGAATGGCCTTGGTGGATTATTCTGTAACAGAAACACTCATAAGGGGTCTGTGATAAGCAAGCCAATGGAAATGGAGTAGTGCACTGTTTAAAATCATCTAAACATTTTCTCTTAACATGAAACATTTGAAAATGTGTAGCTCAGTGTTTGATGAAACACAGTACCCTGTTGTCTGTAGCCCAGTTCTAGCCCCTTCTTTAAATGTAATCTTTTATCAAAGTCACATGTGTTTTTAATAAATTCACATGTGGATGCAGTTATACCAGGAAAACTGATTCACAAGTACTTTAGAGGCTCCTCTATCTTTCAGGCCCACCTAAAGTTTCTTTCCATTTTTTTAAATATTTTTTTAGTAAGCTTACGAAGGGAAATAATCAGTTTTGCTTGCTTACAACGCAACCGCCCTGGTCTGAATCATAAGTACAGCATTGTTCAAAGGAACAGCTGGTACCAACTCCAAAAGTTTAAGCGTTCCCCTCCAAACAAAAAACTCCGTTGAGTCTGTTAGTCATCATCTCCCACAGGTATTGATTCAAGGCTACAGTTCTGCCTATTTCTGCCATGGCTAAAAAGATTAGTTGCAAGATTTTCGGAAAGGAGCATTTTCATGCACAAGCAAACATACAACTATTTCTTTCTTGTCTGCTAATCTCCATGATTATTGTACCTTTTTGAAACTTTTTTTAACCACATACAGGGCAATCACACTTTAATAACAACAATGGAGCACTAAGAAGTTTTTTCTGCCGAAGTGGGTTTACAAAGATAGTTTTGCCCTCAGGAGCTTAAATTACATCAACACACAACTTCGCTGTAAATCCGACTCAATTCTGCCAGCTTTTTCTACCAGGAAACACAAATTTAGGGGTAGGGTCTGTTTAAAATATATTCTCAGGAACTGAACTCCTATTGCATCAGGCTTTCAAAGCAAGTTTAATACAGGTCACCTCCTCATTTCCAGGAGTCTAATTTTATTGCTCCCTCCAAGCCATGCCAGAGATGAGAGCTCTAAAAAGTACTTTAACTGTTTTGGGGGCCGTGCATAAATTGTGCTTTCAAAGATTTTCTGCTAATGGCCAAGTGGTAAGCTTTGAATTTCTTTCACAGGTTTCTAGGACATCTCCTTGACTGTTTTCGAATACAATTTGCATTCCGCTATGGTTCATATTGCCTTCGTTCATATCAGAGACGGTCTTGTCCTGGGATATGCAGATATTTCCCAAGACTCCTTTCAAAGAAAGCAATTTAAATACATACCCCCCCATAGCCTCTGGCCTGATGGTTTTAGCCTAGATATCAAAGTAATCTAATCCCTTCAACTCAGCACAGGAACCTCCAACACTAGAGAGAAATCGAGGAGAAAATGAGGATTTAGATGCCAGGCTTATGTGGCCTGGATTTGGTGTGACCAGAATACTTCACCTGTAGCTGAAAACCAGAAGCTGTAAGGGACAGGGAGCTTTAGCAAAAGATTTTGAGTTCCAGCCACCTTGCTGCAAACAGGAGATTTCCGAGACAAAGTGGAAGGAGAGTTATTGATGGTAGATACAGGAAAGTTGGGGGTGCCCACATTTTTTTCAGTCAGAGAGCTGTATTTGCAAACTATGTCTGGACTTGAAAAAAAGGTATTCTTAGGTCATTGTCTGGCCATCTTATATAACCTACACAGCCTACTATGAAATAACAGACAAATAAATGGAAAGAGGTTTCAAATGTGCAATCGTCACACATCAGTCTCAGGATCACCCAGACTTCTCCTCAGTGAGGAGAATACTCCTTCATAACCATGAGATCCAATGCCAAGTCAAGTGCTGCCTCTTAGACACTGTGGAGTGAGGAGATTTACTATGCAGCCGTTCCGCGGGGAAGCTCTTCCGGTAGCAGCAGGACACCATAGAATCATAGAATCATAGAATTGTTGAGGTTGGAAGGGACCTTTAAGATCATCGAGTCCAACCTTTAGCCTACCCTGACAAGAGCCACTTCTAAACCATGTCCCTAAGTGCCCCATCTACCCTTTTTTTAAACACCTCCAGGGATGGTGAATCCACCACCTCCCTGGGCAGCCTATTCCAATGTTTAATAACCCTTCCAGTGAAAAAATGTTTCCTAATATCTAATCTAAACCTCCCCTGACGTAACTTGAACCCGTTTCCCCTCGTCCTATCACTTGTCACCAGGGAGAAGAGGTCAGCCCCCATCTCTCTACAACCTCCTTTCAGGTAGTTGTAGAGGGTGATAAGGTCTCCCCTCAGCCTCCTCTTCTCCAGGTTAAACAACCCCAGCTCCCTCAGTCGTTCTTCATAAGGTTTGTCCTCCAGACCCCTCACCAGCTTTGTAGCCCTTCTCTGGACACGCTCCAACACCTCAATGTCCCTCTTGTAGCGAGGGGCCCAAAACTGAACGCAGTACTCAAGGTGGGGCCTCACCAGTGCCGAGTACAGGGGGATGATCACTTCCCTAGTCCGGCTCACCACACTATTCCTGATACAGGCTAGGATGCTGTTGGCCTTCTTGGCCACCTGGGCACACTGCTGGCTCATATTCAGCCGGCTATCAACCAACACTCCCAAGTCTTTTTCTGTCGGGCTGCTTTCGAGCCACTCTGCCCCAATCCTGTAGCGCTGCATGGGGTTGTTGTGACCCAAGTGCAGGACCCGGCATTTGGCCTTGTTGAACCTCATACCATTGGTCTCAGCCCATCGGTCCAGCCTGTCCAGATCCCTCTGCAGAACCAACCTACCCTCAAGCAGATCAACACGCCCGCCCAGTTTAGTGTCATCTGCGAACTTACTGAGGGTGCATTCGATCCCTTCATCCAGATCATTGATAAAGATATTAAAGAGAACCGGCCCCAGCACCGAACCCTGGGGGACACCACTTGTGACTGGACACCAACTGGGTTTAACTCCATTTACCACCACTCTCTGGGCACGGCCATCCAGCCAGTTTTTTACCCAGCGAAGAGTACACCTGTCCAGGCCATGAGCAGCCAGTTTCTCCAGGAGAATGCTCAACGCCACAGCACCACGACACAGCTAGAGAAAGCTCAGCCCTGACCACTGCATTTTTCTGACTCTACAGCAGCCCGTGCCAAATCCATGTGTGGTCTCAAACACCATGTTGGTCAGTGCAGTACAGGTGGAGGCATAAAGTGGGACTGTCCTTCCAGGGGGCTGAGTTTCCAAAGTCCACATCATCCTCGCTGACCTCTCCTCTAAGTGACTCATGCCAGGGGCTGAGGATCGTCACAGCGTGAGTTGTACCAACTATGAGCATGGTGATTCACCAGTAACAGAAAACAGGTCCAGAGTTTCAAATTCTGAGAATTCTGGGCCAGATCCAGGAAAATGCTTAAATATATGTTTACATTTTATTCATGTGGAATCAATGGGACAAAAAAATTAAGCGTAAGTTAAAGTGGTAAGTACCTCCTAAAGGGCCAAGTGCCTGTGCTTTGGAGGATCAGGCTTTATAAAGCAAAGATGTACCTTACAGTAAGAAACAGAGCAAACACAGCATGATGGCAGGGTCAGGGTCAAAACCTGGAGACAAACCCTCCAGAAAAATATCAAGGGAGGCCGAAACCATGCTGCTTTCACAGGTCTGGGGCCAAAGAGGGCTGTCGGCCCACCATCTTCACCTGAAATAGTTTGTGCTGTCTTCCGAAAACACAACCACCAACATGACTCCAGGAACTCACTTTCCCAAAATTATACACAAAGCATGAGGATGCCTCAGAACACCTTTGGTACTCATAGACACTAGCAATTAAAGTAAATATAAAATTACCACAAAGTAATATACCTGACTCTACCACATACAGAAATTCAACTTAGAGTGCTTATTCTGTTGTCCAAGGTTTTCCTCAGAATGTTGAGAAAATTATAACCTTTTAAAATATAGGTGTTACCTTAAAATATGCCTAAATTAATCTGACTTTAGCTGAGTGCATTTGTAAGAAAAATGAATGGGGAACAGTTTTATAAAATTAATCAGCAGATAACTGCAGTTCTTCTGGAGGACAATTTTGTTGGACATTTCAGGGAGGTTTAACCATTTGATCCAGATAATTTGATCTTTTGAGGAATGACAATGCTAGAAACTCTCTGAATGTTCTCGTCTGTCATTACGTGTAACTTCTGCTTCCTCTTACTCCAAGAATCATAGAATCATAGAATCACAGAATCATTTAGGTTGGAAAAGACCTTTGGGATCATCGAGTCCAACCATCAACTCCACTCTACAAAGTTCTCCCTTACACCATATCCCTTAGAGAAGAAGGGCCCCCTCTGTTCAAAGGTAAAGTTTCTATACAGTTGTATCTATGACATGAAATTCAGAAGACACAATCTTAGTTTGCCTATTAACATCAAAGAATAATAAGCAAAATCTATCTCACAGTAATCCTGAGATCTATTTGAAACCAGCTTCCAGAGCATGTGTCTTCAAACACCGGCATCAGAATATAAATTCATTTTGCCTGAAATTTAAAAGATTTATAACTACTGCTGTTATTTGGTGCAGTAAATCTTCACAATAAATTTGTTTACGGCCATATTCAACTTATAGTTATTCCAGTGCAAATCCAGAATACTTCCAGGGAATCACAGATTTCATAGATGTGGATAGAGATACAAAACGGTAGGGTTTCGGTGGAAGTGCAGGGGGTTTAACCTGAAATAACAAAGCAGAATATGATCTGGAGAACACAATTCCCACGGAAATCTTTATGACAAATTCAGAAAGGGTATAAGTTACATGTTAAGTATAGGCTGATCAGAAATGGTATAAGTGCTGAAGCAGTGGTAAGCAGGATCTTGGACTAATTTATCCCCCAGTGACTGCAAAAATGGGGTAATGTACGTGTTGAGGAACACAAAGTAGAAACTATAATGAGAAATGAAGAGAAAGCAAGTCATTCTGCTCTCTTGGCTGAAATCCCTCTTATTCTTCAGATGAGGAGCTATTGACTTCATTACAGAGACTGAGCCTTTTCTCATTCCATGCTATTCAGCAGAGATGGTGGTATACGAAGGGAAACTGCTGCCTAACACAGAGTAAAAACAGCTTCACTGTCTCAGTGTCCTATTACTCTCCACGTACAAGAAGCAATCAGAGGGTAGGACTTTTTGGCAGGGATTTCAGCTGCAAGAACAACTCGTCCTCTGGGGATTAAAATAAAAGAATCTTATGTAAACCTTTATCAAGGGCGATACTTCCAAAAATGGGGGAGATCATCAAAATGTTAGCATATCTACTTGTAAAAGGAGATCAGAAGGACAGAAAACTGGAAGAATATTGTGTGGTCTCACCAGTAATTTATTTCTTCAGGGGAAAGTCGGGTGAACTCTCCCCCTTCCCTTCTCAGTATCAACCAAGTCTGGTTCTCTGGTTTAAAATTCAGTTCAGTACCTTCACAGACATGGAATATGATTGCCTCCCTTCTTTATCCATTTCTCTAGTTTGCATTACCATTCAGTAAATACATTACAAAATATTATTTGCCTCTGTCCACAGCTTTTGAGTTGTTGCAGTGATCTTAAAGATATCATGAATTAAATTACTGGTTTCCACTCTGAACTCATCAGGACACACTGGGGGAGAGAAAAATCAAGGAACCTCATTGCATCTGGTGCTCAGTGTTTATGCGCAGCAGCAACACATGTTCCATTGTGCTAACACCCTTCTGGAAAAGCATCAGCGAGGAAGAAACTGTCCAGTTAACTGCAAGGACCAGCACTGTTCTCTAGCCAGCCTGGCAGTCAATGCTGTGCTTGAGGGATTTTAATGTACACAGACCTGTTTTTGATTTGGTGACCTTCATTTTTATCAGGAACTTCTTCCGAAGTCAGTCAAGGTAAATGACCAGAATCTGGAGTGAAATCCAAGAAATGTATGCATTACTTGTGTCCAAGATCAGTAGTGAACTCAAAGCGGGGTAGCTGGAAAAAAGGGCTAGCCTCATATCAGAATGCAGTTTTAAAGCTAAGTTTATCCTGCAGAAGAAAATTTAAAAAAAAAAGTAATTTCAGTATTTATTGTCAACAGGCTCTTAGGAGCAGCATTGACTGCTGACAAACTGTGCAACTGCTGAACCAATTCTGCTGACACTTTGGGCATCAAATCACTCCCTAAATGATATTTTTTAAAAAGTGTCCCCTGTAGCAACATTCCCTTACTGGGTTTGTGTTTCCACCGCAGTGCAGGTGCTCTGGGGCCAGGACCATGTGAGCCGGTGGAAAAGGTCCTGACCAGGACAAGCGTGGGTCTGCAAGCAGCACAAGCACATCAGAGGGGAACCCTCCCAAGGCGGTGATGGCAGAGCTGTGGGCAGGCAGCCGCGCTCCCCGGCTCTCACACCCACACGCTGTGTGCCTCTGCATGGGCACTCACAGGGCCAAGGCAGCAAGCACTAAGTAAAGGTGTAGGCATGGTCCTTTGGCATTGACCTTGTCTCGAGCTCTCCCAGTGGGCAGTGGGTCTGGCAGCATCTCCACACCAAGAGCTCTGCCCCTGAATCTACCCCGTGAAGTTGCTGACTGCCACATCCTCCTGGCTGTAGACCATGGAAATACAAATCAGACCTCAGCACCCTTCCAGCGGCTTCTGAAGCTT
The DNA here is from genome assembly GCF_964199755.1 of Larus michahellis. Taxonomy (NCBI): domain Eukaryota; kingdom Metazoa; phylum Chordata; class Aves; order Charadriiformes; family Laridae; genus Larus; species Larus michahellis. Next base: position 156,289,965 of record NC_133897.1, read on the forward strand.
TCTGCTCTCTGGGAAACACCTGCACTAGCAAGTGGTGAAGTGAAAACTGCTAAAATTAAATGGATATTAGAATAGGGTCAGAAGCAAGCCCACTGCTATATCCATCTGTACCTCTTCAGGGGAGCACAGGCACCCATTTGGACTCTACCGTTTCACCCAACTTTTCAATGACCAGTCCGAGGGTTGGGATGAGAATGTGAAATACGAAAATTGTTATTGGAGAGCAATCTGAAATATTTGAAAAGTAAGAATTTTACTTTGAATGGGCTTTCTTATTTTATCTGTTGAGATCTACGCAGGTGGACTCAGTGACTTTACAGAAAAACTTCTCAGGAGGCTCAAGGACTGCATCAGTGACACTTTTGGTTAGGGCTCAGGTTTAAGAGAGCTGGACCTTATTCCTGGTTCTATGAGGGGACTGTCACTGCCAAGTAATCCGATCAAGAAAAGAGATATATATCTCCTTCAAGCATGTTTTGACCAGATGCATAAGAGGACCACCTACTTTTAAAAGCCAGAAAAAAAACCAGATTCTGTAAAAATTAATATTTTTACCTATTGTACCTATTTTTTACTTATAGCCAACAAGGTTCTTACTACCACATGCAGAAATATGATATTGGAATACCATTCAAGATTACCTCTAATGATGGGAAATAATTTATTGTCCAGATAGTCCATAAAAGTGACAATCCATCTGGGCTGCAGGAAAAAGAAAAACTGCCAATTGTGCCAACCTTTCATGAGTTAGATGACAGTGAGAAGCATCGTGCAGCCAGAAAGTGAACAGGAAGGATCTGTGACCTCTCCAGAAAAAGGGGGCTACGTAGGACAGGAAATCACAGTAACTATGTCCTCTGCAGTGCCCTGGTGTTGACATCTTCCCTGCATTGGCTCTCCTTCACTCAGGAAAGACAGCTGCAAATACTAAAGAAAACAGTATCTTAGGAATTGACAGGAGTATGGGGAAACTGTGAGAAGAATGGAAACATCTGAGGGGGATAATTTTTTCTCCAATCTGCTAAAAAGGTGCTTTCGAAAAACCAAGTGAATAAAAAAAGAAAAACGCGCATCTCCTCAGCCAATAGAGTGTAGGGTTGTAAGGTTTGCCGGAGGTTTCTCCACCTGTTGATTTGGTGGCTTATTTCTGACAAGACATGTTTGCATCACTCAAGGGTTTTACTGATGCCTGATATTTATCCTCAGATAACACTGGGATCCTTTTCCTAGGACTAGCACCAAAAACGCAAGCTGCATAAATAAAAGGAGGCCAGCAGAATTTTTTCTGTTATATTCAGCTACATTTGATTACTTCTGGGAGTCCATTTGAAACACAGCCAATAAGAGCATCTCCCTTCTTCATTCTATTGTTTTATTACAACTCTCTAGCCATATTCCACCCTTGTTTCCTCATCAAACACAAGCTTTCTCTCCTTTTTCGTGGTGGACTTGGCAGTGCTAGGTTAACAGTTGAACTTGACGATCTTAAAGGTCTTTTCCAACCTAAACGATTCTATGATTCCTTGTTTCAAAAGTCTTCCAAAATATTGTCCCATCCTATCAACCCAATCCATTACTGCAAGATCAACTAAAACGCACCACTGCGGTGAGTGGGGAACTGGCTGACAGGCCGCACCTAGAGTGTGGTGCTAAATTCCACAGGTAAACTCCTTTTTAAACTGGTAACCTGTCACAAGTGGGGATACCCCAGTGATCAATACTGGGCCCAACGCCGTTTAATATCTTCATAAGTGATCTGGATGGTGGGATCAAGTGTACCCTGTTGAAGTTTGCTGATGACACCAAACTGAGTGGGGAAATGGACACTTGGGAAGGGAAGGCCACCCTGCGGGAAGACCTGGATAGGGTGGAAGAGTGGGCTAACAAGAACCTTATGAAGTTCAACAAGGACAAGTGTAAGGTCTTGCACCTGGGAAAACATAACCCAGGAGTGCAACATAGGCTGGGATCCACCTGGCTGGGCAGCAGCTCTGTGGAAAGGGACCTGGGACTCCTGGTGGACAACAGGCTCAATATGAGTGAACAGTGTGCTGCTGTGGCAAAGAAAGCCAACAGGACACTCAGTTGCATCAACAAGGACATCACCAGCAGAGACAAAGAAGTCATTATCCCACTCTATTCAGCACTTGTCAGGCCACACCTGGAATACTGCTTTCAGTTTTTGTCCCCACTATACAAAAATGGTGTGGACAGGCTGGATAGGGTTCAGAGAAGGGCCACAAAGATGATCAAAGGCCTGGGAAACCTGCCATATGAGGAAAGGTTGAAAGAACGGGGTTTGTTCATCCATGAGAAAAGAAGGCTTAGGAGAGAACTTACAACGATGTTCCAGTATTTAAAGATTGGCTACAAAGAAGATGGGCACACTCTTTTTACCACGAGTCACATGGAAAAGATGAGGGATAATGGGTACAAGTTACTCCTGGTGAGATTCTGACTGGACACCAGAGGAAAATTTTTGGTGATGAGAACAATCAGCCATTGGAATGGTTTCCCCAGGGAAGTGGTGGATTCCCCAACATCGGACACTGTTAAGATTCAGCTGAACAGGGTGCTGGGCCATCTTGTCTAGATCATGCTTCTTCCAAGAAAGGTTGACCTAGATGATTCTTGAGGTTCCTTCCAACCTGATATTCTATGATCCTTTGCCAATGCCAACAGCCCCATCACCCTTTACTCCAGGAAGCCCTTCAGTGCACCAGTATTTTTAGATGTTCAGAACCACTATCCTTAATGGTCCTATTTCTGTGCAAGGGCAAAAAAAAGAACTCTGTGGTCACATGGGCCATAAATTCCATATCTTGCATACTCTTTCGCCCTGCCATCAAGAAGCAGGCAAAGTTTCCGATCAAAATGTGCAATGCAACCCCCAACCATCCCTCCAGCATGCACCCAGCAGTCTTTAACCTGCTGAGCAGGTGTGCAGAGAGATGTGGGAAAGAAGCGCTAAGAAAGGACTGAGAGTTTTGTGCATCCTGTTAAACTAATCTACTGATTTGTAGATTAGTAGATTATTATTAAGTAATAATCTGGGGTCCCAAACCCCAGGCCAGATAACCTGCTTGGTCCAGATATTACAATTAATCTTTTAGACTGGAAAGCCTCTGTGGATGGTATTTGACAGCACCAGCACAAATAGACCTGCTTGACTGAAGTCTTAATGCACCATTAAAGTATATAGAATCGTAGGCTTATAGGAGAAATCACGTTGGAAGGGACCTTAGCTGGATTCTAGCCCAACCTTCTGCCTAAAGCAGGGACACTCATAAGACTAGACCAGGTTGCTCAGTCCTTTATCCAGTCAGGTCTCTACAAAATCTCCCAGGATGGAGATGTCACAACCTCTCAGCAACATGCTCCCATGCCTGACTCTCCTCCTGCTGAAAATATTTTCCCCCTATTCAAGTCAGAACCTCAATGTCAATTTCAACGAGTATTTAATGAAAATAAATACGATACTGAAATATAATTATTATTTGCAAGAATTAATATTATATAATGATGCAGGGCTTTTCACTCAGCTTGGGCCTCAAAATGTTAGGGGTAGATAAATTTGTATGCCTATTTTAAAACTACACCAGTTGTTTGTTTATTGTCTTGGGGAACAACTGATATACATTCAGAGCTATTCTATAACCAGATATAATATCTTGTATTTCAATGTCCTTTACAGTAAGAAAGACCCCCCAAACACTTAAACATATATCCCATAACCCTGCATTAACTGGCGGTTACTTCTTTGGTAAAGCCTGGCAGCTGTTTAACCACAAAAGAAAATAAGGAAAAAAATAGTTCAGGATAAGACATGGGAAGTACTGCAGGAATTTGGCTTGTCCTTCTGTGGTGATGTTTCACTGGGAAGAGCCGTCGTCAGCGTTTCTCTCAGAAAAGGTTGTCTGGAAAGAAACTCCTAATTCACTTGAATACACCTAAACAGCAACGCTCAGCAATTCCTACTGATCTTACTAGAAACTCTTGGTTTCTCATTGTGATCGAGAAGCAGAAAAATTGCTTCTAGTTAATGAAATCTGGATTTTGAGACCTTATATGAAACTCCTGTAATTCAAATTTTTTTTTCCATTTTCAGTCTTGCACACCATGGCACATCGCTTCCCTAAACTAAACAAGGGCTACACAACAAAGCAAAATGCAGTGAGACATGACATGCTTCTTGAATTTGGGTCTGAATTTATGTCCCTTGCAAAATGCCTTGGGATATCTTCATTGCCCAAGAGTGATGAAGAACACAGCCCCACACTGCCTCAAAAGCACTCACACCCCCTGGACAGAGTAAACGCTAAAATGTTTTATTCTGGTAACAACCCATCAAAAGCAAGGATTATTCTTTGCTCATCTGCACAACATATTCATATGCTTCCCTGGCAAACACAACTTTCCAACGCTTGCTAAATTATTTGTCTCTACCTCTGCTGAAGGAAAAGAATAGGGACACTAAATGGAAAACAAGCCTCAAGCTCTGGTTCACCTCCACAGTATATTTGAATGAGTAACAACAACAAAGATGATCTTTTTTTTTTTCTAGGATTGTTCAGTTCCATAGAGTATAGTTCATATTTTCTGGTAAGCAATTCATCTGTGATTGAGCACTCTATGAACAAGAACAGATGCTCTACAACTTGTCGGTACCTTTCTCTGCTATCCCTAGTCAGCGTGATGGAAGAGGAAACCATTGTAATGCATTTGCGTGAGGTGTTTTTTCCTTTTAATGGACAATCTGTAACGATGAGGAAGAGTGAGAAATAAAACCAAGGAGCAACAGCTTTCGTAATTCACACAAGGAATCAGCCTGGTGACAGGATTCGCCAAGAGGCTCTGGTGGTTTTGCTTTGACGTTCCAGGTTAATTTCTCTCCAAGGGTGGAAGAGACAAATGGGTTTTCTGTCTTCAGAGCAATTTGCAGCACTCATGAAATCATACAATAATCTCAGTGTGCTGCCAATATCTTTCAGGAGTGAACACATGTTCCCCACCAAACCCATCAACACCACAGCATCGACTGTGAGAGAGACTCTCCATCCATTGTCCATGCCAGAAGGACTCCTCTGGCCAACCTTCAGAAGGCTGGGCCATCAATTAAGGCAGCGGAGTGCAGGAAATTTCAGGTTCTCCCACAACTCTTGTGCCTGGGAGATGAGACCTACCTATGCTTGTTCAAGGTGCTTTGGCCCTCCTGCCACTGCTGAAATACCAACCGTTCCAACCCTACCATACTGTGATTCTGTGAAATGGTGTGAAATGTTCACAAAAATATTTGCCAAAAGTCTCCAAATTCCTAAAGGACAAAGATCCACACCACATCTTTCAGAGGCCTTGGCTTACCTTGTAAATAGCAGGAAAGAGAAAATTCCTCAGCCATTTGTTGGGGTTTTTTCCCTCACTGGACAAAGCAAAACTGCAAACATAGGGGTTTGTGTATAGATGAAGACAGTAATGAAAATAGTAATAAATGGGTGCACCAAATTTAGCTTACAGGGGAAAGAGGTTTTTGCTGATAAGACTTACGCGCCAATCCAGCAGTGATCCCCAGACAGGCAGACTTCTTACCATTGATTTCAGGAAAATCCCAAACAGGTCTAGCTCCCCATCCGATCAGATCCCAGACTTTTGACCCTGCAAATCTGCAAACAGTTGAAGCTGGTGGCAAGGAGACCATACAATGCCAGTAGCCTTTATAGGGACTGCTTTTTCCAAATATTCATTGCAGAGGTCAGCAATTTTTTGAAAATGGATTTTCAGGTAGGATACTGATAGAGCAATCAGAGCATTTAAATAACAGATTTCTCCCTTCAGTTTAAAAACATCCAAGTTCTTCCCTACCTCCCATAAGTGATTTTTTCCTCTTCCCTGCTTGATACAGATCAGTGTTTCACAAATAAGCATTCCTTAATGCCAAAGTTAAATCGTACTATCAGAAACACAGCAGAGAGTTCAGTAGGCAAAAAGCTAATTCTGCTAATACCCCATGAATGAAATTTTAGCTGTCAATTAAAGAAGAAATACTTCCTCTTCTTTTTAATGCCGCAGAGCGGAATTAATGCCACAGCCCAATTTCTATCATACAATGTAATAACACAATTATGAAGCTGAGAAAATCCTAAAACTTATTTTGCTTGGCCTCCAGCCTGACTATTTTCAGAACTGTGTGCAATGTATGGATATGTTTCCCATTAAAAAATTATTCGCTAAGCTTCATTCATTCTAGACGCAGAAAGAGACAATGCAATGGTTTATCAATTTCATCTGAACATCACTTGATGTTTTTGATTGGCCTGCACTCATATTACAGTTTCCTGAAGTAGTTGCAACAGCCCATATTCAAAGCACCTCCATGCTTATACCAGATGACAATGAATTACAGGCCTGTCAAGTCTCTTGTGCCGAGCATGGGACTCACACAGGCTCCTCTCCACAGCTGGGCTGTTTCTTTGGACATTTTCTGTGCAGCATCACACCACATCGGCCCAGTCTGTGCCCTGCTAATCCACTTCATCTAGCACAAATGGGCAGATTCAGCTCCAAACTGAAACACCTAAAGACAGATGTGCCCACGTGACTGCATGCGCACTAGACATCTGAGTTTCAATTGCAGTCAGTAATGGTCTAGGGCTCAGTTTGATGTCATTAGAAATGTCCTAGCAGATTCCACACGACCTTCAGGCACCAATCCAGAACAGCCTGAGTCTCTTCTAGGACCACGTTTTGCAGATCCATCCAGGCATCTTGAGTACTCAAGAGTATCTCACATGTTATGAAACAATCCTGCCCTTCACCTTGACTTAATGCCACCCAGAGGGGTGGAGGACCAGGGCTTTTCAGGTAGAGAAGGAATCCAACCTCATTACACCTCATTGGACTGTATTCATATGCATGCATACACAAAAAAAAAAAGAAAAAGAGAAAAGAAGATGGGTGGGCTTATGCTGTAAAGTAGTCACATTCAGATCTGGCTCAAAATTTGGTGCAATTCAGGATTAAGGGCTGTATGGAGCTGGGATACTGGCTCCCTCGCCTGGAAAGATGGGGTCTTTTGGAAAACTAGAAATCAGATGTAGATTCATAACACTTCTAAAATTGTGGGAACGTTGGAGTATAAGGATTGGGTCAGGCCTGTTTCCCAGTATTAAAGAAATATTTGAAACAGAATTCATAAACAGAAAAATCTGTTCAATGAAGTGCATGGAAAATGAGTAGTAATAAATCAGCTGCTGTAATTGAAATGGCTCAATTTTTTTCAGAAGTTTCTCAGTTTATCTCCATTTTGGCTGCTGTGCAGCCCCATTGAGTGTGATTTGTGATTAAAGCTGCTTGTGATACTTGTCTTGAGGCCAAAGCTTCTAGTGTGGCCATTTATAGTACAGCTTATTTTCATTGCCACATGGACCCCAACGTTGGATTAAACCAACCGGACAGAGGGCATGCAAGAACTCATTAGCAAAGACTTTAACTAGGAAAGAAGGTCAGGTTGTGGGGGAAAGCTGGGATCAGGCCACAGCCCCAGGCATCTGACACCTCCATGGGACAAAGGCCAGGTTGGAAAATCAGGCTGACGTCAGGACCAGGACCAGTGAGGGAAACCAGCATCAGACAGAACTCTGGAATAGCTGAGCAGGGCCATAGGGATAGGAATGGGCTCAGCAGGGCCCATGGCTGGGCAGGGCTGTGGCTAAGCTGGAGACCAGCATCCTACGGCATTGTTGTAGGATCGTACCTCCACTCAGCTACCTACACACAGGGATCTTGCAATAAGGGAGTTGCCATGGCATATGTGAGATATCTGCAAAGTGCTAGTAGATGTGATATAGGACCAACAGTGGACAGGCAGATGGAGACCGGGAGCGATTCCCTGAAGTATCAGGTGCCTCTCAGGAGCTGTGTGTGGGCGCCTGCAGAGACCTCCTGACAACATGCTTGGTTGAGCAATTCAGTTCACCAGAGAGAGGGTACCTAATTTAAGGTAAAACACATCAGTCTTCAAAGAGTATTGGCTTTTGGAGAAGGAACGTCCCATGCAAGCCAGAATAAGGTGACACCTGAGCGCAACTGGACAAGTGGGCGACAGGACAAGGTGTTAAGCAAAAAAACCAACACGTGACTGTTTTGTTTAAGGAGGCCTGGTCTATCATGGAGGTGGGTGAAAGTCAGAAGAGAGGCAGGACAGAGTCAAAAGGTGTGAAGATAAGGCAGGAGCAGGGCATGGTAAAACAGGTGGGTGCAAGGCCTGTGATGCTGGGCTGAGAGGGAAGAAACATCAGGGTGTATCCAAAGAATTTTGCAAGTGTCATCCAGAAGACTCCTGGAGTTGATACGAAGGCATAAAAACTCTGGCACCAAAAGTTTAGGCTGCTCTTTCTTTTTCCCCTTCTCCACTGCTCCCATGGATTTTCCTGAATAATTCATAGCGGGGGGCTTGCTGAATGCTCAGTACACAGCCACAGTCACGAATGGTGTGTTGGTGTCTTTCATTATCTCTTTTAGGAGAGCAGTGCTTTCCAAACATGTTATCCAACCACAGACTGGTGGATGATCCTTACTAGCACTTCTTTTTTTTTGTTTCCCTTCTGGTTTGCATTTATTTGGCCTAATTAATATTCAATCTGAGGAGCACAATTTCCATTTACTCAGATGAATGAGGGAGAATTCAGAGCAGAGGGTTTTTCAGACGTAACTGGTGGTCAGCCTTCAAGAGTACATGTCCTGCTGTGTCAGGTGAGAGATGCTCATGTGTCAGTAGTGAGGGGGTGAAATACCAGCACTTCTGAGTCCACTGCAAGGTGCTGCATGGGCACAGACCACAAACCATTTTTTCAAAGGAAGGATTCGCTTTCCAAGGACTGGCAAGGGAAAATCCAGGCATCTAACCTCAGTTCCCAGCTCTGCTGCATCATTGTAGGGATTGAGCTACAGTTCCACAGTTTTCTAGCACTTCAGCTCACCTTCTCTTCACTCACATGCTTCCATAGGCTAAGGTGCTCTCTGTCAGTCTTGCTACATATTGCATTTAAAAGATATAACAAAAGAAGAGTATTGGGGAGTCAAGTTATGGGGATTTGTGTGGCACCGGCTTCGAGGTAGGGGTGGCAGAGGGATATTACTGACATGAACAGAGGTAGAAGCCGAATGTTTTCTTTGGCCCAGATCTGGAAAACTCTTGGTGATTCTGGGTACCACAACACTTAAGGATTAGGAAGTTTGGTGACTCGGATCACCTGAGTTGGATCCCAGACATCAGAGAGAGTCAGATACCCCAAAACGCATTGCAGAAAGCAAGAATCTGCCCAGATTTGGGCATCAGGAAATGTTCACCCTATCTAAACACTGCCCCCAATGCTTTAGTCCTTGCCTGATGCAGGGTCAGCAACATGGATGCTCTGTGGATCCATGGCACTGACCTGAGCAGGCTTGCTGCCCTCACACCATGGATAACACCAGAAAGTGACCCCAGTGTTCCCTTCTCCCCTTCAGTAGCCCATCATCCTGGGATCAGGGAAGTGCAGTTTTCAGATTCCTCATGTAGCAGGAAGACCTGAGCCCAGGGATCCCATCTCCTGGCGAGCAACCAGCCAGCTCTTACACCAGCAGCAAGGCCGCTTCCCGCCCCATGGAAAGCTCAGTTCAGTGTCACATAGGAGCTCAGAGGCTAGGCAAGAATCCAGCTCTTCAGGGTGGTATTCGACTGCATTAAACATTAGGCCCCACTTTCCCTTTCTGAAATCCCTTTATTTGCTCCCTCCCCACTTTCCAAATTCTACAGCTAATGAGGCTGGGACTCTACAGACAATAGCCTTGGTCCCATACCATCTTAATTAACATTTTTCACCCTACGCACTGCATGTAGCAAGGATTCATCAAAAGAAATAACATATGATAGGGTATAATCTTTTTCTGCTAGCTATCCCTCTTCCGAGACATATTAGTTCTCCTTTATTACGGGTCCTTTGTCAACCAGCCCAGAGAACTATAGCTTTATTACTGTGAGTTTAAATAATTATGTATGTCTATTCTAATAAGAGAAAACATGGTTTGAATTTTGTAACAGATGATCTTGAGGACTTCAAGCCTGCTATGTCACTGCAGTTGGCCATAACTGTCAAACTGACTAGTTTTATTGTAAATTTAAATCATGAAAATCTCATTAAGTTCTGAGCTTTCACTGTGACACATGCATCATACAGATCTTATTTACTTGTTATTCACATTTCTATGGTGCTAATCATCAGAATATCCTCCTGATGAAAGAACATGCCATCATTTCAGGTAGGAAAGCATTGCAATGCCAGGAAAAAATTTAAGAACCCAAGCGTAGTTCCTAGGTTGGAGGAAAGAGAATGCCTCCTGCATCAACCAAAGACTGTCAACGCTAGCACTGAGCTGGTACTTCCTTCAGGTTTAAGAGGTCAGCTGTCGCAAAGAGGTAGATTAGACTCTTCTCACTCTACTGAAATATGGGAAATGCATCTTCCAATGTCTGGGCTGGAAGATTAGTACTTTTAAAGTCATTTAATAACTACAATTTAATCTACAGAAATTTCTGGACAAATCGGCAGTGGATGTGCAATGCTGAGTCAATCTAAGCATGCACAGTTAAACCTAATACATTTGGGTTGAACCTACTGCTTTTAGCCTGACCATTGTCAGAGAAGAAAAGTAATAGATGTGTGCCTGTGAAAACTGGGATTCTTTCAGAGCTTTGGAGATACTTAGGAGTTCAGTAGAGTCCTCAACTATTGTTGTTAAATCTCATTTCTCTTTGGTACCTTGTAATTGAGTGACTGCAAAGGTTTACAGTAACCAACATATTGTAGCACAATATAAGACTATAAAATTGCTTTGTTTTCCTGCCAATTATGTGGTGAGAAATATATGGCTGACATGTCCTGCCACATAGGGGAAAAAAAATCATTTCCCAATTAGCTTTGTATATTTTTGGCTAAGAAGTTTTCTCATGAGTCACAAATCATTTTCTCATGGCATCAGTAGCCTTATTACATATGCAACTAATTTTGTTCTGTAATCTAAAGCAGCAACAAAATGAAAATTTCTGATATCTCTCCTGGCATTCAGTTATGAGAAGCTGCAATAATTTTTCCTTGTCCACAAATAGCAGTTAGGTACAAAGGATCTCAAGAAGGGGAATACCATTGTGCTTTCAGTTGGCAATAAGGAATAGAACGAATAGCATATACAATGATCCTGACCTCAGCACATCAGTCGCCTCAGAAAAAAAAAAAATTTCATAGCGGTCTTCTTTAATTTATCACATGGAATTAATATTGACCCCACCCTATTCTCCGTAAGATCAAGAGAGAGTTCAAAATTCGTTTCAACAAAACAAAAATTAAAGATTCCTTTTTCATTTGCTGACCTTTGAAAAAGAGAGAATACTAGTAACCCCATTAAATAAAAACCACTGTAAATACCTGGCAATCGACAACACTATAAATAGAAAACCTTTCATTTTGATGGACATTAGAAAATCTAAATGTAGTGACTCCTGCTTACTTGCTTCTTCAGGGTTTGTCTACCTCCCCCAAGAAGTGGTCTTGCTGTCCTCCATGAGAGACCATCCACTGGGAAAACAATGAGGTTTACCAGAGGATATGCATTTTCTGAAATATGGGCAACTTGACAATGGAGTTTCTGTTACAAACTGGCTACTTTAATGTTGAAGTCTTTGTCCAGAGAGTGTCTTGAGTTGCTGCTCTTTCCATGGTCCGATTGTTTTGAATCTTCCCTGCTGTAAAAAGATGTCTGAAGAAGTCTAGATCTTTTTTTAAAAAACAGTCAAACCCCTATCCTTGACCAAAATGCTCCATAATGTCAAACCAATCACAGGTATGTTGAAGTTGTCATACTAAACCTTCAAAGATATATTATCTAGAGTTTTGAGACAAAGGTAAATTATCCTACAGATCTTTGAAAACTTCCCGCTGCAGCCCACAAATGAAGCAGCAGCATGACTATTTCACCACAAGCACGAAAATTACTCCAAATATTTAACTCATAACACAGACCTAAGTAGGAGTAAGTCACCTCAAGCCTTCCAAGCCTTTAAACATCTCAATACGCTACGCTTTCAGCAGCAACCTTTGAGTGGATTAGCAATAGATATTTTCAGCTTCGTTTCCAAGATGCTACAGAAAGCTAGAGATATAGTATCTTAGGTATTTCATTCACAGTGGAGGGCAGGCACCAGCACAGTCAGAGAGAGCCCTGCCTTGTCAAATTACACTACATCGCGTAGGAGGCCACAACCTCAGCTTTCACCCTGTACATCCAGTACGTCTGTGAGCTGACTACGTTTTCATGTGTTAGAACTGACCCATAGGTCACACCAAGTGAGTTCTTTGTGATTGTCTTTCTTGCACCTCTGTCAGCTCTGTTTTAGCAGAATCAGTGATGGCTGATCGATGAATTAGGTGCAGACTCTTTCCATAATCCCACTTGGGTTTATGCTGGCCCAGCAAGGGCACAGATGCCAGGCTGTGGGCAATGAAGGCTTCTGCATGACCATGGCTCTTGGGAAGAACTCTCTTTTTAACACTTTTTTCCTCTTTAAAAATGTTTTTTTTTTTTCCTCTTCCCTTTTGGAGACTGCTTTCCTTTGCACAGTATCTAAAGAGACTCTACAGACAAAGACAGTCACCAGGCCCATCTGCTCCTCCACTCTCTCTCTGCCTGGGTTAGCAGAGCTGGTAGCGGGGACCGACCAGATGAGGACAAGAGCTGAGACAGTCCAGCTGCAAGGGAAGTGTTTTGCTGTAAGATCAGGCGAGACCAGCCCTAGCACGCTAGCTAGGACTGTGGCAGTACCAAACTGTGTCAGACTGACTACCCCAAGCACCCCTGCAGATCTGGGGAGGTCATTAGGATTATGAGTCCTATCCCAAAACCACTATGCTTGGTTTTACTGGTGAGGAATCAGGCTGCCTGTACATCCGTGACTGCTGGGTTCAGTTTCTTCGGCAAATCAGCAGACTTTCAGAAATAAAAAAAAAAAAAAAAAACCAAAACAAAACAAAAAATGAATTGAGACGGGAGCCAGTTTTAAGGCAGGCATGCCTCAGAAGGAGAGCTCACTTTTGTTGCTCAAAGGTATCATTTCAGCTCTGCCAGACTGTTGAAAAGGCCTGGCTGCTAGGGATTCACTAAGCCCACCTGGCTTCCAGATACTGGTGAGCTTCAAGCAAGAATATGCTGCAAATCAAGGGGTTTTCTTGTCTAGCATCCACCCGAGTCCACATCATAGCACTTACAGTCACTGATGGCTCAGTCCCAAGCAGTGACAAAGCTGAAGGCCTGTTTCATCTTAATCAACTCACACTGACTAACTTTAACTACCTCTTACGGATTGGCCTTACAGCTCTCCAATTGTACTTTTCCTGCCAAGATTGTTCGTTTCAATGTTTTTCTTTCAAGTGCCTCAAGAGCACAGTTCATACGACTCCATATAAATCTCCAAATTTACAGCATGTCTAAGTTATACACAAGATGGTCAGGAAATTATGCCTAATAGAAAACTGTCAGCAGCAGATTACGAGAGAAGTGTGCAGAACAGGTAATGATAAGGCAGGAGAGAAATACACAGACCTGCAGGAAAACAAAAGGAGGAGCAGTGGGTCTGGGTACAGAGGCCAGGTCACCAGTTGGCATTTTTTCCAGCTTAATCACATCAGCCGGTGGTGTTATTTTTACAGCATTTCTCTATTGGCAAAAGCCCTAGCAATCTTACCAGCATAAAAATATTAGACCTCTCTTTGCTCCAGGAGCTTAGGAAAACTGCACAAACCCCAAATACCTGTTTTGTTGGTTGAGTCTGCTTCTAAATCTGAAGTTTACTAAACCAGCCACCCCACCAGTCTTTCCCCAATGCTGGCATGGGGTCTGGGTGTCGGCACAGAAGAGGAGCAGCGGCTGCGTGCAGGCATTGCCCTTCCTCCTTCCCTCAGAGTGCTCCAGCCCTCTTCAGTCTGAGTTTGTCCATGGGTGAGGACAACATGGCAGGTGAAAAGTGGCATGGTGGACCCATGCCTGACCACAGGGTAGATGTGCTTGAACCCCCATCTCTCTCCCCCATTCCAGACTCTGAAGCGTTGGTCCCAGGGCCAGCACTCTCCTCCTCTTCAGCTGTAGTTACCATCCAAGTTAAATTCTCTGTCTTGCCAAGATGGACAGAAAGGGCGGTTGGTTTTAATAACATGGCAGACAGGAAGAATGGAGCCCAGAGGACCTATTTCTGGCCATCTTTGATGCCTTCCCCTTTTAACCTTGATAAGGGGTGAGCGGAAGAGAAGTGAGTGGCTGGGTTTTGAGGCTCTTGCTGGAGGAGCGCAGGAGGAAACCTGCCAGCAGCAGAAGAGTGAGAAAGGGACAAATATGAGCCTGGCAATTCAGAAAAGCAAATCAAGAGGGACACAACAAACCACCAGTGCCAACAGTCAGTGCTTAAAAGTCCAGCTGCCTGCTCCCCTCCCATCCTGCCTGCTCTGGTGCCTGGTCATTAATCCCAGCCATCCCAGAGCGTTTTGGTCACAGCTTCCTCCAGTGAACCTAAGTCTGTTTCAGAGCAGGATCGTGTGCTAAGGAAAAACCCTGAGCAGTCATGCTGGACCAGGACAGACAGTCACAGCTTTCTGCAGCCAAACTGGTTGTGCAGCCCAGGCAGTGGTAAATCTTTGTTCCTCTTTTAAACACTTTTACAGTTAGAAGACATTCAAGGATGGGTTTTGGTAGAGCCAGTAGATGCATAAGGTTAAGCCATGCTCATGTGTTTAGCTATTTCTTTTTTCAAGTGAGAAAAAAAGGGGAAAAGTCAGCTTTTTAATAAAAGTTTTGTGCCACCCTCCTCCAGTGCCTAGTTCAGATTTGGTTTTCCAAGCAGGACATACATTCAGTTAACTTGGAGCTAATCAGCAGTGCTTTGAAGTTAAAGCGGCCTTTGTAGGTGAATCTTTTTGTGGTTAAATTTGGTTGGGGGGGGAGGAAGGGTTAATCCTGTGCTTTTTCCACTATGAAATGCAAAAAACATCAGCTACTGTCTTTTTTCCTTCGCTTTTCCTTCCAAAGTGCTGGGATAGAAGATCCAGATCCTCATCCTTCTGAGCTTTTGTTTCTAATAGCTTTCAAACACTCAGTGATGAGCAGTGATTTTTTTCCCTCCCTCCCCTCAGTCAGCTGAAACAGAAACCATGTTCTGCCGTCATCTGGCAGAAAAGAGCAGTGTCAGGAAGCCACAGCAGAGAGGTCACTGGTAAAACGGACATGGAAAATTAAATACGCACTGCCCACAAAAGGACACACTCTGTCTAATGGTCAAGACTTGTCTTTGGCTTGCAGCTATTTTGCCTATTAATATTTGAGATATTCAAGCCTCAGAAACTGGTTCTGAAATAGCTTGAAGTCTCTGAGTATTTTCACATTGAACTCAGTCAATGGTGAATCAGGTCCTTAATACAAATACTAAGAGGGAGAAAATACCGCCTTTCACTCAGTGCTAATATACTTGACCCCACACACACTTTTCCCCAGCTGATAAATTAGAGCTTTTATTTGCATTTGGGTCCCTCTAGTGGAAAAAGGAAGAAGCCCGAAGTTTGCTGCAAAATTTGTGTGCGATGTGCTTCATTACAGAACCGCACAATTTGCAACCGACGGTATTTCTGCACCTTTGTTGCACCATTTATCATCAGGTCACACCGCAGCTTGATATAAATTAAGCTAAGTGATAGACACAAGGTAAAAATATTTCACTGTGAGCACAGTTCAGTAGTGGAGAAAGTACCTAGAGACGGTGGGGAATCTCCAGCATTAGAGATATTCAAGACTAGATTGGACAAGGCCCTGAGCAATGTGCTCTGATTTCAAAGTCAACTCTGTTTTGGGCAGGAGATTGGGCTGGGTGAAGTCTAGAGGTTTCTTCCAAACCAAATTTTCTGCTTCGCATCTCTAACAGAATCACAGGGGTTGGAAGGGACCTCTGGAGATCATCTAGTCCAACCCCCCTGCCAGAGCAGGGTCACCTAGAGCAGGTTGCACAAGAACGTGTCCAGGCAGGTTTTGAATGTCTCCAGAGATGGAGACTCCACCACCTCTCTGGGCAGCCTGTTCCAGGGCTCTGCCACCCTCAAAGGAAAGAAGTTCCTCCTCATGTTTAGGTGGAATTCCCTATGTTCAAGTTTGTGCCCATTACCTCTTGTCCTGTTACTGGGCACCACTGGAAAGAGCGTGGCCCCATCCTCCTGACACCCACCCTTTAAGTATTTATAAGTGTTGATAAGATCCTCCCTCAGTCGTCTTTTTTCCAGACTGAAAAGACCCAAATCCCTCAGCCTTTCTTCATAAGCGAGATGTTCCAGTCCCCTAATCATCTTGGTAGCTCTCTGCTGCACCCTCTCCAGCAGTTCCCTGTCCTTGAACTGGGGAGCCCAGAACTGGACACAGTACTCCAGGTGTGGCCTCAGCAGGGCAGAGTAGAGGGGGAGGATGACCTCCCTCCACCTGCTGGCCACACTCTTCTTGATACAACCCAGGATGCTACTGAATAACTCATCTGGGCCCCGGCTTTGGTGAAGGCAATTTTGAAAAGGAGCAGTGACTATATGAGAAATTAGCCAAATAGACCAATCCAACACCTGAGATTGTGGAACAGACCCAATATCTGAAGGACAACTGTCAGTCTGCATTCGTCCCACCTAACCTCAAGTACCTGCATTCGGTGTATGGCCACCCAGTCCCGATCCATTCTGAATCACACTCTATCTCTCCGTCACTGAAGAAAGAAGCTAAAATGTAGAAGAATTCAGTGACACATTCTCATCAATTCAGCAGCTCTAAAGAACAATTCCTATGTGCTTCAAAACAAGGCACGCTGCTGTTTAGAGAAGAAATAATAGGATTTGGGGTGCAGTGGAGGCAGGGAGTTAATGCCTTTTGCATCACAGACAGAGTGGCAAAATGTTTATACTCATTTGGAAAAAAAATTGCTGGCAAACCTACTTGACACAAAGGTGGTTTCTGTGTTTATTTTTTTGCTAGTTACTTCTTCATTCTTCTGTATTTTATGACTACATGATGTTAGGAAATACAGGCCTGGTTTTGCTCCCGCTGAAATAAAAGGAACACTCACTGATTTGTGCACTGCCAAACTGAGATTTTTATGACCCGACACAGGCAGGCTTCCACAGCAGTCAGCCCAGCACACGGGCAGCCTGCCCAAGCGAGCGGGGCCAGCCTTTCTCCAGGGCAAGGTGCTGACGGTCCTCAGCAGATGGTTGCGTGGGTATTTCCTCTCTTAGGCAAGGGTTCACCCCATGTACAACTGAGCAGTCTCTGCCAAACCTTTCAAAAAGTATTCAACCTGGAGTAGGAGGTCCCAGTAAAAAGTTGTGGCTCCAAGGGTTAGAACCCAACCAAGCTCTGAGTCGAAATAAGTAATTGGTGATGCTGCTGTGTACAACACTATGAGCTGCTCCTTATTTTGCCGGGCAGTGTTATCACTGTCTTTGCAGGCTTGTGGAGCACGTGTTGGGCCATCAATAGGAAAGCGTATGGCACTAGGAGAGTTCCTCCTAGTTTCAAGTTGTTCACATACCCGTTGAGTGTCAAACTGAAACAGGGGAACTCCAGGATTGTGCTTCAACACAAGAATCTACTCAGCTCCAGGCAGAAAGGAAAAAATGTTACGTCTCCCTCTGTGACCAAAACCACAGACCAGAAATTGAGCAAAGAATAACAGAGGTGATGGGACAGCCGCTCCCTACCCAGGTCATCCTGAAGTAGTGATATGAGCTGGTGACATGGCCTTGAAAGGGAAGTTTTCTGCCATGGAATAAAAAAATGCTAGCATGAATCAAATTAATACCCCCCTCCTTCTGTTTTGGGGACTGAAAAAGACTCCATCTGACATTGCTTAGCATCCGAGTACCTGCTTCCAGTGCATTTAACACACCAGCAGGTAAACTTCAGTCCTTATAATCGTACAACTATCCAAAACATCACACTGATCTGCCAACCAGCTTCCTGAGCCATGATATTTGAGACTTCAAAACAGTGTGAAAAGTGAAGACCCAAGAACAAAATACTTAGAAGAACCACAGTCCCAAGGGCTTCCTTACCTACATAAATAAGTGCCTTTAATATTACAAATACATGCCATGGCATGGAAAGTCCTTAGCTGGTTAGAAGACAGGAGCCAGCTTCCTTCACTCACCCCAATAATGCCCTTGTCCAGTCATGTTTTCCTGCACATGGGACCAAAGGGAGAAGGGAAGGTGTCTCGCACTGAAAGCACGAAGGCATGGCTGAGCATGCAGGTGGGTTTAATCCCACACGTCTAGTAACACACAGCAGCCTCCGTGGACCTTTTCCACCTCTCTCTGCCCTGACTCAGGGTATGACAAAGCAACAGGAGACCGTGAAGACAGGAGAAATCAGAGAAAGGATGAGAACAAAACACAGAAGCCAAGCGTTAGGGGAATGGGTGCCAGCTCTTTGTGTAAGCAAACCTGTTGCCAATCACTTTACCAGATAGAGAAGCTGGTGTGCCTTGAGCATACTTTCCTCATCCAAGGAATTTGGATTTTAAGCTAATTCTGCTGGCTAAAAGCTTGACATCAGGCCCTGATCCCCTCAGCTCCATGGCAAGGGGTGGAAGGCAGCACATGGACCTTGCTGGTAACCGCACATAATACTGGTTTCAAACACTATTATGAGCCTCTGTTAAAGAGGGAGGCACGATTGCATGATGTCCATCTCTGATTTCTTGGCAGCTCTATGTCCATGTGGTAGTTCTCCACACTTCTCAACACATGTATTCCACAGCAGCTGTCTTTGTGCTTACCTTCTGCCCACAGTTACATGCTTCCCATCATCCTGATGGCTTTACAGCCATCTCATCACCCAGCAAGCACAGCACCTGGTACACAGCACCACGCACAGGCTGCCTGAGCCCATACCCCACAGCCACAGACCAGACATCCCTGGGAGCACGTTTCCCAGGCCACCGCCAGCGGTGTACACTGGGGTCAGACCATGGACCCCCAGCCGATCAGGACAACTTTGCATCCTTGCTGCAGGGTACCTTCACTGTCAGGACTTTCCCAGCTCTAAGGCTTTGCTGTCTGGCAGAAACCGGTCCATCCTTCAGTGGGATGTGGGATCTCCATGGGGATTGCACTGCTTTTGCCCGTGGTGGTGAGTAATCTAGTATGGCCCAGAAGCCTCTATTCTTTTCAGGGGATGACTTCTCGTCTCTTTCCTACATACAAGAGAGCAGCCAGTCTGGCTGGGAGTGCCCCTGGCAAAAACCTCCTGGGCAAAGGAACCGACCGGCGTGCCAGAGCTGTGCAATGAGTCCTTATGGCCCCAGGTGATGTCTGATAGGGCAAAGTATAAAGGAAACCCATGTTTAACGGTGACAAATTCTGCCAAAGGACCATGCTAAACACCTTGTTGCTTGCCCTGCGAGGGAGCTGCTCACAGCTAATCCCTACTTACCGGAACACCACCTCCCAGCCAGCAAAAGCCAAAAAGTGCTATAGCTGGGAGCTATAGAATGCCTTAGCCAGGCTGGGACAGGGACTGCAACCATACCCGCCCATTAGCAGGGAGCTCTTCTCTTCCATGCAGACCCGTCCCTTACTCTGCCAGCAGGTTTCTGAAAAAGTCATCAACAACAGAGGGATTTCAGGACTATTTTACAGCAGGATCTACAAGGGATGTCTACAAGGTTATAAAATATCATGTCCCTCATTCCCCCAGGTCTGCTATTGGTAAAAGCTGAAAGGTTGGGCTCCATAGAGCCCTAACGAGCTTGGAGAGTTGGGAAAGCAGTAGCAAATGTAAATCTACTCTGAAACTAATAAAAAAAAGGTATACTTTCACCACATTTGGCTGTAATTCTTGGGAACAAATGAAGACTAATCATATTGAGATGAGTTTACTGTGCAATTAAAATTGCTTGCTCTCAATACTAGAAGCAGACAAGTTTCTCAGCAAAACAATTTTAAGAAAACTTTGATGTGAACAAAGCAATACTTCATCCCCAAATTCAGGCTGCAATTGGCTGAAATTTTCTTCCAAAAATCACAATCCAAAGAATGAACTGATGAATTTCAGCTGAAGTATTTTAAGCTTCAAGGAGTTTCAAGTGAGAAGAGCAGGTCTTATGGTGGAAAAATGTTTCGCAATACAGGCATAGCAATTAGTACCAGCTCCAACTATAACATGTTCAACTTAGTATATACTGTAAAGTCTCTACTAAAAAGTAGATAAGTGAGCCCAAGTGTTTCCACTCTTATTTGCATTGATACTTGCCATGAGAATAGCAATGTTTCATTTGTGAATATAAACATCAAGTTTAAGCCTTTCTGGCACTACATATAAAACTTCCCTTTTCTCCCACATGTTAACATGGAGATTCACAGGCAACATGCCAAGAAGACCGGAGAAGCTAAATTCACTGTATAAATAATTCAGGATCAAAACCACTGGTGGTAAATCTGGAAAGTCACCATCTGACCCACCATATGTGGTTACTATGGAAATAGCTTTCTCCTTTAACTTAATGTACTCAGTAGTGGGAACCATTTCCTTATGATTCACATGAATCTCCGGCATGTGCTCCACTGCTAAGTGCCAGGGAAAAGCTGTTTGTTGCGGTGATATTATAATACCTTGACGGGACTGCAGGACTGGAAACTGCCCCAAACTGTGTCTGAGCTAACCGGAGTGATGCTAGAATACCTGTCAGCAAAAGCAAATCAGAAGAGGACCCGGTACCCGGTATTGCTATGTGGTCATGCCAAATGCCTGTAATATCAGTCCCGAGTCGATAATAAAACTGTAGCTCACAACGAATAGGCACAGCTTGTTTCCAACCCGGAGACGAGGTTCATGGCCACCTGCTTATAAAATGTGTTCTTGTTTGTATTAAAAAGGGCAGGTTTGTGATTTGAAGGATTAAGCAGAGTGTAAAAATTCAAGAACTCAGGACTTCTTACCTGCTGCTGCATTGTTCATGGAAGTCGTTTCACCTGTCTATGCCTGTAAAATTAAAATACTTGTATATTCCTGTGTATACATCACAGTGCTGTAACAGATTAGATATCCTGCTGATTATAGCATCAATTAGGAAGAAAAGAAAAGAATTTTGGGATTAAATCTATTGGAGGGATAGAAGAAAGGCAAGAAGGATCAAGTACTGGTATAATTGTCCACAGTTTTAGCAAAAACAAGAACAGCATCACTAGTGATGTTCAACATCATTTCATTTTGGGCACTAGCGGGAAGCAGCGTGGGAAACCGAACAGGAAAGGAAAGAACCGAATGACCAGGTTATTGTTAAGTAAGTAGTTTTCCCAAAGCCTTCACTTCATATGTGAGATAAATAGTATAATTTTCTATGTGCAAGGAAGAAACAGCTGGGCATCCCTAATTCTCCTCACCTCTTGTTTTGAGTTGGTGTCATCTGATGGTTAAAACCCAGTGGCTTCGGTCCTCCCTGCCCAGCCTCTTGGCTCTGGTTCCAGCAATCTGTATATCTCCCTGCTTTGAGGAGCCCTGCTCCGACTCGGCTGAGGATGGGGGTGTGCTGTCAAAGGAATAGCAGGCAGTGCTCAGGAAAGAGAGGGATCTGACTATGCTCTTCCCCTTCCCAGAAGGAGGGCTGGGAACCTCAGGGTTAGGAGAACACAACAGCTAGACAAGCCAACCCTTTGCAATACGTCTGTAGGAGACAAGAGAGAATCCTTTGCTGAGGGTGGGTTTTTTTTAAAACAACCTGTTGTGGTAGCAGTTGGTTGTTTAACAGCTGGTCGCACTGTCTAATTTAGGCAGCTGTGACCAGACAAGTGGTTGAGATCTTGCAAAAGGCTTCCACCTTTCCCAGGTTCCTGCAGAGAGGCTGTACCTGGCCCAGGTGTGGGTGCACATTTCTGGTCCTTCCAGCAGCTGGCTGTAGAAATCCCTGTTTTGCACATTGCAATGGGCTGTGAGGACTCACCCCGACGTGGACAGTGAACCTCCAGATGAGGTGTTGGGGGGCTGTAACAACTCTGTCAGGGCTCTGCGCAGCTCTTGAAGGACAGTGGCCCTGATTCTCCTCCTTACTTTTAATAACCTCTCTTGATTATTATTTTATTTATTCAGATACCTCAGTTGTGTCCAAAATTGGGAACGATACTGCCTTTTACAGTTATTGGGAGATTTAAGCACTGGTGAAGATCCTTCATGTCCAGATACGATATGAAGTGTTACACGCTGTTTTCCTGAATTCAAAATCTTTTCCCCTAACAGCCAGCTAGTCATGATGGAGATTGAAAAGCCAGCAAATGGGTCACTAGCTCTTTCCAGAGCCTGCCCCGATCTGTAATACATAGATCATCACAGTCTACAGATTTACACCCCGTTACCTGACGAACCCATGTGCATTTTTCAAACTCAGGCAAATGGAGTTTGATCACATCTGTTAAAACAATGCCAGCACAACATGCATCAAGAAGTAACAAAAAGCTCTTCACTGTGGATAACAGTGATGAGAAAGCTTTTGATTTGGTCTCATCTCAGCATTGCCCTTTCCCAAAGTGCAACACATAGCACACTGCTTTTTGGAGGCAGCGTGCAGATTCCCTGCGCGCCCATCCTCGCCTTTATTAAGTGATAGCAAGGATATTGTGTGCTATAAACGTTCATTGGGCATTAGCCTGGTTGTAAGGGGCAACGCTGTCAGGCAGGAGAGCTCAAGGCAGCGGGACCCTGGAAAGGCAATCTGGTCTCCAGCTCCACGCCTGGAGCCGGTCGGCTGCTCTGCTCTCTCTGCTCTCCCGGAGCAGCACAGGTGAAGGACAGTCCCAAAGTGCTGGGAATCTCCTAAAGGGAAAGGTGTCCCCTCCACCTTCAAACATGAGGAAGCTGCACTGAGGACGAGGGCTAAAAGCTGCAGCCTCTGCAATTGTCTCAGTCTGGACAGATGCATTAAATGGCTGTTCTGCTTAATCAGTCATTACAAAGATATATAAGTAAGTAGTTAAGTGAGGTGTAAAAATCTGAAACAGAGGTATCAGCCTCACAGCTATGTCTGTGCTGAGATACAATCAGTCTATAGTCCTAGAAATATAATTTTTAATTTTCTAGAGCAGGTATTCACGGGTACCACCTCAGGTATGTGGGGGCAATTTTGACCTACGGACATCACCCTCAGCCTGTGTAAGGTGCACCTTCCTGAATCCCACCTGTCCTTGCGCCTCAGCCCGCCGAGCTCTGCCTTCCTAATTTACGTGGTGCTGGGGTGCCTGTGGCCAGTCCTGCCTCATCGCAATGCACTGGAGCACACACAGAGACACCCACGGCAGAGATTTCAGGGCTCATCAGCTCTGGCTCGGTGTGGGGCACGCACAGCTAACCTGCTTCCCAGCCTGACTCACGTCTGCAAACACCACCCCCAGGCTCACGCAGCCCTGCTCTTAGCATTAATAAGCTCTGCCAGTCCCCTGTCTCTGGTCCAGTTAACCGCAAGGCACGTGAGCTCTTCATGAGTGACGGAGGGGGAATGGCATTGCGCTTCCTGGGCCAGACAATCTGTCTCAGCACTTCGGATGCCAAAGACCTTTCCCTACCAGGCAGGCAGATAGACCTCTTGTAATTAAGTAATGAGCCCCAGCACCTTTCATTACCTCCCAATCACATACTATTATGCTGACTCTCCTTACCTTCCTCAACTTTCATGTGAGAAGCGCTCGGATGCCTAATACTGAAAATGATGGATGATCTCTAAATGGGAAAAGAATCTCTATTTCCTCACCTGCAATTAATATTATCTGGCCTGGGCAGACCTGCGCTGCATATCTGAGAGCTCTGCACGTAAAGCTCTCCTTTCCTACAGCCCACTGAAATTCAAAAGCCATCTCAACACGACCGAAACGTAAAAGGCAGAGCTGAGCGTTTTTCCACCATGTTTTACGGTCTTTATGGCATCCAAAGCAAAACTCTTAGTAAAGAATTTTGTCTGATTAGCATTTATTTGTGTCAGGTAAGCTCTGAACTCACAGTTGTTGCTAGGTTATCTGTTTGCATGACCATGTCCACCCGTTTCTGTACAGGATGCATAAGACTTTGCATTATTAGGACAGCCAAATGTTTGCATGCTTACAAATAGTCCAGTAAAAGAATATTTTGTTTTGCACAAAAAGATTCATGTTTCCTCCACTGAAAAAAGGGAAATCTTTGGCCCTCGACCCAATTCACAGTCAAAAACGTTTAGGCCTTTAGTTATCATGAACCAAACAAAGATAATTATTTGGCTTTTACACTGTTTTGTTTGTTTGTTTGTTTCAATAAACCCAGGAATTTTCCACAGCAGTTTTTATTTTGACAATGAAGTAATTTCTTTTCAAGCAGTAGTTCCAAAGGAATATTCCAACTGGCTTCAGCTGCTCACATTTTTGTCCAATAAAGAAAGGGAAAATGTCAGTGCAAGAGACAAAAGCTGCGGAGTCATACAAGGATGAGTGATCAAGAGGAGTGCATTTTACTTGGCTATTTCCAAAAATCTGTTCCTCAGTAAATAATAATTCTGAGTTCTTGTTCATCTACACAGATCTCAAATAACATTTCTAAGAGAAGCCTTTATCCTTAAAATAAAAATTCACTTCTTTCACATGCTTTTCAGAAAAGGGATGTACATACACTTCACATGCAAAATTATTTCTAGCCACCCACACTAGCTTCAGTAACCACATATTCCAATTTCCATAACCCATTTTCTTCCCCACACTTTCTCCTCACTGAACTGTCAAATACTTGGTTGCATTGTAATCCCCTTTTCCATACAATTGCCTTCCAAGAACCTCATTTATTTTCAGGTGCTATCAAATAAATAATCATTTTCTAAATTGATCACCAAAGCTAAAATCTGGGCTTGCTGCTGCTGTCAGTCTACATGTGGTTCACAGTCACGTACACACACATGCACAAACATGAAGAAAATTAGGTTAAGTCTGGCACTAAATTAAGAAGCTCAAGGGATTTAAGGACCTATAGACTTGGATTTTATGTACTCCTAAGGCTATGTTAATGCTTGAAGCCATAGAGATTCACTCTATTTCACAAAAAGAAGTCAAGCTGCATGCTTCCACCTCACAATTTCAGCCTACACACCGTATCCAACAGAGTATCCATCTTCATCCAGGTGACTTAAGTTCCTATTTTCTTGTCTTCCAGGCTCATACCGGCTTCTGATATGCAGTTTGAGGTACCTGGAACTAAAATCTGTCTCAGAAGTTATACGGACAGATCATCATATATCACATGCAACCTCGCAGTAATAGACACAGCATACCCTACTAAAAACTGAATTATTCATTTTCTTATTTAACTTTTCTATCTCCATTCTTCAATATAAATGAAGTTGCTATAGAATCCCCACTCCACTGCAGCCATGTAAGTTGGTTCGGGAAGTTACAAGAGGGAATTGGAGGATGACAATTCCCAAAAGCAAAAATTGAAAAGGAGGATCCAGCCTTCACAGCAGCTGAACCCCCTTTAAAACAGTGGGTTTTTTCCAAAGTATCCTGTTCTGATGTAACTCTGCTACTGTTTGCTTGCTTTTACTTCAGGATTACTCTCCAGGTGCATTTGGCAAGCCCGTTCCAGAAGATCTGCCTGGATGTTCAGCCCAAGGGCACACTTACAGTAGCAGCTGGTTGGCAAGATTTCATTCAAGTATTTTGAGGGGCCAAAAAAAAGAACTGGTTTTGTCATAATTTATGCATTTTCAAAAATCTGTTCGTTCTGATAGCATTTGCCCTAGAAAGAAATTGAACAACACATTGTGATGTTCATGTATCTTGTTTTGTCCTTTTGGAATGGAAGTTTTGATTTTCTTTCTCCTGAAATGGACTTTCAAAAAAAAAAATCAGTTACAAAAACTTACAAAAGATTGAAATTAAGACCAAACATTTTGACTCATTTATCTGCTTTCCTGGAATTTCACTTACTTGGAAAGGGTAGTTTTTCCTTTCCAGTTGGGAATGGAAAACCCAAGTTTCCGTGAAACAGAAGATCTAGTCTCCACCCATATTATTTGCCATAAAATATGCTTATAAATGCTAGGAGAGGATTTTCAAATAATCAAAACCATATCAAAATTGCTCAAAGTTTCATCTGTGTTACACAGAGGAAAGGTCACTGTGATCAGGCTAAATCCCACAATGGAGCACGTGGATCCAAATGGTAGGTCTTCCTCAGTGCCTTGCTCCATTAGAAGACCCCCAGATCAACCAACACATCAGAAAGTAACACCCAGCTTTCACAGAGTTAGGCACCAAAAGACTGATCACACCCAACAGTGGCAAAAGGAGATAGCAACTTTTTGCAAATAGTATCGGTGAGCTTAATGAAGGTTTGAACCAGAACCCTAAAGAATCTCTCAAAGCAGAGTGGCTGGATTGTCCCTGGATCAGGAGACACTGATCATGTTCTTCTTTTATGTGATGAAACTCTGACTTGTCTCAGAAGGGCACTCTTCAGAAATTCACTTTTACCAGAATCCTGAAAGTATAATTACTAAAGATATCAATTCTAAAAGCAGATAGGATAGAAGGTTGGATCCATTGCACAGAGAAATCAATAAACTCACTGACACCGATAGACTTCAGACCACAAAATGTCAAAACTCTACAGTCTCAATCTTCCCTTTACTGAGTCAGTAAGGGATTGTCCTACTAGATGACGTATCCAAAAATTTTTTTTCCATCCCCAAATAATTACAAGGAAGACACAAATTCTCCACTGGGAGAAGATTAATGAGTGTGTAAGTACGCAGGGAACTCAGAGGGATGTTACCACACCCAAAACAAATGAATCACAGGAGAACACTTTGAAGAACATCACATTTTATGAAATAAGATTCCCTCATTATTCTGGAGTGGTTTAGGGCAAGAAAGCAGTACCTGTGACATCACCAGGCCTGTTGGGTACTTCCAATCTCGACTCGTGCTGCCAAGTATTCCCAGAGCGGTGATTTAATTTTGGCTGTGTCGCTACTGCGATGTCAGCCGTACTGCTGCAAATACAGCTCTTGTGTCGTTCCAACTAGGCTGTTGCTGTCTTTCAAAATCCTCGTCGTGTGTGACACTGCAAATGGACAAGTCAGCAAGGTAATAGTCGCAATAATAAATTCTAATGGTGTGTATGGGTAAGATCGATAATGCATTACTACAGGTAGCAGTTGTCATGGGGCCAAGTCTAGGACTAAAAAAACTAAATGGCAGCCTGAATAAAATGAGCCTTTTGCAGACTCATGTTCGAGCTGCCTGCTCCCAACCTTGGCAGAGGGGCTCAGTGAGGAAAGGCCGTCAGTGGGTACTTTGCCTGGGACAGTGGGGCTTCTGGCCTAGTGTGGATCCTCCTAACCCAAAGAAAAGGTTTTCTCTTCACTCCAATACAGCAATTACAAAACGGACGAAACAAGACCTCTCGTCACGTGATGTACATAGAAATACTAAAGTTTGCCAGCTGCTCATTTAAGCAGAAGTGCCGTAGTTCTCCCTTGGTAGTTCCAGTAGATGGAGCAGCTCCTATCCTGGCGCAGGCTGCCGGGGCTCTCTGCTGCAGCCATCTCCCTAGCTCTGGACTTTTCCTCCTCCAGAGAATCACAAACACATTGTGACAGTCCCTCAGGCTTCCAACTGCATTTTGGATGAAAAATGAGGAACAAACAGGTAGCATTCACTCTGAAGAACCAATATATACCGAGTCAAGCATAAAATTCCAAATGGAGAAGTAGAACCAACACTGGAGAGAAAGAGGTTTGCCAATGAAACCAAAGAGAAGCAATGTGGATGGATGCACAGCCTTCCCATGAAAGAGTCCCCTTTCATCTACTTAATAGCTCTTTCCCTGCAGGGACACATGCAAACTTAACCACTGGCCAGTAAGCAGCAGTAAGCTGACACCCATTTTTAGCTCACACAAATCATCTGACATCATTCAGCTCCCTGGTGGGTGAAATGGAGCCGGGGTGCGAATCCCACAGGGACAGGACCCCAAGATCCCATCCCAGCAGCTCACATTGCAGCCTGTCATTGATACAGGGGTCTGGACCAGCCAGACTAGCACTAAGCCAGGATCTGATGTCCCACCTCCATGCCATGATGCAGACGCAGCCTCCTGAGGTCCTCTGGGGACAGGTCTTCACCTTCCCGAGACTCCAGAATATGGACCATTTAATGACAGATTGCATGTTGCCATGCCCAGCTGAGCTGATCTAAGTGTCCGCATGCACAGCCCACAAATAGTGCTGTACGCAGTTCAAGTTTGCTTTGCCTTCATTAATCTTTCCCAGCAGCAGACAGATGCCCAAGCAGCAGCAAACTGCCATATGAAACACAGGTCTCTTCCAGTTTCTCACTGTACTGGGGAAATTGGTGTCCAGAAAGAAGGAACCAGAAGCAGCAGCCTCCAGCTTGCTCCTGCTCTCCAGTTCGTGGAAACAGGAGGCAGCAAAAGGCAGAAACCACCACATGATAAGTCAAGAGCAATAAAATGTCTTGCTATTCTGATGAGGAAAAGGAAAAGGTGGAAGATCTCACTAGAAACAAAAATGTCAAAAACATGTCCACCAAAGCACGCTGATGGTCAACTCCCCACTTACACACTAACCTTACACAAGTAAAGTCAATGAGTATTTCTCCATTGACTAAAATGTCAGTATAAACTCTTTCCAGACTAAAGTGACCCACTTAGGTAGCGATAGTAGAGACAAATCAAACACTGTGAATTTGTCTATTGACAAAATGCAAAGACAGGAAAGCTATGCTCTAGCTGTCTTCTGGCAACTACGGGGCACGTGTGTCAGTAGGACAAGTATCGTCCCATTTTGGGTTACGTACATGACACATAACTGAGAAAAGGTCTGAGAAGCACACAAGTAAGAAGCTAAACCAATTAAAGAAATTGTGATAGACCCATAATAGAGGTAACCAACAAGATGACAGTGAAAACGTGACCATGCAATGTACAAGAGGCAAACCAGAAGGAGTGCCATTGCAGTCAGACTGCTACATAGCATGTTTTCCTGACAGGATGGCTTGTTACTCACTGTGTTTCCTAAATAAATGAACGGGAAGGGCAAATCCATTCTTGAACTGAGACTGGGGTCAAAGATGACAAAGCCAGGCACTATGCCCTGGTTGAAGGTGACAGTGACTGTCAAATGATCAATATTAACATAGGAAGAACCAGTCCCGACGTAATCAAAAGCTTATTACTGTCACCGACTGTTGGATCCTTCTGCTGCAGTCAGTAATTTCTCTGATTACACTGGAGGGACAGTGGTTTTCCCTCTGGATAATTTCAAGAATATTTTCCCTGTGCCAGAATTTTAGTAGATTAAAATTCATATACTTGGGGAGACTTCCAGAAGGTCTCCGGAGCTACATGATGACAAATTCCCTCACTGCTTCAGTCTGCTTTTGAAACGATCCTGGGTGGTGGGACTTTCCTCTTGCTCATGGCAAGCGCTCAAGGATGCTCTTTCAGGCGTAAATCAGGGCAACTCACTGATTTCGGTTCCTGGGGAGATTAGTTAGATCACCATTTTTAATCAGGCTAAGATTTTAGGGCAAAGAAAATTGTTTTAAATGAGTCAGAACAAAATCCATCACCTCTTCAGCACTGTGCATGTTTCTCTCTACTTTGTAACGTCATCGTTGGAAATTCCAGCAATGTCAATCAGAGCAAACCGAGAGTCCCCAGGAACAATGAAATACAACAAAATATCCAGTGTTACATCCAGCACAACTTAGGAATGGTTTAAAAACTGAAGTGGAACTTCTGCAAAACCCTGGCGAAGTTTGACATTTTGCAGTGTCGGCAAAGCAGGAATAACCATCCTTCCCTCCACAGAAAATTCACAAAGAGCTATAAACACCTACAATAAATCTAAAACTTGTGACCCCTTCTTAAATTGAATGTGTTGGAGGGGTTTTGTTGCAAATCCCAAGGTATTCTCAGTATTATTGTATTTTATTATACTACTTAAATAAGCTTTAAAATTTATACACTGGACTAGGTATACTAATTTCCATAGTAGCTGTAATCCAGTAAAGAGTTTTACAAAAGAAAAAAAAAACTTGTAAATTGTTTTATATTGTTTTGTATTTCAATATAAGAGCCAATACTGATCCTTTTAGCCTTGGTATTATGTGTTAGATTAAAAAGTCTGTGAAAACAATTCCCTGATTTTCTAGGAGTTGTAAGAAAAAAGTGAGGCTCTTTTATGTGAACGGATAGCTGAAATAATAGCCACCTCCAGCCTAAACATGGCACACGGTATCACCCAAAAGAGAAGCACGTACAAAAGGCAAAAGGGTTGTACTTGCTATTCTTCTGTGAACATGCATATTTTAAGCAGGCAAACAGGGAGATCAAAGGGAACAGAAATGCAAAGGATACAACTTGAAAAAAACATCACCAGCATGACAAGGTAAAAGAGAAAACAGGAGTGCCAGGGAAAGGGCACACGGCTTGCAGAGAAAAGTCACTGCCTCTTGTCACCCGAGTCTTTCAAAGTTCAGGAAAAAAGGATTTTTAAGCTTAACAGTAAGCAGCCCTGCCTGAGAAGGGGACCATATTCCTTCCTCAGTGTCTGCTCTTCACGAGAGGCCACTGCTGCCGCCCAGCACGTGCCTGGAGATGCCCACGTCCAGGCAGGTCCCCGCCAAGCCAGTGTGTCCCCAGAGGCAGAAGAATCCACAGGCAAAGCTCAGACCACGAGGTCAAAGTGTTTGCAGGCTCAGCACACGGTTCCTGCCAGCTCCCAGTGTGCTTAGTGTTAAACAGTCCTGCTGAAATCGATGGGTCTCCTCACATTTGTTCTCTTGTTCACAGCTCCCCTCGGTGCTGCACGCACGTGTCCTAATCTTAAAAGCAATAAAAAAAAAAAATCATCACTGTGGGGTTATGATTACAGAAGTGTAATGTGAAGGAGAAAGTGGTGTAAGAAAGGAGAATTAGAGGAGCAGAAGTGTTAGTACAAGCAGGCATTGAAAAAAAATCAAGAATACAGCATGCTACTGTAAAACTTCAAGTCCAATGGCAGTAAAATTAAAGGAAATTTAATGTTTAAGTAAGTCAACTATCATTCATTAAACATTGAGACTGTGACAGGACTTAGAAACCGGCTGTGTTGGCCTTCACTGAGTTATCAGTCTGAGGGTTCCACCACTACAGAATACCCCAATTCAAAGAAATATCGCAGTTCAAAAACTCTTTTGCACGGAACAACTACACAGAATCACAGTCCCAGAGAGGCTTTGGGAACCCAGGAGACGCAACACTGAAGCAGAAGCAATCCTGCCTAAGAAGCCTCTCAGCTCGTCTTTCTGTGACCTATTTGTGAAAATTCCCGCGTGAAGGAAGCTCCACAAGCTTCCCCCCGGGCAGCCTGTTTCACTGTTCTTACAGGGGGGTTCCGTCCAAACCAATCGCCGCTGCAGCTTTTCCAGCATCCCACATCAGCTGCAGTGTGTCGTGACTCTGTTAAACATGGGGTTTGGCTGGTGTGTGAGGCTTTATTTTTAACGTTACAAAAGTCAGCATGAAAAAAAATACCAGGTGAAACTGAGTAAATACACTGATTACATTAGTTTTACTCTCCACTCATTTTTATTTAGGAAGTCGTTATTTATTGGCATATTAATACCAGTATGTGTTAATTTAGGAGAGTAAGAGTTAATTTACTAATTCGTTGTGTTACTCCCATCTCTTGGGTGTCTCTCTCATTGGAGTCACCATGGTGTCTCTCTCTTAACCCGTACCTTACTTTGAGGGGTCATCCAGAGCAGTGTTAGACCCCGTGCAAACTGCTGTGAGTCAAATGCAGATGATACTGGTCTTTTCGGTCTGCCCTGTGCCAATCAAAGTGACAAACAGACTCCAGAGCCACATACACGTCACATTTTTATATTAAGATATAATTGTGATATACAAGGGAGTTCAGTGGGCTGGTCAAAAATTGTCCTAGAGCTGCTGTCCTGGATCAGAGCAGTGATCCACCCATCTCACTATCCTGTTTTTTTTAGCACAGCAAGTCCCATGTACTTCAGAAGAAACCTTTTAAAATATCACACAATAGTCAGATACGGATTGAACTAAGCTCTGCATTAAATCTCAGTGTCAAACCTAATTTTTAAAGACTGGATTATCCCAAAAGAGCAAGATTTAGTAATAAACTGCTGAAATCTCAGAGAGAAAAATATGTAAAAATAGCTTTAATGTAGAAACTAATTTAGTAGTGATGGATAAAGACAGTATTAGCAGGAGAAAGGTAGGCTCCAGCTGTCATCATTTCTGATCTCAGATCCAGATCCAAAGAAGCATTTGCATTGCTAACTGCTCTGTAGATATGGAAATCTCAGTGGAATGAGCAGGATCTCAGAACCCAAATGGAAGCCAGGTACAGCCTTGCAGCTTCTACATCAGTTCATGGAAGCCTTCTGTTCCACTTGGGCTTGGATGAATCCTGATTCAGAAAAGATTCATGCCAGTACCTAATTTTAAAACCCATCTGCCCTGACCTCACTGCAGTCAGGCAGAGCCCAGTGTGTAATCACAGGATCCCAGAATTGCAGGACAGCTGAGACTGGAAGGTTCCTCTGCGGGTCATCTGTCCAAACCTCCTGCTCAGGTGGGGCTACCTAGAGTGTCTCTCTACCTAGAGAGAGAAATCCCTGTGTCTTCACTGAGCCCACTTCATAGAATCATAGAATTGCCTATGTTGGAAGGGACTTTCAGATCATCTGGTCCAACCATCAACCTAATATTGACAAAAACCATCGCTAAACCATATCTCTAAGCACTATGTCTACCCATCTTTTAAATACCTCCCCAGGGATGAAGCTAACTACTGATTCATACCTTTGTGTGTAAGAGCCTCCAGCAGCTCCTAAGGGAGGATTTCTGTTCTTACTGTAAGACATTTAATTCCAAATCGTCACATTAGAGTGGACAAATTGTCTCAACTGTAGTAATTTAGAGTTTTTCAGGGAGTCAACACCCAAGAATGACTGCAGGCATCTCTCCTGTGGAAAGGATATGCCGGCAACGCTAGATTGTACTAAGTTCTACTAGCAAACAGACACTTTCTGAAGCAAGATCAGTGAAAGGACCTCACTCATACCTGTCCCTGAATACTAACCATCTGTGACAAAGATTGGAAGTTAGAGGTACCTAACCTTTGGGGTGGAATTCAGGTCCAGATTCATAGGCAGAAACTTAGCTGTCCACATGCACATTAGAAGTACAAACTCACGTTGCAGTCAGCTCCAGGACTTGATTTTGTTGAACAAATATAAGTGTCTAGTGTTGTTTGGTATGCTCCAGGGGATCCAGGAGTTCTGCCCAGGGCTGAATGACGTGGCACTGCACCTATGAGATGTCCAGTTCCTCCCTGAGCAGCATCAGAGGTCAAGCATGATCTTCTAAGCTGGTATCCCAGAACACCTTGGACCACGTTTATGCAGGCTGTCCTGATTCGGCCGCCTAACACAGGCATCTAGTGCCACCTGAGGTGCCATTCTCCAGCTACAGTTCCAGAAGGGGACAGGACTCCTTTAGGTCCTACACCATACCTGCCAGCCCCATGCAGGTGTGTCGGACGCACTACAGCATCTCAAATGGCACTTGATGCATACGTGTGGACAAATGACATCCCTTTATAGTCACTGGAGAGAAAATAGCAGTTCACACCAACTACTTTAGACAGGTTCTTTGTGATGACACGAATCACATCACGGACATGTCTATTGCTATTTATCGAGTGTAAAGAGGCTCTAGATGATGAGTTCAGATGCAGACATTAGTGCTGTAGACATCTTCATCTGATCAGATGAGAAACGCTCCAAGGAGCACATTTCCTTATATTACAGGATTTTTCCTGGGGAGTTTTGTTCTTCCTGTATAAAACCAAAAATGGTAATTTTTGCATGGCTGTTTTAAACTTTAATATTCTTGACCGTAAAAAAGTTGTGACTTCCTTTCATTTGGCAGAATGCTTTCTCATTAGTAAAGAATACAACTCATTTCAGAAGTGAAAGTCTTCGTATTTTTCACAAAATATAGCATGAGAATTTACTAAATTAAGTTACAATCATGGGTGAAAGAGAGTTGGAATTATTAGATCCCTTAAACTGCAGAAATAGATTAAGGGATGAACATAAATAGAATTACGTGCCTCCTCGCAGTCTCTGCCAATGAATATTCTATCCAATCAAAGTGAATACACGCTTGATAGGATCAAGCAAATATGTTATGAGTGGGGTGGCTAATTATTGAATGGGAGGTTGGCAGTGGAACAAGTAATGACATCTCATCACTAGCTCATCAAAATGGGCATTTCAATGTTGAGCTGAAATCTGTAAATAAATAATTTAAGACACTTTAACAAATTCTATATTCCAGGAAGTGAATTCAACACAAGTACCTAGAGCTTATTGCAAGACCCAGTTGTGACGTTTTTGTGAGTGTGAGATGTTTTAAGAGGAACAATCCTTTGGCCATTAAGAGCAAAAGCAGCTCACGCTGTGCTTTCCTTGATTTACTCATGTAAGTTCGGCAGGGGCCTCAAATGTGTGTGTTTATGTACTCCCAAGGGACAAGAGATAATTATTGAGGAGAATGGCAAGTTAAGCATTGTTTAAATGTAATTAATAACATTAATTTTACTGAGCAGAAACAACAACAAAAAATAGAGAGAGAGATTCTTTTTAAATTTCTAAACCAGGAGGATGCAGACTTATCACACCAAATTAAGCCAAACACAATTCCGTAAAAATTCAGAATCAAATAGCACTTTTGCTTCCAGTTTTATACCAGATTGTAGTCCACAAATTTTACTATTGCATGGGAATAACAAAAGGTTTCTAAATACATAGAAAGTTAGTGCTTTTAGCCATGTTCCTGTAGAAAAGGGGGAATTATTTTGGTCCTTCCTAGAGGACTAAATTACCTGGTCCAACCTCCCTGTCATGGGGGTCTGCCTCAGAGTCCCAGTAGCACATGCACAACCACTTGTCACAGTTTAGCTAAGAGTGACAATTTCCATGTAGTGACCAATTCCATCATCAACTGGGCAGCGATGGGACCCTGCTGAAGAGGACCCAGGGGCTATGCTGGACACCACCTCACTATAAGCCAGCAACATATTCTCACAGAGAAAAAGGACAAGCTGTGTTTTTAGTTATATTTGGAGCAGCAAGGCTCCAAATCAAGGGAAGCCATTACCCTCCTCTACTGGGTATTGGATTGCTGGGTCTGTTTTTTGGCCCCCCAGGTTGAAGAGGGAAAGAGCTTAGGGAAGAAGAAGGAGACACCAAGGGAGATGACCTTGTTCAGCTTGATCAAAAGGAGTCTAAGGGATGATCTAACAGAGGTCAGCAGCTACCTGATGGGTAGTTACAAGGGTGACAGGCTTGGAAGGATCGGGTTGGACTGTGTTTCACAGTAGGCAGGATGGCCGAATGCTGCCCAGAGAGGTCACGGCACCTCTGCCCTTGGCGTTTTTCAAGACTCAGACAGGCAAAGCCACAGCTGACCTGGACTAAAGTTGTCCTGCTTTGAGGAGGAGCTTGGACTAGAGACCTCCAGAACTTCATGCAATCAACTTGCCTGTGACTCCTTGCTTCAATGGCAGCACAGCCAGACCATTCTTCCAGCCTGATCCTCCTCTGCCCAGCTCTATGTTTGACTGGGGACCAGGGGGATGGGAGCAGGGGCAATAGTACCTCTGAAAGAAAAACCTCCCTGGATAGGTCCATGTTTCCCTCTGTACTGGGAGAAAGGTGGTAACAACTCTCTTTGCATCAACAACTCTAACGTACACAGAAATAACAGCAATACCACCCTTCTTAAGTCATTTGTCTCATTGGTTGCAAGTAATATGAGCTTGTAATATTTGTGTTTGCTTTTTTGCAAGAAGAAAAGTCAGGGGAGGGACTGGCAATCAGAGAAACAGCTGTTCTGGCATCAGTGGAAAGGCACCACATAGCTTCAGTCTTTTCAGCAAAATGGCCTTCCTAGGAAAGCGTACCTAGTGACAGCTTGAAATTATGTCTTTCAAAAGGAAAAGTAACTTTAAGTACGTGACATGAGGGCAAGAACAATTAAATACTGTTCTTGCCTCTCTCGCACCTGCAAAGCGCTCACGGAAATACACTTCGCTCTTTCCCCTTCCTCATGTGAAATGTCTCCAGATGCATATTAAAGCACAGCATTATCGTGTGCCTGCTGCAAGACTTTGAGCAGAGAGTAAAGGCAGTTTCCAGTACTCAGAAAACCTCACACTTTGAGTACATGGCCCTTCTGATTCAGCACTCCCTTCGTTGATGCTCAAAAGTCAATAGAAAGGGAGTCACACAGTATATGCAGAGCACCATTCAAAACTGTTCACAGTTGTTTTGTAGGTGCACAGATTTCAGACTTTGGGTGATGATAAACACCATCCGATCCAACTTGCAGCATTGCAGAAAACCAGGAATCTCCTTGCCATTCCTGCAGTATGTCGTCTAATCCACGGCGGAGCTCTGTGATAGCCCCTGCTTTCCTTTTAGTGTAGAAAGAGAAAGGATCAGCAATGCATCATTGCTGGAGAGTAGTAAGTGCTCCATTCTTAATCTCCCCCACATGTATGAGAAAGTAAACGAAAGCCAAATAAAGAAAATGGGACACAGAGGACCATATTTTCAAAGTACAGCTCTTAAGCTGTCACCCATTACAAGCCCCGTGCACATTAGACCCATTTATGTCACATTTGCACTTGCAGATTGAAGGCCTCTGGTGCAATAACTATTCATTTTACACCGGCAGAGCATTGACACCTGAGGCCAACGCGGAGAGGCAGCTCTGCGCAAGCCGGGTTTGCTTTCACAAGAATTAAGACCCCACTGTCTATCAGATCGGTTCCCGTTGTTGGGTATGAGATGTTTGTCCACTCATCGGAAAAACAGTCCCGGCAGTTCTGGTGGGTCAGGTCTCTGCTGGCTTTTGCCCTTCTGCAGCCATGGCATGTTCAGTACAAAACAGGGTGCTGCACGGCAGAGGTGGGGAAGAAGCAGGACCACCTTTTCTGGTGGCAAACGAAGCTCCAGCAGCTGCTTCATAAGCTGTTGAGAATGAAACTACCACCACTTGCGACACAGGGTTTTGCAGTAAAATGGCTTCAATTTCTTTAGTACTGTAATTCATGGCAGTTTGGCGGCTGCTGCTGCATGGATGGATGAGCCGTCCCTGCAAAAAGCGGTGGGAGTCATTCCAGCTGTTTGAAAATAAGCTGGACACCAAAAGGGCCAGCTCTGCCCTATCCCAAAAAGCCATGGAGAAACATCTTCCTGCACAAACTTTCATCTCAGACACAGAATGTGACTGGGGAAAAATTTGTATTGACAAACAAAGGAAAATAAGTAACAACCATGATCACAATTACCAGGTTGGTGCATGTCCCAGATGGCAGAAGGCACAGCCTATCTGCGTTACCGGAAAAAGTGCTTGGAGTACAGATATTTTTAGTTGAAAACTTAGGCTATGGAAAGAATAGTCTTGGCCATATTTTGCCCATTAAGCTCAGTGAAGTGCTCTGGGATAAGGAAATGAGTGAGAGAATCCCTGGCCAGATTCCACTTTGGCTTCTATCTACCACAACCAACTTTGCAGCTAATTCTTGTGCGCCCCTTGCTCCATCAGAGCATTTACTAAATAACTTGAAGTCCATATTTATCCCCCTCCCATTTAGGCATTAAACAAACACTACAGTTTTGCTGGAGCAGGGCCCCTAATGAGTAAGAATAGTCATGGATATAGCAGTAGCCAACAAAATCAGTACTTAATCATGAAGTACTTCGCGTGAAGGCCTCTTGTTCAGGGTGAGGCCAGGAGCAGAGTTTGCTCAGCCCTCACCAAGGTCTCAGGCACAACTGTGGGATTCATTCACTTCGCCAAATGGCAGATCCTTCCAATACAGGTGTTGACATCTGCTCATCACCTTCAACTCCTTTTATAGGAAGTGGAGAAAAATAATGTGTTCTTGAACTGCTCTTCATCTGATGTCTTCTAGAGGTCTGTGGGGGGATTCATCATAGGACCCATTGAGTAGTATTCAGTTGTCTGTATAGGGGCCAGCTCAGAGCAGACAAATTGTCTTTAGGGGATGAATCCTTCCACCTATCTGCAAAAGACAGGGACTGTCCATCCCCCCAGGCCCTTACAGAGGAGCTGAGACCCAACCCAGCTGTGAGGGTCAATGAAGACCGCTGTGCTGGACTATTAAAAATGCAGCTGCCAAACCTCTTTCTGGGGAGCAACCTGAGCAAAAATCCCTGTCTCTGAATAAAAGCCAATTTGAAGCTCAAGAGAAGCCAGCGAGCCCTGTCCCAAATGGGAGCTATTCCTGTCCCTGGATGTGCAAGGCAACTCCTCCACAAGAGGGCCCCCAGACAACAGCAGAGCCTGGGAGACACCTCTGTCCCCTTGTACTGGCCACCCAGCGCTGAGATGGAGAACGCCCTTCCCATCGTCTTTTCCCATCCCTTGGCACTGTGGCAGTCCCAGAAACTTCCTTCCCTAGTACCGTCTGATAGAGAAACGATATGGGATGTCACCATGTATCATAGCTCTGCATTTTGGTGTCCACATCCTGAGGACACCACCTGAGGAGGTGCTGGGGTCCCACGTAGGAAAAAGGGAAACTACATCCCGAGAGCACTGAGTCAGTAACAGTGAAATTAGTGACTTACTCCCGAGGACACCCACACGTCATACTAGCCCCCGAGAGAGGGCGACGAACCACCCACCAGCCCCATTCATTAGTGGGGATGCAGCGCCTGGTGCGATGCCAATGCCCTGAGAGAGGATGCAAAACACAGCAAAGAAAAGAAGTGTTTGTGATTTTCCTACAGCACAGGGATTGCTTCTGTGATTTCCAGGGCTCCAGGCTGGAGATAAGTGAGCCAGATGTGCATACCACATCTTGGGTGGCAGCTTGGCTGAAGGAGATGCCCCAATGGGAATTGCTTGACAGCCCTAAACAGATACATCTTTAACATTGGCAATGTGGTGGGTTTAGTCCATCAAACCTTCGCTGAGTTCCTGATTTCAGATGAGTTTATTCTGTTGTAACTCTTGTGTTATCTTTCTCTACTGAAGTTGTTTTATTCTAAGATGGTTTCACTTGCTTGCAGCTTCTGTCCCCAGAGTAAGACTTGGATCTCCTTGGGGATGGTAACACGCTCATTGTAAAAGTCAAAGTGCAAACAGCTAAGGCAGAGAGCACTGTTCCTCTCTCCTCTTATGGCTGGAGAGCTGAGATCCAAAGAGACCAGCTAGCCAGTGTCACACGTGAAGTCTGAAGCAGCAGACATAATCCATTCCTCCCATGCTTTATCCTCGCAGAATCCTAACTAGAGCAAGGATTGCCACCCACTTGGTTTCTACTCGGCTTGCAAAGTTTTGTGGCTGAGCTCTTTTGTGGTGAAAGAGCTGAATCTCCTGGTGGAAGCTGTGATGCCAGCTTGGACTGCAAGTTGCCAGTTGAGCTGTGATGTAACTTGGCTTGCATTAAAGCAACTAAAGTTATGGTACTTTAATCAGATGTGGTTGTGGCTATGCTGTGTCCACTAGAAACTGGTTTCCAGTATGTCCCAGCCAGGTTATAAGGTTCTTCATCAAGTGATGCTGAACACCCTTGGTGTAGATTATTTGATAGCTGATGCGTTTAGATGTAATCTAGCTCAGAGGCCGTGGAGATGCCATCTGAGAAGTTCACAAAGCTTGTGCAGGGAAGCAGATACTGCGTTTTCTTCAGGTCAGTACAGAATTCACTCCTCATCCCAAGCAGCTGCAAACGGCTTTTGGAAAGCAAGTGCTTTCCAGAAAGTGAAAGGCTTCTGGAGAGCAAGTGCTCCGCTGATGACTTCCAGGTATCTCCCCAGTGAGCAGGGAGGCCCATATCAAGCATCAAGAGCACACGCGAACAGCTGCCATGGGAGGAAACCGCTCAAGTTATGAGGTTTGTTTTCAATTCTTTCCCCAAACTCGGCTCCATATGTTGCTACATTTTTCCAGCCTCTGCAAAGTGATTCATGTGGCATGTTGCCTAACATTGCACAAAGTGTGCCCATACGAGGCCTCGCAAGTGCGCGGGAAGAGCCCTGCACTAAGGCAGGTCCCACCTCTGCAAGGGCAGGCAGGATTAACATCACTGCCCGGAATGCTCCTGCCCTTCTTCAGCTAAATACAGAAATCCCACGGAGCTTGTGCATTTCCCAGCCCGCAGTGCCTCAGGGTAAACCCGGTTCGAAATTCCCCTCCCTTCTGCAGCTCCGGTCGTGCTGTTGCATCCAGTTGAGGGAAGACACAGTAACTCTGGCAGCAAACTCTGTCCTCTTGGCCATAAAAGTCCTGCAAATAACCCTCTGGTGTCTTTGGCCCAGGACCGTGCCTGATGCTCCCACATAGATCTCTTTGTCCAAGACCTACAGAGCAACATGATGTAAACAGCACCTCCTATCCGGAAACGTAATTGCAAACCCTCAATTGATTTTGTGCCAAAAAGATATACCATGAAACTCAAGCGGGCTATTAATGAGAAAGACGTTAGCAATAAAAACCCATATAAGCCTGCCCATAAACATGAGCGAGCATTATGAGAGTGGGAGATGGACGTGCAAACCCTGCACGCTGTTTACTTGGGGTGATTTTGCTAACACTTGGAGCTCTGGCGTAATAACCCTTCACATAAATACTGCAAGACTCCACTAGATAATTATTCCGTCTTGAATGTCATCATCTGTACTTTCTCACAGAGCACAAGTGCTTTGGATAATCGGAGGGAGTATCTGGGACTCGGTCGCTCAGTACCGGGTTCAATTGCTTTTGCAGCAGCATGAGTGTATGTTAAAGGTATGTCAGCTCCAGGGGAGACTGAATGCATTTGATCCCCACTAACACCACGTCCTGGAGGGTGGAGGGAGTGCAGTGCAAAACTGGCTGAACTTACGTCTAAACTAAACCATACCTGAGCTAGTCAAAATCTGCTTTCTGTGATGAGGTGACTGGCGCTCTGGTCAAGGAGAG
The DNA here is from genome assembly GCF_964199755.1 of Larus michahellis. Classification (NCBI taxonomy): domain Eukaryota; kingdom Metazoa; phylum Chordata; class Aves; order Charadriiformes; family Laridae; genus Larus; species Larus michahellis. Next base: position 156,331,122 of record NC_133897.1, read on the forward strand.
CCCAGTAGATGTTGGACACCTTAACTCTTGCAAGGCTTTTGACAGTCTCCCATAGTGTCCTTATCATCAGGTTGGTGTGATATAGGCTGGATAAGAGGACAATACGGTGAATGGGTGTGCCACCAGGCTGAAGGAGGTATGACCAGCAGTGCAAAGACCAGCTGGTAGCCAAGAATTGGTCGTGTCCCTCAGACCAGCCCTGGGACCAGTACTGCTTCTTGTCTCCCCTAATGGCAGGACCGAGTGCAGCCTCTGCAAGGCTGCAGACACCAAACCATGGAGTGGGATACGCTGGAGAGCAGGCTGCTCTTCAAAGGGACCTGGAGAGGCTGGAAATTGGACTGACCAGCTGTGGGACTTACAGGCGAGGCGCCCTTCCCTAAATTGCACTTTCTCACATGATCCCCAAAGATCCTGCCCAAGTGCTTCACCACCCCTCATCCAAAGTTTTAACTCTCTCGTGTGCCAAAGCCCTTCCTTCCCAAGCACATCATTGATAAGGAACCATCCTTCATCTCAGGCACTGGGACTCTAAATAACTTCGAAGGTCTCAAGCTGAGGTCCTTGGCTTGAGAACCCTTGATTTCAACTAGCACAAGAGCTGAACTCAGGGCAGCCCACCACGGGGCAGATGGAAGGATCAGGCCCTCATTGAACAGTGACACAAAAAAAGGAGTAAAAAAATGCTGGGAAGAGGAAAATCAAGAGGCTGTTCTGCACCTGCCAGCAACCCTGAGCCTGGCTATTTTCTTCCTCACCTGGGGAAGTCATTTTGGGTATAAATTTGTAAGAAATGAAAGCTTCTCACCTACTTCTTCTAGTGGCAATGTCTAAGATTCAGGCATTCCTGGCACTCACTCATCCTTTGCCTCAGCTGAAGCACTCAACCCCTAAATAGCCCCCAAATGGGGACGAAGCTTCATAGGAGACTTCCAGACCAGAAGTTTCCCCCACCTCTTGCATTTGCAAGGGGCGTTTTGGCAGGAGACGAAATGCCGTGTGCAGGCAGGTGGAGGGCATGGAGCCATCCAGCTTCATCATGGAAACCAAGGTGACCACTGAGCCTGCCCTGCAGCCCCGCTGGTCGGTGCCTGTCTTGGGGAAGGGGGTGGGGCAGACAGGAGAAACAAGGACCAGAGTCTTCATGCACCAGAGGAGCACTCTGTGTATGTCAAGAGAAAGGGCTGAGACCTTCCTCACTCACAGCTAGGAGCTACCAGAGGAAAGAGGCTTCCCACAAGAGCACAACTCGACACCTCGGCATTTCCCACCGCCTGGGCAAACATCTGCGAGTTCCAGCCTCAGGCTCCCACGCCCGCCGTGAATTCCCAAATGGGAGGTGTGAGTTCACAGGACAGCAGGTCACCCAAAAACAAGGCTCGCAGGTACACTGCGATGCAGCACTTGAGTCGTGGTGTCAAACCCAAAGATTTCCGTCTTGATGCATCCATCTGCAAAGGGGGACCACAGTGTGCATTCCCCTCCATAAAGCTCCGGAGTGAACATGGGGCTTGAGTTCAGGCAAAGCTGCCCACATTGTCCCTGCACATGAGGCAGCAGGTCCTCCTAAAGGAAGGGGGGAGGTTTAGGTGCTGAATCAAGATTAAGAGGAAGGAAAGTAAAGTTTCCCCCCTTGCCTTTGCCGTCTCCAAAATACAGCATTCTTTTTTTTTTTTTTTTTTTTGCAGTAATGAATTCTCAAAGAAACTACTTGTTTAAGGCAACAAGCTGAAGCATTTAATTACAGTGATGCCATTCATAACATGACAGTTAAGCATCTGTTGGCTTTTATAGTATATCTTTATTCTATACCAAGAAAAAAAATTTCTCTGGGCTAATGTGGGTGAAGAGCCCTGATCCCAGAGCCCAGGAACAGCAAATCCCTCTCTCCAGTAACTCAGATTTGTCCTCTCTGCATCATGTATGGTTTGCATGATCACCCACAGCTTTGAGAGTCCTGCAGGGTAAGTCAAACACAAAGGAAGTCCTCATTACATATCACTTGTTTTTCCTCATATCTGGTGATTTAAGCCATATCCTAGTGGCATAACCTAATCCAAGGTTTTCCAAACTTTACGTACTACTTGACATTCAAGTTGCTTCATTCAACCCCACCCATGGCTTCCACTGCCAGGGAAGCAGGGATGGGTATCCCGGAAAGAGTATGGGAATGCTGCTCGGTTGTGTAAGGATGGGGTCAGGAAGGCCAAGGTGCAGCTGGAGCTGAACTTGGCAAGGAATGCAAAAAATAATAAGAGCTTCTACAGGTATGTCAGCCGGAAAGGGAAGGTCAAAGAAAGCGTAGTCCCCCTGATGAGCAAGACTGGCAAACTGGTAACGCGAGCTGAGGAGAAGGCTGAGGTAGTCAAAAACTTTTTTGCCTCAGCAAGTTTGCGGATGACACCAAGCTGAGTGGTGCAGTTGACAGGCCTGAGGGACAGAATGCCATCCAGAGGGACCTGGACAGGCTCAAGGAGTGGGCCCATGTGAAGCTCATGAGGTTCAACAAGGCCAAGTGCAGGGTCCTCCACATGGGTCAGGGCAATCCCCAACATCAGCATGGGCTGGGGAATGAAGGGATTGAGAGCAGCCCTACCGAGAAGGACTTGGGGTACTGGTGGATGAAAAGCTGGACATGAGCTGACAATGTGTGCTCACAGCCCAGAAAGCCAACCATACCCTGGACTGCATGAAAAGAAGAGTGGCCAGCGGGTCTAGGGAGGTGATTCTCCCCTTCTACTCCGCTCTGGTGAGACCCCACCTGGAGTACTGCATCCGGTTCTGGAGTCCTCAGCACAAGAAGGACATGGACCTGTTGGAGCAGGTCCAGAGGAAGGCCACAAAGATGATCAGAGGGCTGGAGCACCTCTCCTATGAGGACAGGCTGAGAGAGTTGGGGTTGTTCATCCTGGAGAAGAGAAGGCTCCAGGGAGACCTTATTGCAGCCTTCCAGTACTTAAAGGGGTCTACAGAAAAGATGGGGACAAACTTTTTAATAGGGCCTGTTGCGATTGGACAAGGGGTAATGGCTTTAAACTAAAAGAGGGAAGATTTTGGTAGATATAAAGAAGAAATTTTTTACAATGAGAGTGGTGAAACACTGGCACAGGTTGCCCAGAGAGGTGGTAGATGCCCCATCCCTGGAAACATTCAAGGTCAGGTTGGATAAGGCTCTGAGCAACCTGATCTAGTGGAAGATGTCCCTGCTCAATTGCAGGGGATTGGACTAGATGGCCTTTAAAGGTCCCTTCCAACCCAAACTATTCTATGATTCTATTCTATGATTAGCTGGAGCCCTTACACTGGTCTTACCGAGGGATCCAGGCACAGTTTGGGAACACTTAAATGGGTGCTGAGAACGAATTGTATGGACAACCACAGCTCTCAAATGTCCCCACATTTCCACTGTGCTCTCCTGTCCCTGTTGAATACTTTCAGAAAGAAGCGCTGGGAGGATAATGGTTGCAAGAGACACCCAACGTATTGCACCTTGATGCTGCACTGATGATGTTTTAACGAAGCATCAAAACCTGCTGAAATCAGTTGCTTCACTGTGCAGGTAAGACAAGTTGCAAAGTAAGCAGAGACCTTCATCAAGCACCCTCTCCAGGCATACCATGTAGCTCCGTTCACCATTTATCAAGCTCTGGCTTAGAAAATATCTGGTAAATGTTCACAACGCCTCACTCCTCCAGACAGGTAGGACCTGTATAACTCCTGGCTTCAGGGCAGGGTGGAACAGCAGTTTCAGAAGCAGCAGTAGCAGTCTGGGATGGCACCCCCCTCAACTGCAGTCCCCACTTTACAGACAAGAAATTCAGGTAGCAAGAGGCTATGAGTGATTTTCCCAAAAAATATGGGGTAAGGTTATTTTCTGAGCCCGGTTCTCCAAGGTCCTATCCCAATGCCTTATCTTCACCATAAAACTGCAATAGAAGCTAAAAAGCCACAAACCTCAACCAGCTCTATCTCTAAACCGCCACCACTGCAACATACCTGTAAAAACAGTGTTTGTCCTTTAATAAGCACTTTTTCCTTACCCAATTGAAAATACCTATTTCTGAGATACATCTTCAAAACCAGGTATTTTCAAACCTGGTTTAAAAACGTTTTTTTAAACGTTTCCTGGAGGGATGTGCTCAAGCTACAGTGTGATCTGAAAGTTTATAGAGGCTCAGACAAAATGATATAAGATCCGCTCCTCAAAATCAAGCAGCAAGAGACAAGTGGGTTGGCCACAGCTCCCTGGGACTGTGCACAGCTCGCAGGGGCCAAAATTTCACCCACAGCAGCAGAACAGCTTCGTGAACACATACTCTGGGAAACATGCACCGAAAAGTCCAAGTCAAAGTTCGGCTATTTTGGAATCGTTAATGTGCAAAATAATACTTTATTATAGGAAAAAAAAATCCTAGGAGACTTCCTCACAGACATTCATCGCTCAGAGCAGCTACAAGGAGCTTATTCAAACTTTCCATCCAATTGTGGCAGCACCTTGGAGTCTCAGCAAGGAGAGCCAGACTCCGGCGGGCACGTTGCACGCATACAATAAAGGAGACAGTCTGTTCTCTGGGAGTTTACGATAAAGCAGATAACAGAAATAAATAGATCAGCTTTGGAAGGGCAAGCAGCATGGAAAGCGTCAGGCGAAATTACAACACTTAGAGTAAGCTGTGAATGCATGGAAATTGCTTTTTAATTGACATCTTTCTGAAACCCCAACTATATGGCTTGCCTTCAAGTGGCCAGAGCAGTATCGCAGAAACCTTTGGTACGTTCAGCACAAGCTTGACAGCTACCAATTAGCCCAACCATTAACTGAGCAGTTCAGGGAAGAAAAAAAGGACAGAGCATCATGATCCTCTACATTATTGTGCTGATTAAACTGCCTCTGTAAATTACGGCTGGATCACCTGTAACAGTCCTCTTGCCTGCTGTTTAAAGTCTCTTTGCTGTTTTTCAATTCTAAGAGAAAAATCTTAGAATTTTTACAAATAAATCTTCCTTCTTCAGTAGTGCACAGGAGGCTTTCCAGCTCACACGTAGCAGGAAAACAAAGCAGGTTTGGAGAGCAGACGCCTGCTTTTATGCCATTTGCCCTACTGAGATGAGGGTCGCATTTGCCTTCGGAGGTCAATGAGAGCTCTCTGCTGGCTCTCACTGCACGCAGCTTTATAAAGCAATGGTGCCCTCAGTCTTAGTTCTGGGAAATCTGTATTGCCGAGCCCTGGGTTCATTTTGTCACGCTGATTTCTAGATCCACATGCAAAGCCTGGCATGCAAGTTCTCCAGCTCATGCACAGCAGTCATGAAGACCTGGCAGCAGACTGCACTTAACGCTTTCAGCAGGAAAAGGTATCGTAAGAAAAGAGAGAGAAGATGAGGGAGGAATTCACATTCCTTCATTTTATTTTGTAGGACTACAGAAAACAGAGGAAGACAAGAAACCTGAAAGGAAAAAGATCAATTCCAGAAGAAGAGGATAATTCTGAGAGAAAGAGTAAAGGTACTCGGAAGAGCAGAAGGGAGTGAGAAGCAGACGTGCAGCACAGAGGACCAGGGTACATCTCCTTGGCCCAATACCCATCCCACAACAGGTCCGCAAGGTGGCATACGGTGCACTGCGGAGCACATCGTAGGTGTTCCACAGAGGTACCAGCTGGGCCTTCTGAGAACCAGACCCAGGAGCATCCCAGCAGTAGGGTGTCCAGAGCCAACACACTTATTCTCAACACTCACTCTTTCCTACCTTGTAAATATATCCAGACATGCCAGAAAAGAGGTCAGAGCCTCTCAGCTCTTCAAGTCCCAAAAGACAAATGTAACATGCTCCAGGACTGCTCATCAAGGTGATGTATGCCATAGTACCAGCTTGGTTCGTTGGGAGAAGCCCATAAAACACAGGAGAGGAAAGTGATGTTGGGACCTTGTGGATTAGCATCCATGACCTTATTTCTAGAAGTGCTACACGTTTACCACCACCACCACCAGATTTCAAAGGGAACTGACAGCTCTAAGTGCTTTCTAAAGAACACGGTATAGGATTTTAATATGCTTTTCCTGATTCAGAACATGTGAGGATCTCTCATCATTACATGGATGTGGAGGAGATTGCTGCTCTTTTAGTGTTTTGGCAGAAAATGGAAATCGAGATTAAAAGATATAAATCAAGACTTTATTAGAAAATAAATTCTTCAGTATGAAAACCCCAAAACTGTATCATTTTAGAGAAGCTGGTCACTAGGAAAGGGCATTGTTTTCTTTCTTTATTTTTTTAAGCACATTAAAAATGGATGAAAATGAGCACACAGGCCTCCAGCAGCTCCCAGCCTGCCCACCCTCTGGGGTTCAGTTGGAAAATTGTGCTTGGAAAACATCTACAAAAATGTTGGCAACTGTATATGAGCTTTTCCCCAAAAGACCTAGCGGGTTTTTATTATCCAAACAGATCAGATGGCTTGGAAAATCCACATCTGTACCAAGCTGCCGAATGGGAAATGAGATCAAAATGTGAAACTAAGAACTTCCGATAGCTCCTTCGTAAGTGACATTAAAACCAGACAGAGGAGGAGGCAGAAGGAGGAGCAGAAGGAGGTTGTTCGTGGTGGACCAAGCTCCCCACGGGGCCAACAATCCTCTTCCCAGCTGATTACACGGGGAAGGAATGAAGAGCTTTGGTTTCGAGGGGTCAGCCCTTGTGGTGGTCTCAGCTACCTGCACTATGCTCGAACAGACGAACCAATCCTTGCAGGTCAGAGAGAGAGAAAAATATGAACAAAAGCACTTTCCACCAGTGTTTTTTAAACCAGGGACAATACTCCTAGTATTAGGCCTGTTTCCACCATTTCATTTTCTTTTTTAATACAACATCAGGGCTTATTAGAAGGAACGTTAAGATTAAACTCAGCACACAGGTTTCTCTGCTCATAGCCTTTCCCCCTCTGGACAATACAAAAAAGATTGCACACTTTCTTTTCCGCTCTGGCAGTGATTGCTGTGATTATTATTTTCCTCCCACTCTGCTGATGCTGCCAGTTGAGCACAGAAAGACACCCGAACGGAGAAAATCAACAGGAGAAAAGGCGTTTGGAGTGAAGGTCGCCTTACATCACTTAAAGTTGCTAGGATTAGCTCATTTGAACTCCTATGGAGTTGGGAGTTGTGGCATTCGGAGGTAAACCCAGCTTTTTCTTCAGTGGTATGGTTTATTCACCACAATAAAGTTTCCACAAGGATGAATTTGAGTTTAGCATTAGCCTTCCTAGTTACTCTTGTTGTTTTGCAGCACAGAGTGCTTCCTGCAAACCTGGACGTTTCCTCAGCACTCAAGAAGGCAGGTCCTAACTCAAGATGAACCCCCCAAAATATAACCAGAGAGACTATTTCTGGGATACAAGAGTGAATTAGACTCATGCAGCCCAGGGCAAGAAAAAATAATGTGAAGCGGGAGGAGTTTTTCTGTGCAAAGAACTGACTATTCAGGTGGGAAAGCCTCATTAAAGGAACATAAAACTTATAACTAATCAGATCCACATAATTATTCAGATCTGCAAAAGCCAAGACACTCCTGAGATAAGCTTTCTGTATAGTTCCTCGCTGATGTGTAGCTGTGATAAAGCACTTGGACTGAATCATAACTTTACTCTCAAAGCCAAATAACAAGGACACACCATTGCACAAATATTTATCTTCACCCAGTTATCAGCAGCATAGCCAATAAATGCTCGATGCATTTCTTGTCTCCATCTCCTGGAGTCTGGGGTTTTTTTAGGGAATATTAATAGCAACTGGCTTGCTTGCGGCCCAGCTGTAGAAACAGTGCAAATGTCACGCTTGTACCTCACCCCAATGCCAGGGGGTGCTTTGGCGAAGACCATCTTGTAGGTGTAAAACTTGTCTACTAAAGTGCAAGCAGACACATCTGAACCACGTTGTGGAGACAACAGACAACTTTTAATCAGGCTCGAACCTGTATCTGAACTACCCAAGGCTCCCCAGCCTTATCCATCCCCTCAGTGATCTAAAGATAAGCTGCGTTAGCCCACAAATTGTACTCCCGTGCTTTATACAGAAAATGTGGATTTCCCGTGACCTCGGTGTTGTCTTTATGTGACTTCTGGGTGTGTAAGTTCAGAGCATAGCCAGTGCGTAGGGCTAGTACGTCATTCTATCTGAGAATTAGTGCCTGTCCCACTGGAGTCAATGAGATATTTGCCATTTTGCTTTACCGAGACCAGGATTCCAGGTAAAGTGCTTATGAAAGCAGGCAGTAGGTTGGAAGAGAGGAAAAAAAATGTGTCGTCTGGGCAGCCCAGCCCCTACCTGTTTACTGGCAATAAAGGAGAGCCGTAGCTCTTGTGTTACAATCACAGCTGAAAATACAAAGGTCTGTGAGTAGAAACTGTGCTGTCCTCCATCTCACAAAAGCTCGAGGTTTCCCCCGTTCTCCCATGCCCTCTGCGGGTGCTGCAGGTTTTGTATGGTGAGAAAACTACATGCAACACTTTGCTGATATGATCACCAGATGGACCACGCTTGTAGCGGTCCGCAGACGAAAATACCGCTCGAGTTTCTGGTAGGGCTCAGGTCAGCTGTAGCTGGAGTGGTGACACCCTTTACGCCCATCTGTGTGTGTTTCCAGCACCAAGTGCACTCAGATCCACCTTCCCCAAATCTCCGAGGTGCGAACCTACAAGGGATGAGGAAGTCAGGAGCGCTGCCAGGGGCCCTCCTCAAACCTTTCACACACGTCCACGCTCAGAAAACATTTCTTCTAATCTTGCTGGCACATCACCAGCAAAACCAACAGCAAATTCCTTCTTAACCATCCTGTCGTTTCTTATCTTCAGCATCTGCTCCACCATCTTCTACAGTAAACTTCATTCCAGCAATTAACTCACAAAAATACACTTTGACATTAGTTTTGATGTGTTAATTGTCCGAAGTTTAGATGAAATTCAGGAGCACCTTCTCAGCCTGCAAGATCCACTTTCAGCATTTCCCCTGTCCGTATTGTGTCAGATGAAGGACAGCAAGTCTCACCACTGCCTGCACTTCCCAGATGGTTCATTGGGGTTTTTTTCTGTAATTTGAGTTTTTCATCATGGTTTGTTACCTCATGTGCAGTCTCACAGTAATGTGGTTACACGGTTTTTGAACGATGGTGAACCCATGTGTGGTCAGCTTGGTGTCCAGGCAGAGAGAGCTTGTATCCACCCACAACCCGCTGAGACAGGATCCTTGCATCCTGAAGAAGACCCTTGCTGAATTCAGCTCTGATTTCAGCTGGGGCGTCTGGGCCTTCTCATAAGGCAAACATTTCTGCGTGTAGGATCTGCTGGGACCACAGATGAAGGTGGACTGTCTGCATTAGGCATCTGTTTTCCATTGCAATCAAGCTGGTTTGAAATCACTTGTCTTTATTGCTGAAGCATTAGTGTTTTACCATCAGCTTCAATGGGAATTGCTATGCCAGAGAAGCAGATGAGGCAGTCCACCACCCTGCCCTCTTTTTTTTTTTTTTTTTTTTTTAATTTTACAATACACACAAATATTAACATATCATCCTGATAAAGCTTTGTTTACTGGCGCGGTGCCAACCCCTCTGCAGTGCCTCCTGCTCGGCAGCCTAATCTCCTGAAGTTTGAGGGATGCTGTCCAAATCTCTTAGCAACGTTAAATCTCATTCAATTAACTTTGTTGGGGGACAAAGTTATTTTGTTACCGCCATTTGTCAGTCTGCCCTACATAATATGCCATCCAGCAGCTAGGCCATTCAGCCTTTAGGGATGGCGAGGAGACACAGCACAGTCCGGCACAGGGAGCTCTGGCTAGACTGGGCGTTCTGAGACACAAAATAACCCATTAGCCAAAAACCCCACCGAGACCTCAGAAAGGTCCACAGCAGCAACAGGTCCGAGACACTGCCCGGGTTTTAACACCTTCTATTGGTGCCACTTGCGGTCTCCACCCAGCAGAGGCACCTGGTCCAAGGAATCATCCCTTCCTCGTTGGGTTCCTGGTGCGTCCCTGGCTTCAGAGCCACTGGATCAGCATCCCCAAGCAGATGTACCAACACAGCATGCCCCTGAGCTCGGTCCGGTCAAATGCCCTTCCAACACTAAGCATATGAATATACGTTTCTATCTGGCACTGCTCTATGAATAAAAGTTCATTATTGCCTCCATGGGGATTTCTTTTGCACCTGCAAAAAAATCAGGGAGGTGTATGAGTATGTCTTCCAGCTCCCCAGTGAAGAAAAGGAAACTACTACTGAACTCAGATAGAAGACGCTGGGGTACTGTGCCATCTGGGAAGTGGTGGGTTCACGCTGCAGGCCTCCCCTGTGTGTGATTTTACACAGTATTTATGCTTAGTTCCAACACGTGAATCTTTAATTATACATATAAGACATTAAAGGGAAATTAGTTCGGTCCAAATTCATTTTCATTCCAGAACTAGTCAAAAACAACCAAAGCAGCAGTAATTTGTTTTTACCACACAGCAGGTGGCATTATATCCTTCATTAAATTATACACATATGATTAATATTAATCTGCATTTGTATCACTATCCATCAAATTCCACATCCATCACACCATCCTTAGCATAGCATTTATTTTCCAATGTATTTCATTAAAGTGTTAAGACATAACTAAAAGCGGTGAGCAGGACCTGGACACAGAGCAACCCTTCTCCCACCTCCCTCCCAGACAGTAGATCCCAGCACTTCTCTGAAAGACTTGCACCGACATTATGGCGTTAAGGAATTCACTGATATTTCTACACTTGTTTTTCATTCTATTCCTAACTTCCAAAAACTCTTGCAAGTCAATTCAAGGGGTTAGGGGAAGGGGGATCCCTTATCTTCATATTTTTTAATATCGAAAAGAGTAGTTCTGAAACCAGGTGGCTCTACAGAGTTCATAGCCAGCAAGATGCATGTCTGTGCCTTTATAAAGGTATATATGCCTTTATCAGTCCCGCTCTTGGTGCGTCCCCTCCCTGCCTTTTCCAAGTTGCACCCCATATTGTCGCCCATGTATTGCAACTCCTAGCTCCCATCCTGCCGGCTCACTCCTGGATGAAACACAGCTGTTGGTGGCATGATGTTAAATTTAATTTGTGTCTTGTAATGTAAATGCACCCAGAGGTTGAAGCAACAGGAACATGTTTTTTTATAAATCAAATTTTACGTGCAGTATCATTTTTTCCCCCAGACACTCTCAGAGTGCAGGAAAATCAGCATTTTACAGGCAGCACTTGAGTTGAGTTTAACCATCTCTGTGGAAAAATGTCACCATAAATTTGTCACTGAACCAGGGTGACATTTAAGGTGGCTACTGTGACAAAATATTTTGCACTGATAGGGCTGCCTTTCCAGGATTTTCAGGATTGGAAAAAAACATTTCCCTTCAGTTGTAGTAAATATCCATAGCCTAGCCTGTAATTTAGCATGTTCTCCAGCAGCTAGCTTTGCAAATCCAGCTTTCCGAAACTTACAGGAGTTATTACTAGCACGGCCTTGCAGCACAACAAAGGTTTCGCTGCCCCAGCACACAGGGAAAATCTATGCGCTGAGGACCTAAGGGCAGATCTCTTACCAAGACGATGATACGAACTCTTGGCTGAGCTCTGGTAGGATAAAGACTCCAATTTGTTTCCGTGAGCACTGTGATACCACTTTTATATTTCTGATAGTGGTATGGGCACACTTTTCTTCGAAAGCAGGAAAATTCCTACTGCAACTGCTGAGATCCAGGCCAGTCCTATAAATATTTACCGCAACGCGTAACGAGCCGAACTGAGCACTTCTGCTGGTGTCAGCTGTTGGGACGAGCGATGGGGCACGTAGCTAAGCCAACAGGTTTAGACTCAGGGGGTCTGGCTGTGCCACGGGTTCCTTGCGTAGAGTCAGCAAAAGTCGCAAGTTCCCCAGCGCCGGCATTGATTTTCATGAGTGCTTGGCTGCAGCCAAAGCCACTGGAGAGCTCCATCCCCAGTTTCCCCAAGCCTCAGCTTCCCACCGATAAATTGGGATAACCATAGGGGCTGATAACATGAGCGCGCTGTAAAGCTTATGATTATAATCTTCTGAACACCTTGAGACACTGGTATGGACAGAGCTACAGAAGTATTGTTATTTTTGAGCATGCACAGCCAAAGACCAGTAAACTGATTGAATTCACCTTCAGAAAAGAGAAGATTTTAATCTTCTCACGTTAAACCGGCCCAGGGTAAACATGCTTCTATCCTCCTGCTGTTAAAATATGTTGCCATAAGTGTTTAGTGTAACATTTGACCTGTTTCTCTTGAATCTTCCTAGATTACGGTCAATCCATTTGCACTTCAATAGTTTGGGGGCTGTGCTGCATTTTCTGGGGTTGGGAAGTAGCTCGGCTGTAAAAACTTGCTGGAGGCTGTAAGATGGCATAAAGAGGCTGAGTCAGGGAGTATTTTACAAGCCAGTTTTGGAGGGAGAAAATCATTATACTTGATTCAAAGCCAGGTTGAATGGGGCTTTGAGCAATCTAGTGGTCTAGTGGGAGGTGTCCCTGCCCATGGCAGGGGGCGTGGAACTAGATGATCTTTAAGGTGCCTTCCAACTCTAACCATTCTATGATGCCTTCCTCCCCCTCTACCCCCCCACCCCTGGTTTTGGTTGGGAGCCTAAAAAAATTATGGAGGTCTTCAAGGTTGTCTCTCCAAAATGACCTAAAGACAAATCTGCAGCAACCATTTGCCAGCTTTCTCACTCAACGGGTAAAGCAGAGAGTCATCAGTGCAAAATGAAGTGGCCTGATTGGTAATACACTGGGGCTATGTTGATTCTGTATGTTCAAAAAGGGACAGGGGAGGAACAGATGCGTGAGGACTGTAAACCTTTTACGCCAGCTCCACCATAAGGGACAGTGGAACCTATAGCAGCTCAGGGCTGTGTGCTCTTCTGTCACCATACAGACCGTGGCACAGCAGATCCACTGTGGTCCCCTAGACCGTCATATAGAAGTTGCCACAAAGTCTTAATATTTGAAAGTCTAATGCTATGGAAGTCTAATACTTCTCCTCTGTACAATGTACCACTTGAGGAACCGCATCATTTTCCCCAGATTCTCACCTCCTTTTCCCCAAACACCTCTCAGCTTTGTTAACACATATCATTTAATAGGCACATATCGTTTAAGTCCTCATAAACAGCACCACGTCTATTCAGCAACAAATAAAACAGACAAACTGGGCTGCCTGTTAACTTTCCAGCTCCCCAGAGAGGTGGCAAATTGTACCACCAATTTCTCCAGAACTGCCAAATATCCCCATCAATTTTGTTTGCACCAGCAGTCTAAAGATGCTATATTCTAATCTAAGGGACAGATAAAGGCACATTCTGAAATACATACTAAAGTACAGATAAATATACAAGCTGTCTCAGTGAATTAGTTACATGTGCAAATAGCTTCCTAGAAGAGCAGGCTCAGTTTGATGGTTAAAATCTGGTCCAAAATCCACAGGAATCACAAAAAAAAAAAAAAGGTAAGAAAAAAATCCCTTACTTTGAACCAGGGGCTCTGAACAAGGTCTTTGGTTAATTGGAAATGGATAACACTGGGTATGACACCTGCTGGGCGCTCTTTGGTCACTAATCCGCTCCAGTTGTCCGCAAAGGCTTGCGACAGTTGTCACCCTTCACGCCAGGCTCAGCGGGGAGGTGAGAGATGAATGCCTCGAAAAGCCAAACCACTCACCCCCAGCCCTGTTATCTTCTAGATGGGGTCCGGGCAAAGCCACGGGGGAGCCTAGGTGAAGTATGCATTGCCACCGGCCATGCAGCACCTGCCTCCAAACAGGAAAAAGAGAGTTTGGTCTCCGGCACTTTCAGTCTTTGGATGCACAGGGGGGAAAAAAAAGAAAAAAAAAGTCTTAAAAATTCCAAGGATTTCTACTGAAGTAATACCATAAATTGGTGGAAAAGATTTCTCAAAGAAAGGAACTTCCTCTAAGGAGAGAAATACGTGATTTCTCAAGTGGATGCCCTTCCCCAGCCCTAGCACTGAAGTCCTGTAAAAAGCTCTGGGGAGGGCTTTAGTCCGTCTGCTCCAGGACAAATCCCATTGGCTTGTAGCAGAAATCCCACTTTTGTTAATAGAGAAGCTGCTTTTTTATTTCTCCTGCCAAAGCAGCCTGGCCTGCCTGGTCCCGCAGTGAGGTCATAACTCAGGGTTGATCACATCACAGCACGTTGCCATGGCGATGCTTGAACTGTCACAAAGGATGTGCGCTATGATTTCACAGCAGATGGGCTGTGAGGGAGGAAGCCCTCATTTAAATTTTAAAAATTGCTTTAGTAATTAGCAAGAGCAATAGAAAAAGACATTAAAAAGAAAAGAAAAATCCCCAAACCGCCGCTCTCAGTGAAGGCTGCGGGATTCACGTGGGACCTGCAGGCCGTCTGCAGGGGGGGATGGCCGAGCTGCTGCTCCGAGTTCACCCAGCTCTTGGGGTCAACTGGTGGGTCCAAAAAAGCCTGGAGCCTGCCCGGCTGCAGGAGGCCCAGAGCAGCGGTGGGCGAGCGAAGGCCCCCCTGCGCACCAGTGCATTTCAAAGCACGCTGGCGCCCGGCCAGCCGCCCTTCGCAAGGGCCTGGTGGGAATGGCAGAGGGCAGGCGGAGGTGGCCACAGCCTTTATTAAAACATGAAAAGCCCAATGGAAGGGCAGGTGGAGTGTCCTGGCTTCAGAAGTTTTTAGCAAGGAGCTGGCTTAGGTACTTCTATGGCCCTTTTTAATACAGCACGTGAGGAGCCCAGAGTCACACTGGTGTGTTTGCCCTCGCATCTCGAAGTGTTACCCCTTTGAGATGAGAGTACAACCCCATGGCCCCCCTAATTCTCACAGCGCAACAGCACTGACCCACACAGCATCCTACGCTGGCCTTGCCCTGCATCCTCAGCATCCTCATGGCGGAGCGATAACCCAGTCCCACCTATTGCCCCTGCGTTTGGGAACTGAGATCGACAGCAAGCAACAGAGGCAGAGCAGACGGCGTCAAGCTTTCCAGATAGCCACGGTGCAGCCCTGCTACCCCTCAGGCTTCTCCGTCCCTGGCAGAGGTGACCTTGAGGAAGCAGAGCCTCAGGTCCCCGTGGCCACCACAGCTCGTTGCAGAGAGGCTGGCATCCCCCAGCTTGCCGCAGCAGCTCTCTTCCACACCGCAGCAGCTCACCAACCTCAAGGCAGAATTAAATCTCTCTCCCCTCCAGCTGCAGCGGGCAACGCACACGGTGTTTCAGGGACCTTGGGCTGAGTCCTCATATTTAATGGGGAGAGCAGACTTCAATGCAGCATGCTCCTCGTTCGTTCAGTGACTAACTGTTGATCTCTCTAAGAATAAGCCAGATGGTTCCCGTGATAAGTGATCAGCTCTCCTGGAGTTTTTGAAACAGGAAAAGACAGATGCCTGCGTGCCTCTTGCCAGGACCCATCTTAAGCTCAGGCGATGAGTGCAAATGCTTAGGGAGGTTGCGTTCAGGGGATTCTCTCCATCCAGGCTTAGCAACTAATCTTCCCCGTCAGCCCTGCGTCCTGAAGGGGAGGCATCTTGCCTTCTGACAGCTTCCCCCAGCTTAAGGGCACTACAAATCATAAGGTCAGCCCTTATAATTGGATCAGACCTTGATATTGCTTTGCTCTTCTGTGCATTTATATTAACATCTCATTTTGCAGACAGCGCATCTGATCGGTGCTCGCTACCTCAGCTTGCGTTTGCACACCCCAGCGATTGAGAGCACTGATGGCATCGACAAAGCATTTTAGCAAAGGGGAAAGCTTGATCTGGGGAGTTGTTTTGCTGGGGTGATAGAAACTAAACCACCCACGTTGGGGAGAGAGTGACAAACACACGACGCTGAAGAGCTTTGTTTCTCGGCCACTGGTCTGCACAACATGCGCTGACCCCAGCCAAGCACCGCTTCCTGCCCTCAGCACAGGGATCGAGATCTCCCCAAGAGGGAGGAGGGAAAAGTAACAGCATTTTTCTGCTGACTTCTTTCTGAATTGATTTTACCTTAATTTCTACTGCTGACGGCACAGAAAGCCTAACTCCACTATTGGGCCATCACCAAACAGACCAAATGGGAGCCGGGGAATCGCCGTACCTGTGCGTGGTAAGAACGGGGTGGAAATGGAGCAAGGTGTAAAATGAGCAATTGAAGCTGAGCCTGGCTCTTCCCAAATCCAGGTCTAAGGCAGCAGCTTGGCCCGCCAACCCAGGGCTGCTTCACCTCGCCTGGGAGGAGCCAACACGTCCTGGAGCCCCCAGCCCACCCATTTGCTGCTGCACCCTGTAGGCAAAGCTCCGCTTGATCTCACAGTGTCAGGCCAACATAAAAGTGAGCAACACGTAGCCACGCACTCAACAGAAAATGACTCTCTTTTATTTACATGCCTCTGTTTTGGCTCGTAAATGATGCACATTCCCTTCGAGGATATTTACACACTCGCTTCAGAGCGAAATTCGGAGCTGCACCTCCAAGAGAGGGAATTAGATCTGTAATGCTAACTCAGCCTGCAATTTCACAGGATTAAACAGTCAGAAAAAAAAACATTAAACTAAAAAAGACTGAAATGTATGTGACAATACATATGTCAGAGGCTCATCTCCTCACCGTAAAAAATATATATATACATATCAGTACACAGTTCATTATCTCTGACCAAGGTATTATTTCACAGGCGAGCTTGCAACTTCATCTGAGGGCTTTATGGAGCAGATGTCACTTTAAATCTAGAGAAAGTGCACAGAGGAAGTGGAGATGGCACTAGATTTAAAGCACACAAGTGCTCTGCCCTCACTTTCCTGGGAAATTGGGCACACATGTACTTTGTAACCAGTGCGGCTTCCATTGTGTTATTAATTGAAAAGAGAGGCCTTATTCAAAAGAAATTTAAAATTGCAAATCTCCTTTTTGCATCTTCTGTAAAAGTCGTTTCCATTTTGTTGTGTTACACTGCATCATTCCAATGTTAGGTTTCTATCAATGAGTTACATACCGAGAGCTAGCGCGAGTACTCATATTGCATTCATCACTGCTACTTCTTTTTTTTTTTTCTTTTTTGCCTGATTTCCCAAGGAATCAAGGCTTTTGTAATTATAAACTCTAATCATAAACACTTCTCTCCCATCCCTCAGTAAACTTTTGATCCCTTCAGTTAACTTCAATTAAATTTGACAGAATCGGAGCTAACTGACTAACCACAAGTTTCCTAAAAGACAGCATCTGGGCGGAGAAGCCACACAGCCTGCCGGTCCCACTGCTCAAGCTTCAGAGGAAGAATTCGATGACCAAGTTGAAAAACATCCACAAAACAGATCGCCATGCACTATATTTTGCACTTTGATGTGGGAAAATGCAAAGTCACACGCAGGCGGGTATCCTTAGACGTACCTACGTGGTCTGAGCAGTTTCTCTGGCGTAGCATTGAACACACAGTGCTCAGAAAGTTGTCCCTAGTTTGTTCTTTTAGGACGGCAATAGCAGCTGCTACAGTTTTAAACCCACACCCTCCTCCCCTTAAATACAGTGAATTATGCCCCATTTTTAACGACCCCTCAGCTTCTAATTTGTGTGACATCATCCAGGGTTTTGGGGAAGGCAGATGAGCCTCACTGGGGGCCTTACTCGGTGCGGGCACCGCTCTGACCTGAGGTTAGAACTCTCTTTGTTACAACCCGGGTCTAAAGTCTGAAACCCCGGACCCGGCTCCCGTTGACGGCCCTTTTTTGCACTTGAAAGGCAGAATTAGCCGCCGCCGCATCACCCAATCAATCAAAGAGCCTTTTGCATTTGGCAAGGCAAAAAACGTTAAAGAGGCCTTAAAGTAAGTGTTAATTAGGACAAGAGCAAGCAGACGATTTTTTCACCTGCTTTTCCATTGATCTGCCCTTTCAAGAATATTTTATATCCAGAAGCATAGAAGTCTTATTAAAACACTTTGGCTTTTCTTTTTTTTCCGAATCATAGAAAAGGAATTTAAGACAGTAGGAAAAGAAAAAGTATATCCTGGGGGGAAATATTTTTGCCCCCTAAAATAGAAATAGCTCTTTTTTTTATTTTTTTTTTCCCCAGGCGTTCAAAACTCAGAAACATTTACAGGGCTGATCAGCTACTGAAGAGTTAAACAAACTATATGTTCAGTAGTATTTATCAGAAAGAGGAATTTCCATTAAAAACAAAAGAAAACAAAACGCTAGGAAGGAAAACCAAAGTTCAATGAGCATCAGCAAGCTCTAACGGTCACCTTCCGTGTCTCCAGCGATCACGGAGAGGATGCCCACGCCTGCCCCTTCCTAACAGCTGAAATCCAGAAAGAAGAGGAAAAGTTAGCACAAATCTCGAAGCTGGTGGCAGAGAGGAAAGAATCCATTCTGTTATCAAATACTTGCAGAGACTGTACTCAATCAGGCAGTCAAAAACACGCCTACTCAGATAAGGGTATCCCTGCAAAGAAATCTCTTGACACTGCTTTGACATATTTACGTTCTTCCACGATTATTCAGTTGCAATAACTTCGAGCTCCTCTTCTGACACTCTCACACAAGCCGGTCCCAAACCTGCACGGGGAAGGGGAATGAAAACGCTGCCCACCGAACTTGTTGAGGGGGGTTAAGGGCTGCAGCCCGGCGCCGGCTCGCCGTGCCGCAACGCCGGTGACACGGGGCAGGGGGCCGGCCGAAGCGAGGGGAGATTCAAAACCTCTGGAGCTTTAAGTATACAATTAAAATATCGATTTAATGCCATCTAATCAAAGATACCGCATCGTAGATAGCACACCCCTGAAGTCACCGAGAGATTATGCTACTCGTAAGTCCTATTAGCCTTGTTGGACTTGTTGGAAGATCTGCTATCTGGTAGCAAGATACAATCGGTAAATTATTTCTTTTAATTATCTCATTGAAGTAAACAGAAAATAGCCTGGGTCCTATCTGTCTACATCTCTTTGGAAGAAAGGCAAAGAGGCATAAGAGTTCAACGACAGTTTTAAGTGGGGGAAAGGATTCCTGCGGTGCAGCGGAGGAGCGGAGATTGCAGCATCCCTGGGAAATACACACCACCTTCTTCAAAGCAACAACCAACCGCCGCCTGAAGCCCACCCGAGCTGGGGTGGCTTGGAAAAAACCTCCATCCCAAGCCAAGGATGAAGAAATGCCTCCCACCTCCCCAGGTAACCTGTCCCGCTTCGGGGGGGGGTGGGGGTGGGGGGGTGGGGGGGCAGCCTCAGGGAACTTCATCCAGCCCCTCAGCATCCCACCGCCGCCGCTATAGCGGGGGTCCAGCCCCCACTCCGTCCTTGCAGCGGGGATCTAACCCCGCCGTCCCTATACCGGGGGGCCCATCCCCGCGATGCTAAGGCGGGGGTCCCGTCCCCACGTTCTACAACTACCCGCTGCCATCCCCACGCGGGGACGTCCAGCCCACGGGGTCCTGGACTGAGGGGTCCCCACCCCCAGCCCCTGAACCGAGGGTCCATCTTTCCCCCGGGGGGGAGAGCGGGGGGCGAGCCCCGGCTCCGCCCGGGGGATCGGGGGTTCCGCGCCGTTCCTGCCGCGGAGCGGGACGGGGGACGCGGCGGGGACGGGCGGAGGGGCCGGCGGTGACACCACACGGCGGAGCCCACGCGTGGACAGCTCGGGGCACGGCGGGGGGGATGCGTGGAAGATCCGCGGGGCTGAGCCGGAGGAGGAGCGGCGGGGGCCGGGCGGGATGGGGGGGGCACAGCCCCACTCCCAACTTTCCGCCGCGCCGAGGGACCCCGGCGGCCGCGCCGGCGGTGGTATCGTATGCAAATACGCACGCTGACGTCAGAGATCATGTGGGTTTTGGCGTAGATCCCCACCGATCGAGGGCTCTTTTTTTTTTTTCCCCATTTTTTTTTCCTTTTCTTTTTTTTTTTTCCTTTTTTTTTTTCCCCTCCCCATTTTATTTTTTGCACCGCGGCGTGTGCGTGCGTGCGCGCGTGGCGGTGCGCGCGTGTTTCCCCGCGGACGGGCGCGGGCGGGGGCGGGGGTTGGGGGGGGGAGGGGGGCGGGGGGGGGGGTGTCCGTTGCGCGGGGTCCCGCGGCCGCGGGCTGCCGCGGCGGCGCGCGGAGCGGCGCGGAGCGGTGCGCGGAGCCCTCGGTGCCGCTCCGCAGCGGGACAGTCGGTGCCGCCGCCCTGGGCGCAGGTAGGAAACTTCCCAGGCGGGGCTTCCCTCCCCCCCCCCCCATATCACCCCCCCCGGCACCCCACCTCACCCCCGGCGGGCGCGGAGCTGCGCGGCGCTGCGCACCCCTCCGCACCGCCTCCCCCCCCCCCCTTCTCCCCGCACACATGCACTCGCCGGCGCTGCCCCGGCCGCTCGCACCCAACTTTTCCTGCCGCAAAAAACTGTCCGGTTCCCGGGATTCCGGCGGGGGCCGGGAGAAAAGGGAGGGGGTTGGGGGGGGGGGGGAAGAGACCGGCGGGGGGGGTGTGAGCCGGGAGGGTTATTCGGGGTGAGCTCTTAATTATATTTTTTAGATATAATTTTTGCCACGCAGCCTGCGTGCCCCCCGTCCTCCTCCCCGCTCCCCGCCGCCTCCCGACCGCAAGTTTGGGTGAAGGGGGGGAAGGCAGGCGGAGGGGGGTGGGGGGGCAGGAAAAAACATGTCTACGTTTGTCTATGTCGACATCAGCAACACAAAATATGGCGTCCGCTTTCGACAGGGCGTTACGTAGAGGCGAGCAGGGCGATTTTGTCAGTGCGGTCTTTAAAAAGCAGCCGCTGGCTTCCCGGGAGGGGGAAGGACGGGGCGGGGGGGGGACAGAAGCCGCCCCGGGGGTGCTGCGGGCGCAGGAGGGGCCCCGGGCACCGCCGCCGCCACGCGTGGCTCCGCGGCCGGACTTGGCAGCGGTTCTTCGGATTTAATTTTTTTATCAAAATTTTTTTTTTTTTAGCTCTTCACCCCCCTCTCCCCCCCGCCCCCGTCTGCTCCCCCGGGGCTCGCCCCCTCCCGCCCCGCCGCTGCCGGTACCCGCGGAGCGCGGCGGGGCAGCCCGGGAGCCCCGCTCCATCCCTCCTCCAGCCTTTGCCAAAGTCGCTGCCTTTCCTCTGGCATTTAATTTTTCCCGGGATGGGGAGATTTGGGGAAATTCGGCCTTTGGCACGTTTCACCCACTTTTTTTTTTTTAAGGAGAGGTGACTTTCCCTTTTGTTTTAGCGGGTTTCCAAAGCCATCACAGAGCTGTCGTGGGTTTTTTTCCCCTTCTCTCTCACCACAGATTTTTTTTCCCCCTTTTTGCTAGGAATAAAACTTGGAAGTGGAGTTGGGATGTGCCTGCCTGACTTTGGGGGATCCCTCTGCCCGCCTCTTTCCTGAGCCCTTTTGTTCACTTTGCGCCTGGGAATCCTTCCTTAGGGAGTGAGCCTGGTGAGGGGACACGGCCCCGGTAGTTCCCTCGGGATCCCCAGGGAACCTCTCCGATGGAGGCTCCCCATCCTCTCGGGGCAGGTGCTCCTCTTAAACCCCGGGAGGCTGCAAGGGCCCTGCCATGCAGGAGAACTCAGCAAAAGTTTTGTATCTGAAGGTGGAGAGCAGAAGGGGGAAAAGCATCTGAAGAGGTAGGAATGGGAGGGAAGAGGAGGACGCTGGCTGGGTGGGAAGGTGAGAGGATGCCGAGGATTGCTGGGCATCAGCACCTCCTGCCAGCCGGGTCCCGAGGTGGCAGCGTGGGGAGCAGCAGGACAGGGTGACGGAGCCTGCGGTGCCTTGTGACGCTGCACCCCCGGCAGCACCGGGGATCTCCCTCAGCAGTGCTGGGGTCACAGCGTAAGGCTGTCAGCTTGGCAAAACTGGTCTTTCCTGGTTGGGTTTTTTTTGTCCCACAGGTGTCAAGATTCCAGTCCAGGAAGGGATTTTAGCATGTCCTTTAGCGGAGCAGTGAGAGACATCCCCCCAAAAAAAACCCTTTTCAGATTGGGGCTGAGAACTAAAATGTCAGATGCCTCAATGTAATTCTTCTACAGCAAATGATGATAAATCATTGCCGCTCTCTGCTTCGTCATCCAGCTCACCTACAAGTAACCCACGTGTGGTTGGTCAGTGAGTTGTCTTTGTTTTTAAAAAAGCTACAGATCAAACTTTGTTCGGGGTTTGTCCCTCCCGGCCGGGGCTGGGGTAGTCGTGCAGGCGCAGGTGTGACTGGCACAGGGGTCCGAAGTCTCTGGCAGAAACACCTCGCATGTAAACTTCCTGGGAAATGCCATGTGAAATAACAGGGCTTGTGTGCTGCCGTGTTTTGTTAGACCAGTAGAGGAATAATTTTGTTGTTTTAGAGGTATCTGTGACAGAAGCGCTTTGCCAGTGTAATATATTCCTGTCCCGGTGAAGCCTTTCTAATGTAGATGTGACTTCGGTCTGTTGTATGAACTCAGCAGCTCTTTGAAACCCAGAATTGCAAATTGATCTCCGGGTCAGGGAAAGCAAGGTACTGGCCAGCAGTGGGGGAGAGTATAAATGCTAAAAAGCCCATGCATTTTTAAAGTTGTTGTCTGGTCCTTATTGTACCTCTGCACCCGTGTGCGGGTTTCTGCTGCGTATCTGCAGAAATGAACGGCCAAGAGTTGTCCCGCGTTGGTTCTCTCTCCTTGTGCCAGTGATGAACTCGGTGCCGGAAAGCACTTACAGATGTGCGTAGCTCAGTTTCCAACCCAAAGCCCGTGCGATTACTCACCTTCCCAAAATGAGGTTTTTCCTGCCTGACCACCCCAAAAATTCTCCTGTCAGAGTTACGTCCCACAGGACATCTCTGCCATCGGCTGCTTTCTCTCAAAGTAATACTTTTTTTTCCCCCCTTTTGACCCTAGTTATAATTCCTGTAAAATCAGTGATCCGTTGTATGAGACAGCCCAAGTTGTCAGCCTGATGTTTTGGTTCTTTTTTTGTTAGGGGTGGCGTTTTATTGGGTTTTTATTAAAAGTAAAAAAAAAAAAGAAGCTAACATTAAATATAGAAAAGTTATTTGCTTCTTTTTACATTTTCAAACCAGTTTCAAACCACTGCAGGCTGGACTGAGAACACAGCAGGTTTTGCTCATCCTCGTACAAGATGAAGATTTTAATGCCAGGCATGACATCACTGTATCTGCATGTGCGACATCTTCGGGTTTTTTTTTCTTTCTTTTTGCTTTAACTAGGATGATCCTCAGAGATACTGTTTGGAGCCTATTTTTGGTTAGGGTGTTTTGGCCTACATCTGAATTGTTTTCCTGCATGTCCACTTAACTTAAGGAATGAAAACATCCACCGAAAATAAATCAAAATAGTATTTTGATTAGGATTTGTTTAGAAATGAACAGCATCACAACTGAATTCCTGGAGATTTTAGCATGGCAGTGAGGTTGCAGCAAAGCTGCGTTTGCTTTTCGTGTGGAGTTGTAGTTTTGACTTTGTTTGAAGCGTGCGGATAATTCAGCAAGTGTGTTCTTTCCCTAAAAGTTACTGCAAACTGAAGGTGGTAACATCCGCATGACGGTATTTGTTCATATTGAAAATAAGTAATAAACGGAAGTAGGCATTATGATAATCTATTAAAGGCTTTAACTTAAAGCCATTTAAAGTAATTGCTGTCAAGTTGTGTTTACACATGTCACTTCAGCTGGAACTAACATTTGTGGTGTTAGTTTATTTTCTCAACCCTTCAAAAATAGGTAGGTCTGAAGTTTACTGGGTGCCATGATACGGTTCAGTCCCAGGGTAGCAATAAGTTTGGGTTTTATCTGCAAAAAAATGTTGATTTCCAGAATGTTACAAATACTTTTCATACAGGGTGGTATTTGAGAGTTTGGTTTGCGAAGGTGTAGCGAAATGGGGATGAAGTGAATCGGGCCCTTGGGAAGAGGAAGGGAAGAGAGCTCACTTCCAGGCTTGCGGTCCGCAGGCAGTTCAGAAATCACCAACACAGTGCCCCCCCCCCCCCAAACAGCCGTGCCTTTGCGAGGCAGGAGGGTTTGTTGGACTGATTGTTTTGTTTTAAAAAAAAGATGCACACGGGGTTGTTTCAAGAAACGCTGTGGGTTTGGATATAAGACAATGCACTTGGCAAGCTTTCCTCAGAACCCTGAGACCCAAAACCTGTTTCTAAAGTGAAAAAACTGAGTTTTCTGTAAAACGAGTTTACATAGAACGGCCAGTATTGTGAGTCTGCTGGTGCGACTGGGAGATCCGGTCAAATTGAGGGATACAGGGTTTTTCAGGGAGACGTGTGAAATGATTTTTTTGTATTTAGCACTGAAAAACCTTTAAAAGTCTGTGTTTTGTTAGTGAGTGGAGGGAGAATGGCACAGGCAAGCAGAGGAGGATTTGGCATTGGTGACTTAAAAAAAGGTCCTCCTGTGGGGCTTTATTCTGGTCCTGAGGACGTGGGTTATGGTGCCACATCCCCGTGAATTTGCGATGCCCCGAGCAGGGCTGGTGGTGGGAAGACTTATGTCGGCGCTTGGCAGAGGGGAGAGTTGGCCATCTGGAGGGCTGACGGAGGAGGGAGGAAGGGTTGGGAAGCAAATGGGGAGGAAGGTGATCTGTAACGCCTGCGTGGTTAGAAATCGCACGTTGGGAGCGGTTTTTGGGGGGGGGCGTGATTTCAGCGAGTTTTGACAACCTTTTGCGAGTCGTCCCGGTGCACGGGGTACATGCTGGGTGGTGAAAGCAGGGTGCGTGAGAGGAATTCAATGTCTCTCCAGCAGCGAGCTGCCCCGGCTACATCTACAGTTTATATCTTCTCCAGGCTGTGGCCCCTGGGCAGACTTTTCCAGCGGGGACCTGATCTAGCAAAGCCAAGCCTGCTCACCACTGGCTTATCTCTCAAATTGACTTTTGCAGATATTTTGGGAGCAACTGGCAGATTTCCACACGCCCCCTGAGCCCCCGTCAGTTGCCATCTACACCGTTGACAAGCTCTGAAGTGATGCGGGTCTCCTCTCTCTCTTGCGGCCCTTCATCTGGCAGCCGGGGGGAAGCCCACGGGCTGTGCACCTCCTGGGGCTCTGGCTCGAAGGGCAGCCCCAGCATCCGTAGGATCATAGAACCATAGAACGGTTCAGGTTGAAAGGGACCTTTAAAGATCATCTAGTCCAAACCTCCTGCCATGAGCAGGGACGTCTAGCCCTAGGTTATGTTGCTCAGAGCCCCATCCAGCCTGACCTTGAACACTGCCAGTGATGAGGCACCGACAGCTTCTCTGGGCAACCTGTTCCAGTGCCTCACCACCCTCATCATAAAGAATTTCTTCCTTATGTCCAATTTAAACCTACCCTCTTTCAGTTTAAAACCATTGCCCCTTGTCCTGTCACTGCAGGCCTTGGCAAAAAGCAAGTACGCATACATTTCAGGCTACTTGATATCTCATTACACTCCCAGAGCCTAGGAGTGTGTGAGCGCTTTGGTGGGGTGAGCATCCCACGAACACACCAAGAACTTGCTCCTTGGGTGAATTTGCTGGTCGTGGGTTTATCCTCCTAACCCCACACGATGAGTTTGATAAGCGGCATCAGCAAAAATCACCCCTTGGCTGGTGTAACAGCCTTTCTGCTCCTGGGTTTTGCCAGCACAGCGACATCAGTGACATGTCCTGCCCTGGGCTGATACAGCCACCTGGAAAGCGTTTGTGGTACGGACCTGACATAAGACATTCCCATGCAGAGCTGTCTGCTGCCGTGTGCTTGTTCATCCCTTGCTGTGTGCACAGCAACGCTCCTCTTTGGGAAACCTTTTTGCTGCTTGAGTTAAGCCCGAGTTAAGCCCAGTCCTCCCAGCAGGAGCGGGCGTTGGAGGCTCCAGGCCACAGGAGCGGGCGCATCCTGGCCCAAACACAAGGGACTCTGTGCACGTCACGGGAGTTTCCTCCAGACCGGTGTTGTCTGACCACGGCATAGTTTAGTTCACTTGGGAGACTCCTCCACAGCCTGAAATTCATCTTCTGTCCTGGAAAAATGTGGCAAAGCTGAAAAACAAAATTATTTCCCTTGTGTTACGGTCCTCTTAGCTGTGGGTTTGCACAGAAACAATCTTGGTGAGAAGCAACCCTTGCTTCACTCCCCCCTTTCTTAAGTGAGATAGATATAGATATAGATATAGATATCTATAAGTATTATTTTTTACTTGCAGCAGTTTGGCAATGTGATTTACAGCGTGGTCCCAGCTGGCACCAATGCAGGGGACGATGAACTTTGTGTGAGCAGTGAGAGGGGCGGAATGGGAACTTCTCGCGCTGGTTTCCGTGCTCCATCACAGGCCTGAAATCTTAGTTTTCCTTCTCTCTTTTTTTCCCATTCTTCCTGTCCTGACCTTATTTCCCCTCTTAAATACTAAATATATTTTTAAACTTGCAACCTCAAATTACCTGTCAATTTTGGCTTTTCTTTTGTTGTTAATTTTCTGTTCCCGCGATTCTCTAGTAAGTGTTAAAACTTCATATTTCACTTGCTGGAGCTTAAAACCAAAAAAAAAAAAAAATAACCAAATGGAAAGAGATTTTCTCGCTTGTTTTGAGTCAGTGACCGTAACTAAGCAAGCCTCAAGTTCAGGGTTATTTAACCTCTTGTCCAGTCTGGTGAGTGAAGGAAGAAGTCCTGTGAGCAAAGCTGTCTAGGGAGAAATGCGTTTCCTTTCTTTTTAACAGAATCTAGTTGTTTGTGGGTTATTTTAAATAGCACCCTAAAAAGCAGGTTCTGAGCTGCTGCTAAAGGCAGTCTCAGAGGGGTTTAATAAAATCTCAGTATTTCTCAAGAACTCTGTGCCCCTTCCCTGTTCCTTTTTCTCACTCTCCAAGCTTTGGACATTTTTTTTTTTTATCTCCCTCAACCTAATTTCATGCTTATTAGTTTCAGTTACTTCATGTTACACTTCACTCAGATAGCAGAAGTGGGAAAATACTTGTTCTTTTTAAAAATCTTATTTGCAAGAAGCAAATCCAAGAGTAAACAGTTGGAGGTAGGAAGTTTTGTTGGATTTCCAAGAGTGCCAGGACGGAGGCCCTGGGGAAGCGATGCGGGGAGGTTTTCCGTCCTCTCCTGCCGGGGGAAGCCGGTACGAAGCAGACAGCGCCGGCATCTCCGAGCTTTGCTGCTGGGCTGCTGATTCACTCTCGCACAAAATAAAAGAAAAGTCCTGATGGTTCTGGCCTGAAGTGTTTTTGAGGAGATGCCTTCCCCGCCCCTCTTCCCGCCTCCCACCTCTAAAGCAAATATGTTTTGTTGTGGGGTTTTTTTTTTCAGCATCCTCTTAAGCACAAACTGTCAGGCACCACAGGGAGTTTTTCCTTGTCTTTTGTCTCTCCAGAAACTGATTTATTTAAATGATATGCTGGGAGCACACTGCTGTTACAGGCTTTGGTGCTTGTCGTCTTCCGGGCTTCGGTACAGATTCCATGAAAATTGTGGGAGATGGGGTTATCCCAGAGGATCATGGTGCCTCCTGAAGCTGAGTTTTTTCTGCATTTTTCCAAAAAGATTCCCCTTCTCGGTCTTCTGAGAAAAGCGGCGTTGGGTCGGACCTATTTTTTTCCACGTGACTGAAAGGCGAGGACGTTGTTTGAACGCTTGGCTCCCTCCTGGGGAGAGCGCTGGGTGGCCTGGCTGGGTGTCCACACAGCTGTCACTGCTCCCACCTGTGGGACCACTGCACCAGCACCCTCCTTTTGCTCAGCCAAAGGTTGTTTCGGAGTCCTTTATTACTCATTTATTTCCTTGTCACCCTTGCCATCCCCATGGCATCTCTTGCAGCCTGTCACTTTTATGATGACACTTTCCATTACTGTCCTGTAGTGCTCGGTACTGGGAGGAGTTGTGACCTCGTGGTTGCAAATTTTTGGGATTTGCTCCTCGTCCCTCGGGACTGGGCAGCCAGGGTTTTTTTCAGGCTCTGAGAGCCAGAAGCCCTTTTACCTGGGCTTTAACCTAAGGCACAAGTTTCCCCAGCCTGTGCTCAGGTACAAGCATCTTGCCAGGAAGGTGCCAGCTCCGCTGTGCTGCCGTTTTGAGGGTTAGATTTAATTTTCTTTGGGAAGCCAGCAGCGGTAAGATGCTCAGAAAGCCTCATGTGGGGGTTTTGAACCAAGGAAAGTGCCTGGGGATGCTGCACGGCAGAGTCGGCCGTGCCAGGCTGCTGGGTGCAGGGACTGGTGGCCGCTGAGAACCTGCAGGATTTTGCCCAACTGCTGTGGGTAGGAGGTTTCCAGGGACAAATGGTGATGAATAAATTCAGAGGAAACTGCTGCCTTAGGAAGCTTTTACTTCCCTCTGTCTGTCTGGGATCCTCTGGCATAAGAAAGGAATAGGCTCCACGTGTGTTTTAGAGCAGTTGGAGTGACGAGGAAGAGCGATGTGTTTGGAGGGTGCTGTTTTCTTCACCGCTTTTAACCTGGCATCTTCTCTTCCTTTAAAGTTAGAGCATCCTTGTAATTTTGCTGTTGCCAAAACAGTTTTTCCAGGACGCCCCTCTGCGTATCTGCTGGCATCTCGTCTGCGTGCCTTGCGGTTATGTCGAGGGGATGAGGTGGTTTGGGAAATATTGCTCAAGGCAAACACAAGTTTCAAAATCCACAGTTAATCAGATACAGGAAAAAAAATGTTAGCAGTCTAAAGTATTTCGCTTTCAAACCTAAATATACTTGAAATGCCTTAAATTCTCTTTGCTTGTCCTGTTACCCCAGATCTTAGCCTTTATCTAGAAGTACCTTATTTTCATGTTTTACCTTATTTTTACGTGTTTACCCTCTGTGCGATCATCCGGGAGAGCGTGTGAACACTCGGGGAGTATCCGAGCCAGGAGAGGAGTGTCACAAGATATTACTTATGCCGAAAAGAGCTCGTACGTAGGGATGATCTTAGCTCCAGCCCCGTCTCTTCTCCAGCGGCAGATCAGAGAGCCAGGTCGGTGGATTTAAAGTGAATCTCCTGAAATCGGAACTCCTTTTTGTTTGCTCCGCTCGTGCCTCTTGGCGAGCGGTGGATGGTCTTGTTCTCCCCGCCAAGTGCTGGAGAGCGGGTGCTTTCAGCCTCGGAGTCTGCAAGCTCCAGGCAGCACTTCTGGGGTGCGGGTGGGCGACCGGGAACCCGCACACCCTTCGTTGGCTGGCCCCAATGCCCTGCTGAGCCCTCTGCACCTCTCTGCACCTCTCTAGGGGACTTAAATATGTGTTTTAAAAAAAAGCCACAAACCCCTATCTGCACCCTGTCCCCAGTTTAGGAGGAAGTATGTTATTGACAGCATGTTTTGCGTTTTTGATTGCTTTGTGGTACCCTCTACCCTCTTCCTTCCCTTCTTCCTCCCCAAGCCTGTTCCCACCCTGCCATCGCTTCAGAGGGCTCCGTCCACATCCGCATCCCAGCAGGGAGCCTGCCGCGGCAGGGTGCTCGCCGGGCAAGGAAGGCTCCTTTCCATCCGCAGGGAAAAAGTTTTTATGGTGGCTTGATGGAGGGAGGGACCCGCTTTGAAATGTGCTATTACATGTGAAGCACCCCCTGAAAAATATGCGAGGTGCTTTGCAAGGATGATATTTGGGTATTTAATGTTAGCACTGCTGCGTCACAAAATTGGTGGTGGTGTAAACAGTATGCGGTACTGTATGGCAAACGATTGTTGTCTGTTTTCGGGCAGCTTTACTTCCAGAAGGTATTGGGCAGCAAGAGGGGATGGGGATTACCGCCCAGCCTCTGCCAAGATTTTAGCTTTTTTTTTTTCGATGTTTTGTGTGCGATGGTGTGAGGTCCAGTTTGCTGCATTTTGGAAATGGTGTATTTGCACAGGAAAGCTGAATTCTTACCCGAGCCTCCTCACTGTATTGATTTCTGCAGCCAAGGTTGGAATTTGATCACATTTTTCTGTTAGCTGCCTTGGACTTGACGCAGCCTTTCGTATTTGCCTCTCCCTGACAGAGGTGCCTTGTGGTTAGTGCAGCTCCCACGGGACCGCTCAGACTGGCTCGCGTTTTTATCTGACGTGCTTTTGTTATTTTATTTTTTTAATCTGCCTGTATTTTGTTCACGCCTGTGTAGATGGGTTTTTTTTTTCCTTTCTTCTTTCTTTCTTCTCACTCTCATCCTGACCTTTTTATTGAATCTCTGGGTGGAGGCTGCTACCATGTGTCCTGAGGTTCCCGTCAGGTTGGGTTTGGTTTGTGCATGTAAGGCACTGCCGTAGCATCCTGCAGAAGAGTTCCCGTGCCAGACTTCTGGCATAGATCAGCCAGGAGACCCTTCTTCCGCTCAAATTCCTGATTGCTGGTCTGCATAGCAGCATAGAAAGACTGTGATTTGCCACCCTTTATTATTGGCCTTTTACAACCTACTCGTCTTGAAACACTCTTCACCTTTTGCTGTGGCCACTTGGCTTGGTTGGGGTTGCAGCTTGATTAATTTTTGGCTAGTGTGTGAGGCCCTTGTCCCTTTGCGGTCTTTTAAAATCAGTAAAAAATAAGTGCTCAAAAAGTTCAAAACAGCAAGTTTAACACACACTTGGTACTGAAACTTTTACACTGTAGCTAGAGGAGAAGGAAAAGTATCAAGAATCTTATTACTTGGTTTTTTCTTCTTTTTTTTAAATGAAGCAGGCAGCTAATAGGAAGCTGATTAAGAAACATTTGAAGTTGGGTGGGTTTTTTTATCATTAAACTTTTTTTTTACTTGTCTGCGGTTTTAAAATATCCATTCTTAAATTATGTAAAATAGATGGTGTGGGGGTGAGGAACAGCCCAATGCACGTCTCGGTTTGGCAGGGTTCTTCATATGTGAAGTTTCATCCTTAATGTGATTTAAGTAGTTCAAGGTAGTAAAGTCTTTAAATCAAGGTTTATAATGACTTTAAGATGCTCCCCATTTAAAGCATGAAGGAATGTTATATGCTATGGCTTTTAAAGGGAAACATTGTACATTCGTTGCTAATTGTGTTCTTTATTATTAAGTCCAAGTAGTAATTTTTTTTTCCAAGGCATGTTTGGCAACTGATAGTTTTTAATCAAATTACAGAATAAAATAATTACTTGAAATTTAACATAATAAACTTATTTTATAGGTCTTAATACAGTGAGGAGCTATTAAGATCACCTTTGATCTGCACTGAAAGCAGGCAGGCAGAGTCTTGTGTGAAGGCAAGCAAAGCCAGTTGTGTTAAAAACTAGAAGACGATCATCCCAGGAGGTGCTTGTTCAGAAGCCCACGGTTTAGGTGAGAGTAGGGTGTTGACAGAGAAATTTTTTGTCTCTTCGGTGAATACATGCAGATAGATTAGGGGAATTGTAGTTAATTATTTAACAAAGGGCCCAATGCTGGAGTTGCCTTTGACTCTTGCGCTACTTGACAGCTCTGGTTTGGAGGGTGGAATTTAAGACTACAACTTTGAAATTAAGCTTTTCTTTGCCTTTTCTTCTTCCCAGTGAATTCAAGGCTCTTGACTGCCAGCTCTGAGCATTACAGCCCAAACAGATGACGTGCAGACTTTTGCACTCTGTGCTAAGGACATTTACATAAAAGGGAGATATTCAGATTGCATCCAAACCCCACTCAGTTTATGGGCTTGCTGTTGAAGAAGATGGGTCTGCGCTGTCCCTGTCCACCTGGGGGTCTTCAGAGAGTCTCTCTGATACCAGTCCTTGCTTTTTGTGCAGACCCCTATCAGTCGTTGAGCAGAAAAAGCTTAATCCGTGACAAGCCAGATGTGATGTGAGCTGAAATCCAGGAGACTAATTATTCCTGGGGCCAGCAGGACCGATGCAAACCGCTTTCCAGCGCGTTCGCTCACGAGATTGAATTCCTGCATGCACTGGGAGAAGGGCCAGACTAACCCCTCTCCACTCGATGGCACCAGTGATGGGGCCTCTCCTTCACAGCGTGTCTGTTTTCATGAGACCGGTAGGAAGTTACTGTCTTCAAGATTTTCACCTCTGTCAAGTGTGACAGTCGTTAGGGGATGTGCTGGGATTGATAGACCCACATACACATGAACGTGGAGGCAGCCGGAAACCAACCTCACAAATCCCTTAAAAATCAGTGCTACCAGCAGGGATAAAAAGAAGGAAATGGAGTTTAGGAATGTCCAAACTTTTACCCAATTCTACTTGCCATCCCCCTTTCATTTTGCCCCTACCTGGGCTGTAGGGCTGGAGTATCTCTCAGCAGCCCTGTGGTGCCTTTCACAGAATCACAGGGGTTGGAAGGGACCTCTGGAGATCATCTAGTCCAACCCCCTGCCAGAGCAGGTTCCCCTACAGCAGGTTGCACAGGAACGTGTCCAGGTGGGTTTTGAATGTCTCCAGAGACTCCACCTCCTCTCTGGGCAGCCTGTTCCAGTGCTCTGCCACCCTCAAAGGAAAGAAGTTCCTCCTCATGTTTAGGTGGAATTTCCTATGCTGAAGTTTGTGTCCATTACCTCTTGTTCTGTCCCTGGGCACCACTGAAAAGAGCGTGGCCCCATCCTCCTGACACCCACCCTTTAAGTATTTATAAGTGTTGATAAGATCCCCCCTCAGCCATCTTTTTTCCAGACTGAAAAGACCCAAATCCCTCAGCCTTTCTTCATAAGCGAGATGTTCCAGTCCCCTAATCATCTTGGTAGCTCTCTGCTGCACCCTCTCCAGCAGTTCCCTGTCCTTGAACTGGGGAGCCCAGGACTGGACACAGTACTCCAGGTGTGGCCTCACCAGGGCAGAGTAGAGGGGGAGGATGACCTCCCTCCACCTGCTGGCCACATTCTTCTTAATGCACCCCAGGATGCCATTGGCCTTCTTGGCCACAAGGGCACATTGCTGACTCATGGTCATCCTGTTGTCCTCCAGGACTCCCAGGTCTCTTTCAGCTGAGCTGCTCTCCAGCAGGTCAGCCCCCAACCTGTACTGGTGCAGGGGGTTATTCCTCCCCAGGTGCAGCACCCTACAGTTGCCCTTGTTGAATTTCATAAGGTTGCTCTCTGCCCAACTCTCCAGCCTGTCCAGGTCTCTCTGTATGGCGGCACAGCCTTCTGATGTGTCACCCACCTCTCCCAATTTTGCATCATCAGCAGACTTGCTGAGGGTGCACTCCATCCCTTCATCCAGGTCACTGATGAATATATTGAACAGGACTGGACCCAGTACTGACCCCTGGGGAACACCACTTATCACTGACCTCCAACTAGACTCTGTGCCCCTAATCATGACCCACTAAGCTCTGTCTTTCAGCCAGTTTTCTATCCACCCCACTGTCCATTCATCTAACCCACGCTTCCTCAGCATACCTATGAGAATGCTGTGGGAGACCATGTCGAAAGCCTTTCCTCGGTAAAGCCCCAGGCAAGTGGAGTTACCAAAAGGCGACGTGCTTTCCTGGCTGCAAATGTACAGACAAGGGGATGCCAGTTCAGAGGTATGAAAGAGTATGTACAGCAAAAATATCTTTTCACTAGAGTCCTCACTGCATTTGAGGCTGAAATCACAAGAGCTGTTCTTTGAAGTTGGCTGCCTAATTGTATTGTGAATTTGGCTTTCAGGGTACCACTTTGAAAAAGCAGCTGAGACCTTTAAAAGGCCCAAACCCCCACTCTTTTTATTGGCATTTTTACATAAGTCCAACTACAGGGTGCACACATGCACCTGCACACATGCATTGTGTGGTCCTACCTGGGTAAGTGTTTAGGTCATTGCACTTGTGTTGAAGTGAGGTGCAGCACTGAGGCCTTTTCCCTCCCACGGACATTCCCAGTGCATCAGGATGGTCGGTTCAGACCCTTTGCTGTGGTCTCTGTCCCTGCTGGGTGACAGCAGTGGGGCAGGGGGGTCAGGTGCGGTTCTACTGGAGGTCCTGTGATCAGTTCCTGGGTCGTGCCGTGATGGGGAAGATTTGATAAAAGGATCAAGCCGTTCCTTTGCATTATGGCATTGTAGTGAATGGGCAAACACTGCTGTTCTCGTCTTGTCTTTACCTCTGAGATCACCAGCAGCTGCTTCATTAACTATTAATGGCCTGCTCATTAATGCTGTAAAAGGCTAGGACCAATCTTGCAAATTTTCTGGACTCTTCCCCTGAAATATTTATGACTTGCTCGCTGTGCAAAAGGGCAAGAGCAACAGCAGAGAACATGCCTCCAAGTTTTGTTGAGCATTATTAAAGAGCTCATGAATATGAAGAAGCTGGCAGCTTCTCTCTTTTTTTTTTTTTTGGCTTTCTGAGCTTGTGCTGCACGTCTGGCTGTAGGGGTCGAATGGGCTGGTGGTTCGCTGGTGCATCGGCGGCTCAGATGGTCCCTTGGTGAGCCATTACTCCAGACAACCTGCTGTAACACAGAAGATTCATAACCAGACTAACCTAGTCTAGTGTCTGGTCTTCTGCCTTCTTAGCAGAGTTTTGGCTGCTTTGCTTAGGATCTGTAGTTGCTGTAGTGCTTTCCTTTGCACAGTGTCCTGCGAGCACCAAGTTGTAAATGACACCTGCAGGGGAGGTTTTATTATCCTTGTTTAACAGATGGGGAAACTGAGGCACCAAAGTTGAACAATGTGCCTGGAGCTGAGTAATGGGAAGGCAGTAGAGGATGGAAATGGTTTTGCCCAAAACTGTGTTACTTTTGATTAAATCTGGTTAGTGTGAAAGAGGGGGACGCTCACCAAGCCTCCTCTGAAGCCATTGCTACAAGTCATTCCCGTCCCATTCTAAACAGATACCCTACGTGATCGCAGAGAGGAGCATGGGGTAGTGCTTTCCCTGGGAAGGTGCCAGTTGTTGTAGCTCCCTCCAGTACCGAGAAGCAGCCGGGAAGCTATTTTTCCCCTCCATCCAGATTTTGGAGATAAAATTGTGTTCTTCCCGTCGCTTACATCTACCGGCAATAAAGAGTCTGTCCACTAAATCCCAATTGCAGCTCGGCTGGTGGTGCGCCAGGCAGATTAAAATCTATATTTCTTTCCCACAGCCATCTGCAGAGCAAACATCAGTGTAAATACACGTGGGAGGCTTTTTTTGGTGAAGTAAGGAAATATGCTTTAAAGAGAACAGGTATGAGTCCAGGAGTGAGAACTGGTCTGTACAAAGTTTAACATCTTTTCCATATGCAGCTGGCCTTTAGAGTAAAAAGGCTCCTGTGTGTTTGGAAGATGCTGGGTGTGTCAGGAATGACCAGCCTTTAATACTGTTTGAGCTTCTGGGCTTGCGGGTAGCGCCGGAGTGGAGCCAGGCAGAAAAATAGATCCATATCAGAAGCATTCCCTGGTACAGCTTTCTCATTATTATTTCTTACAGAGTGTGAATATTTTATCCCACATTATATCAAATTACAAGGCATGCTTGGTTTCTCTCCTGGAGCCATTCCTTTTAGTTGATGGAGCAAAGTTGTGTTGGATTCAGGGTAGAGTTTCAAAGCCCTGTCCTTCACCACAGTAGTGTTTAAGGGTCTGTCTTAACAGCTTAATTTCATACTGCTAAGACAAGGTGAAAAGCCAGGTCTGGTACCCTGGTGGTAGCCACAACTTAGTGGTAGAACACGGTCATGTGCCCTGTATCACCACAGCAGACCCTGGTGGGCCTCCATTGTCACACTGATCTTTAGGAATATCCCAGCAGTGTGCTGAATGCCATCTGGCTTTGCCCTCAAGACTAGCAGAAGTGTCTCTGGGGAAGACTTCTGTGACTCTGCTGCTACAAGAATACCATCCAGATCTTGAGTGACTCTTGTCACTCTTTATTGAAGCAATTCCTCCAAAAGCTAGAAAATGGGTAGATGCAGGAATCGAGTCCCTGTCCTTTGGCTGGTGCAGCTCTTCCAGAGACAGCGGCAATGGAGGCTGCAGAGCAGATTGTCATTATTTTTTTAGTTACCAATGGTGCCTTTATGTCTCCATCTGTAGAGCTGCTCTCTTCCTCGTGGAAGATCTGCCCCCTCATCCCAGCAAGGACAGGAAGCTCCACCTAAGTTTTGAGGGCCCTTTCCTTGCTTCCTCCTTGCTAGTTAGGACGAGTCTGCCCAAAACAGACCCTGTTCCTCCTCTCTGAGGAAGGTTGAATCACAGGTTGAATCACAGGTGAGGGATGTTGCAAAATCTCTGTTCCTGAGCACAGGGAAGACCAGTGTAATTCAAAATGTTGGGGACTGTGTCTTATCTCTGCCAAAGGCATCAATGATCAAGAATCAATGATGTGAGAAAATACAGCGATAAGTAACACTTTCAGTAAGTACAAACTTGTTGTATCCTATGAAATAACTGGAAGAGGGAGGGGTTCTCTGTAGAAATATCAACATTCAGCTCTTGGTGTCATAACGTGAACTAAAAGAGCTGCTGGCAGCAGAGAAATTCCAGATGTGTCTTCTGCGTGCTGCTCAGCTGCGGGTTACATTCCCAAGGAAAAAACGTGTCTGTTTGCACTCTTGGGCAGATCCCTGATTTCAGCAGTTTCGGACTGAGGACTGGACTGTGCTTCAGAGGATGCTGCAACTCATTACTGATTTTCCTTTTCTGCCTGTCTTGTCAAGATAAAAATGATTGCGCACACTTACGAATAGTGGTTTCTAAAGGCTAGACTTTAAAGTTTAGCCTTTAAAGAGGTGTCGTGGCATCTAAGTGATCAACGGGGTACCAGTAGTTCGTTGGATCTTGTGAGTCTCCAGCATTTTTGGTAGAACCCAGCTATTCATTAGCTATACATGTGTTTGCCTTGTGTCTTCGGATTTGTAAGTGTTAGCTTAAATTTTCACATGCATTTAGATTGCTGGGTACTCCAACCAGCAGCCGCTTTGGTTCATGGTAAATTCTGACTCAGGAAAAAGTTATCTAAGCCTAAAATTAAGAGGAAGAAAGGGCAAAACCAGGCTTACAGTTCATGGGTAGAAATGGGGGAACAGGTCAGCCAGCCAAATAAAATGGCTTCTGGTTGAGTCTGGGATGAAGCTGTCCTACAAGACCTGCTAAACTTGGCCTTTTCAAAAGAGTGTAATCGTCCTTTGAGATGTGTTGATTTCTTATTTTTGCCACTGATGCTGTTTATGTCTTGTGCTTGCCTTGGCTTAAGGAGTACAAAGTCGCCTTGCGACTGCTATACTCATGTAGTTGAGTCCTTCTGCACTAATGTGATGTGATGGGGCCCAGAACAGCGCTCAGCTAGAGTTTGCGTATCAATAAAAACTGTCCTGTCAGGCTTTTTATAAAACCATTTATTTCATGGCATCGTCACCTTGACTCTTACTTGACGGCATCTAATGGTCCCCACCTCCAATGGCCTGAGCAGCTCTGTGTGGAAGGACACAAAGGCTGAATTTTGTATTACAACACAGGTTGTAATTTATGCTGGGAACTCAGCTGGCATCTTGATGCCTTCTGAAGGTGGCTTGGGGTTAAGCTGTGCCTACACTACAGACTTCTGCTAGCAAAGCTGTCCTGGCCAACAATTGTGGAGAGGTGTGATTCCTGAGTGACACGGCCGCGCTGGCACAGCCCTGAGGCATGGCGTGCCTACGCTGGGGAAGCCGCCCTTTTGCCGGCCTGTGAGGGACTTGTGTTGGGTTCTTGTAGACCAGGGCTTTTCTGCAATAGCCCGATGTAGTGTTTTGACAAGGTTACATGGGTGTTCATCTGCTGCTGGAGTGCTTCTGGGATCTTAGTTCCTGGAAATTTTTAAAGGGGTGTTTTTAGATCCTCCTCAGAAAAACAGAGGTGAAAGGCATGTTTTAATGTTGCAGGTCCTCTCTCATCATCCTTCTTTGTGGGGTGGTTCTGGTGTTCCCTCCACGCTCCAGAGCAGGGCACGGCGGCTGTTATTCTAGTTATGTGCCATCTAATGCTGGATAATGTTGCAAGATCCAAAAATAAAAAGTGAAAAATTAGGCAGACAGAGGAAACAAGGCCCAACTTTACCTCTTGGGCAGAGCAACCCCCTTCCCTCTTCCTACCACAGCTTCACCCCCCGAGTCTCAAAAGACAGATAACTTTGTTGGGTTTTTACCACCTACTCTGTCTTTCTACAATGAGTTTTGTTCCTTGTCTCTCTCCAAGAGCTTATGTTGTTACACCGCTACTACAGGTCCTTTGGTAAAATACTGTTCCTCTCTTCCTCCCCAGCCTTTTAGAGTTACGCATTTCTTCGCTCAAGAAAAACACCTCATGGTCGTCATCCCCAGCTTCATTGGAGAAGCAGAGAAGAGAGCGGTTTATTGGTGCTTATTTAATCCCATGTCTCTTAAAATACAAGCACCGGTTACCTGCTTGCATATTTTCCATCCCAGTATTTGTGCTACAGAAAAGTTTTGTTACAAGAATTAGGTGTAGAAGCACTGAGGAATAAAAATGGTTTACACAAGTTCAGGTGGAAGATTAAAACCTCCTCTCCCACAGCCTGGCTGGGACCATACCCTCTTGCCTGTACTTTTCATCTGGTGCACTCATGTCCCTGGTTTATGAGTTGCTACCTGAATAGCTCAGCTTCTCAGTACAGTATAGGACACACCGATTTCCGAACAGGTCCCTAAGGATGTACCAGCTGAGTGCCACAGATGGCAAAGGCCACGTCAGACCTGCAGGTCTCTTACTTCTCTGTTTGCTCGTACGTTTAAACTTACTTACTGCCTTTGGCAAAACTAATGCAATCATTCAGTCTATTGGAATTGCCCAATTAAGTCTCTGATCAGATAAAAGTCTATTGGGATGTGATTATCAGCAAGAAAGCATCAAGATCTCCAACTTGGCCTCCATGAAGAATGTGGGTTCTGACTTGAAACAAATATGTGGCAAGGTTGTGATTTTGGCTTGCTTTTCTCCCAAAATAAGAACGGGAAGTGTCTCATCTTTTGTAGAAGTCTTCCTTCCCCCTTCCAGTGAAACTTGGCATTTTTTCTTCCTGAAAAGGGGACCCAGAAAAATGATTTTGCTAGACCAGGGTCCGGTCAAGATACAAACACATTATGGGGGAGCTGAGACTGAAATGTTACTGCTCTCTAGCAAGTCTCCTATGTATATATAGCTCTTATATGTGTGTCTGTGTGTGTGTGTTTATATATATAGAGAGAGAGCTCTCTTCATAGCCATGGAGAGCAGGGATGCCCGGCTTCCCAGGGCACGAAGCTTTCATGTTTAGCCTGTCCCAATACATCACAGGAGACGGGACCTCAGTGTAATCTCCTTAATTATATCTCCATTCCTCGTTCCCCCTCTTCCACACTCTCCCTGCAGCCGGGAACTCACTGTTATTGTAGGAATTTACGCCAGCATCCCAGTGTTCAAAAGCAACACTTGCTATTTTACCTGTTTATTGGGGTTTTTTTTTAGAAGCAAAATGCTAAACACAAATAAAATAAACAAGTAAATAAGCAAAGCATTTAAATGAATGTGCAGTCATTATAACTGGTATCAGGGCAAAGGAATGCAAACAGGCCAGTCTGTGGCTGGATGCCTTTAGCTCCTGTCCCTCTGTTTTGTTTTTAATTTTGAGCACAGGAAGGGGCCAGTGTATGACCATATGCTTACAAAATGCTGGTTACACACATCTTCCAAACAATGTTGTCATAGTAATGATATGTCACGTATGTGTCACATTTTGTCACACTGTGAATGCATCCATGTGACTCCAAACCTTACTGCATTTCTTTCTCCTGTTCTTTGTCACCAGCAATAACGATTGTTTCTAGTCAACTTCTGCACCCATTCTGAATAAATTGGAAATGTGATTTCACTTCATTCAGAGACGATGGGAAGTTCATACCCTGGGAAATTTGCAAGGGTATTGCAGGGAAAATGTTAAGCATGTGCTTAAGCATCACTGATGTTGATCTAGTTAAGTGTACTCTTAAGCCTTAGGAGCTGTTGCCTCTTTCCAAGCATTGATCTTAATGGAGGGTTCTGAAAGAAGGGGAATTGATCTCCACTTGCAAGGCCCTAAAGATGGAAGTGTACCTTGAGGGAAGGAATAATCAGCAGAAGTTGATGCTGATATTGCTGTGAACATTATCTTGGTCATACCTTTTCATTTTCCAAAGATAAGATCTGTTCGGCATGATCTAAAGATTCCTTCAGTTTTCAAAAGTTGGCTGGGTTTTTTTTCTCCCCTTGTGATTTGTTTTCCCTTATTTTTCTTGTCATGTAATCGCCTTTGCAGTTTTAACAAGGTTTTGAAGTTAACACCACTTTGAGGCAGTGATATCTAGGCCAAAGAGGTTCGCACCTCTTTGGTGTGAGTGAGTTCTTGTGATTTTTGAGGAGGGAGGTCTTGTGATGAGAACGTGGAGGAGCAGAGAATCAAGGCTCCTGGGTCCAGATTCGATCTCTGTGGCTTTCCCTCCTGTGAGCCTTTGGCAAATGAGAGATGAATGCAGACTCCATATAACCATCTTTAAAATAGATCTCCCTTGGGGAGAGTATGGATTAATTAACATTTCAGAGGCGCTTTGAGTTCCTTTGATAGGTGTTGCAGAAATGCAAGAGGGGTTTTTTTTCTTGCTAGACATAGGCTGTCTAAAGGACGGATTTTGATGATGTTGGTTTACTTCCTAAGAGCTCTTTTTCAAATGGAAGACTGTTTAACTTCTTATGTATGTACCAATATGGTGGTTTACTGCCAATTTAAGCCAAATAAAATACATAGCGTCTGGACCAAGACTGTATTTGGTACCTTCACATCATGCAAGCTCATGCTGATAATTTGCCAGTAGCCTCAAGGCTCTGATAGTAATTTGCCAGATGCTATACTGAACCTAATTTGCATCTGTATTTACATAAATGCTTTAATTAAAATTATATGCACCAACCTGAGATAGATGAGCAGCACTGCCTGCTATTTGTTTACATTCCCTGACAATAAAACCCTGCCTTGGCTGTTTCTTGCCGATTATATGACTCGACAAGGCTATTTGAGGTGTGGACTAGAAACTTGACAGATTTCTAGTTAGGCTCTGCTGCAAACGGAGGAGTGACCTTAAGGTTCCAGGACCAAATTCTACCTTCATTTTAGCAGCAGAGGAGATTTGAGCATCTTGATTCTAGGGGTCAGATTTGCTCCGTGGATGCTCTAGGTTTCGGGTAGTTTTGTGCAGTCAGGGTTTACAGCTTCTTGAAGACAATGTCTGCTTTGTCACGCATGCAAAATGTGAAACCCCACTGAGGACAGTAGAAAAACATTTTAAATACAGCTTCCATCAAGAATAAAATTTCTGAGCACTGTTGATCTTTGAAGAGAGCGTTACAGGGCTCCTTATAGGGCAAAGTGCTGTAAATAAAATGGATTTCAGGGCCCAAGTGGGGTCCTGGTTGTTTCAGTGGGACACGTGAGAGCTCATGGCTGAGTTTGGATGAAGGCAGTGGAGGCTGGCTGACGTTTTTGCTTAGACCACACATTTAATCTGGAAAATGCAAGCATATAAATACCAATTAAATCCAAGCCGTGCAGTTTACCTTTGTACAGTGGAGGATGTTCTGGTCGATGCTGTGGGCTGCTTCCCAGTTATTTGAAAGTTGCCATGAAGTGTTGCAAAGGAAAGAAATCGAGTGGCAAAGTTGTGACCGATTTCACAGACCGCTTTGAAGATACACGAAGGACAGGCTAAAGAGAGCCATAACTACTCTGCATGGGTTTGGAGGATTGCTGAGCTTTATTTGAAGGTGTTTACTTACTTAGCTCTATATGAGATACTTCAAAGCCGCTGTTTCCGTCACTGAGAGGTGGTATATAAATCTGAGCATTACCAGTCACTTCCTCTGGTGACCTCTGACTATATTTGCCCATAGTCATTTCTGAATCCAGCTTGAGAGAGTCCATACAGGTTCAGCATATTCATACATTAACCTGTTGGCCTGACAGCTCTGTTGAAGAGGATAAACCGCCCTACGTATTACAGCCTGCCATGGGATGGGTAGCCAAAACCTGTTTATTGAAGTCCACATGCAAGAGCACAAGCACAAAAGCATCTATGTTTGTTGCAAAGTGGCCTGAATATTTAAATCCAGAGGCGTTAACGCCAGCAGTACGCAGGTTGAAAGGCGTGTCTGGGAGTTGGGGTGAGTGGGACTGGGGAGGGTGGTTTGGGGTGACCCGATGGCGATAGGAGTCGAGCCCACCCCACTCCCAGGGGCACTGCAGCACCACAGCCCTCGGCCCGGTACAGAAATCGCAGCCAGCAGCGATTGCAGGGGCGATGGGCTGCCGGGGACACCCTCCGCCAGCAGCTGGGGTCTGACCAGCTTTGCTCTGCTGGGACCTGGTGGTCTCAGTCGGATAATGGACGCGACAAAGCCAGATCTGCAGTCTTGCGAAGCCACAGCCCTAATTTAAACCAAAGTAACATAAATAAATCCAAGCTATCAGTCTTGCTTTACCTCATCCGTAATAGGAGGATGAAAACACTTCCCCTATTAAGTTCATTATGGCAGCGGGGGGGTGCTCTGAGGCTCGATGGGGCGGCGGGGAGGGCAGCTGAAGGAAAGCAGCCCTCATTTCCCTGGGTGTGAGGGAGAGGAGGGGACGGTACTTGCTGGTTACTCAGTCCTGCTTTTTATGGTCACTAACTGAGGCGAGGAGTGCGGGCAGAGCTTGGATCCTCTCCGCTAATGAAGCTTTTTCAACGTGATGGGAGCAGATGAAGGAGAGGGCCTGGGATGTAGCGCACAGGGAGAAAAAAAATGCCCCCCAGGGAAGGTGTCCTGTCAGGATGGGATATGTATTTGTGTCTACCACCATGGAAGTCCATCAGCCCTCCCCTTTCCCCTCTGCCCTCCACACCACATCTCCCAGCCTGGCCGGCACCTCCCTGGGGAGGGCAGTATGGCGGCTGATGGGCACCAGCTCCAGAAAGCTGGGGTTTGCAACCGTGCTTCGACACTAAGACAGCCACTGGTTTGAATTTGGACCAACATCCAAGGTGTTGGTACCTCTGTAGGTACCAAGTTTTGGTACCTCTGGTTTTCTCTAGGTGACCACTCGGTCTGTTTTGAGGTGGGAGAGCAAGGCAGGGAGGGGGTTCAGTGAGCAGCCCTGCGTTTGGAGAAGGTTTCTTTCAAAAATCATCATGTCTGTTCGGTTTTAAAATTCACCGCTAATGCTTTAAGTGTAGCAAGTGCCGTAAGCCAGCCTTTAATCAGCCTGTGCGTATTTTAAGAATTGTGCCAACTGTTACTGCCTCAGAGGTACCTGGAGATTTGGCCGAGAGAAGCCTGGCCTAGTTTTTCGGGGCAGCGAGCAATGTCGTTTTCATTTCCCTATTTAACGTGCACTTCCCCGGTCTTATTTTTCAAGGGGTTTTCTTTGAAAGGTTGCAAAGCTCCAAGCCACCTGTTCATGCATGGGAGAAGAGAGAAGTCAGGGTGTAATATAGCAATAATTCCTGCAGTTAGAAGTATATTAAGAACTGGACTTCAGCCGTGGATGGAGTATGGAGTGGTGGGGTGCGGGAGGGTCACCCCTGGGCGAGGGGACCTGCGGCCTATGAAAAATAAGTATAGAATTTACCGGTGAATTCCTTAATGCCATAACATCAGTCCGTCTTTCAGGGAAGTGCTGGAATGTGCTGTCTGGGAGGGAGGTGGGAGAAGGGTCGCTCTGTGATGGCAGCTTGGTCCTCTGTGGATCATTGGTTGCAGTTGTGCAACACTGAAGGCAGCATCCAGCAGCCTAGTCTGGAACTGGCACAGCTTCCCTAATGAAGACAAGGCTTAATTGGGTAAAATCGTGGCGAGAACATGTTGGGGTTTAATCATTTGCATATCAGAAACCGTTAAGCTGTTAGGCTGGGGGTTTTGTTTGTGTTACACAACTGATGTGGTGGAAACGATTACTCATCTTTCCATCTCGGCTCTGCAGACGGGGAAAACGGAATATAAAAAGGCTGAGGGATCCGTCCTGACAATCCTCTGGATCTTGAGCGTGCCAGGCGGGCGTCCTAGAGCCAGGAAAGAAGTGCGTGGCTTAGCCAGACCCCTCTTGAGCTCTGACGTGGGAGCATGCGTGCAAATGGCCCCATTGGT
The DNA here is from genome assembly GCF_964199755.1 of Larus michahellis. Lineage (NCBI taxonomy): Eukaryota > Metazoa > Chordata > Aves > Charadriiformes > Laridae > Larus > Larus michahellis. The sequence continues at coordinate 156,375,086 of NC_133897.1, forward strand.
CATCTACCCCGGTCCCTGGGAAACGAGGTCTTGCCAAAGCGGGCACCCAGGTTCCAGCAGTAGCACACTTGCTATTCAGGCTCTTGGGCAATGTGTTGTTATTCCCAGCATCACACCACCACCAAAATATGCAAAAAGCATCTCTCAGAAGTAAAAGGACTCCATCCTTGAAAAGCACTTAAGAGGCAGTTCATTAGTGCTTTGTTTTCACCAAGAGTTAATTAGACTTCCCAACTACTTTATTTATATGTTTTTTCTGCTGTCATTTGGAGATGGAAGCAAATTTTCTGAGTGACTCCTGTTACAAACTGTCACCCGTTGGTAGGCATCCTCTGGTAGTGTCCTCTTTCCATTTCCCACCCATGTGTGCAGATGAAGTTGATACGAGACCTTCAAGATGCCTGCAGCAAGTGACCTCCTCCTAACACGGGATCCAGCATTTTGTCACACGAGGCCAGTTCTTATTTATTATTTCTATTTCAGAGCGCCTCAAGACACACATCAGGTTGATGAAACGACATAAAGCGAAGCTGGAGGCTGTGCCAAATAGTTCATAACCATGGAGCAAAACTTGGCAGGTGGGCAGAGAAAGGGAGGGGTGAATTAGTGGTAACACTTGTGTGTGAGTATGTCTAACGTGTTTGTCTCATCATGTTAGCTTTCCTAGATGTTGTCAGCTGTCTTAAGTTTTGTGCACCTAATAGCAAAGATGTTAAATAGTGTTTAATAAAAACAGAAGCAGTATGGGAAGAGGGCATTTACTGAATTTAGAAATCAATCCAGATGCTTGTTCACTGTTCGTTAGACTTTATTATATAAAAAAAAATACCTTTTTGATTTGGAGTCACCCAACAAAACTAATCCTTGGCTCAGACGGATGTTTGACTTAAGTTCTGATGTTCTCTTTTTCTTCTTTTTAAACTAAAAAAACCTTAGCTTTAAAAAAATGATATGGTATTTGCAGAATCAATAGAAAAGCTGACCCAGATAAAAGTGCGCAAAAATTGGTTTCATGCCCTAGAACTTTTCCTGCATGCTTTTTGATGCAATGTATCTGATCCTTCAAAAAGGAGGTAACATACAGTGATCTCAGCAGCTTTGAAGAATTGTTCTGGAAGAATAACAAGGAGCACCAGAGAAAGGGGTGTGCACGTGTACTTTTTTTTTTCCCCCTCATTAAATATATCGTGAGATGGAAGAAATTAATGTCATGTTGCTGGTTATGTGGAAGGATAGGATCAATTTTCTATGAAATCTGGTTTTGTCTGATTTTTAAAGGGTGAAAGTGCATTTCTCCTGAAGAGCTCTTCACAGTAGGATGTGAATTGCACTTTATCTTCCTTGGTTCAAACCTGCTCCTACTGGAGTAAGCGGCAAAGGTGTATCCAAGTAGTAGCAGGATTCACTCTCAGAATTGTAATGATGCCCTGGATCCTGATTCACGTAGAAAGCTGTAAAAAGCATCGGCTGCAACAGATGTATTCCAATATAACTAGGATCCAAATCTTAATTTGATTCAAATACAGCACTTAGATCTGCGGGAATCAGACTTTCAGTGTCTGAACCTGTATTGCCTTGGCTCCCAGGAACGTCCCAGGCTGTTTAGGGCTGTGGACCCGAAGGCGTAACAAATCAGCATTCAGTACAGGCGTCGCCACAGTGAAGGTGATAAATTGATAGGACAGATTTGTGGAACCACGAGACTGGCAGGCTGTGAGGAGAAAGTTTCATTCCAGCCCTTTGTATTCGCGGCCTTAAAAAAAATGTTAAACTCTAGCTGGAGGGGAAGGGTGGGCCTGAAGTTACTGATTCTTAACAGAATAAGCAGACGCAGTGCCCAGGCTGTGCTGGCTCTCCCCAGGATAGGGAGAAAAGGCCACAAAAGCAACTGCTTCGTGGGGATTTCCACATGCCTTTCCAGTTCTTGGGGTTGGATGCTGTTTTTCAGTGCTCGGTGTATGCAGATTGTCCCTTTTCGAAAGGCTGCGTGAGCCGGCGCTGTGTGTCCGGGGCGCAAGTGCAGCAGGGCAGGGAGATGCTCCGGGAGATGCTCGCCGCAGACAGGCTGCTCCGGGAGTTTGCAGTGAGGAGAGCGGGTGAAGCTCAGCACCAAGCGGGACCGTATATCAATGTGTAGGGGACTCCGGGCAACCTTTCCTACCGTCTCTTTGTTGCTCCTTGATTACTAGTAGCTGCAAGTAGGTCACCTTGCATGAATATAGGGGCTGCTGACCCAGGTGCATCTCACTTAACTTTCCAAATATAGACACATGGACACTCTTGCTGAAAATAAGAGACTCAATAACACTTAACAACACTGGTCTTCAAGAGCGAATGGAGCACTAGCACCATTATTTGAACAGAGTGCAGTGATTTCTTGCTTTATATTTACACCCCGTGCTCATTTCGTTTCTTGTACTACTTTTGCGCTGACGGCTGCTATGTTTGGCAGGAATTTGCAAACACGCTGGTGCTTACAGCCAAAAGTAGGAATGGTCTAAACAGCCGGAAAAGGGAAACCCCTTCCTCTTGTATTTATTTTTATAATAGCAAAATGTAGTTGCTGGCTGGCCTTGATCAGTCTTTTTTTTTTTTTGCCTTTAAAGTTGTTTTGTTGGTTTTTTTTTCTTTTCAGCTTGGGGGTTGAGGGAAACAAAAGAGAGAATGAATTAAGAGCAGGAGAAAAGAGTGTCTGCTGTTGGGCTGTGTCATGTGGTGAGGAAATCAGGCTGAAACTGGAGAGACCGGGCCAAACCTAACAGCGGTACTGGGAGGCCTCAAATTGTGTCACTCTGACAGCGGATCTGAGCAGCAAAAATAGCCAGTGATGTTTGTGGCTGCAGTCTAGGTTAAAGAGTGTTGTGCACACATGAAGGGATGCCGATGGGCTGCTGCTCACGTCACTTGCCCCACCTGCCTGCTTGATACCTCTTGTAGGTGCTCTCAAATGATGACCCCCATCCTTTCCAAATTGGCAGATGCATTTAGACCCTGGGGACTGGTATGAGTTAGTGTGCTTTTGTGTTGTGTTCACTTCAGTTCTCTCTCTCGTTGGTCTTTTCCTCCCTAGCACTGCTGTTGTTATGAGACTGAGTATTTGGGGGGGTGAGGAAGGAGTGTGTGACTCTTGGCTGGGTCCCCTGTGTACACCATACGCTGTGTCTCTTGAGCAAACTCGTACAGTGACACCTAGATGGATCTGAACACAGGGACTGGACATCCCATGGTGTTGAAAATTAATTAGTGGATGAACAGTCGGCAGCTAGGTTGTTTAAAAATAAAATAAAAGTTATTGCTGTACATATGTTGGGCAGCAAAAGCATCCTACAGCAGTGCTACTGTAGCAACCACTGTGTTGGAAAACAGTTATCAATCATGGTTCTGGCAGAGGAGGGTCTGACAACTGTTTTCCAACACTTTTATTACTATGGGCAAGCCTTTAGTGCCCTGTCTCGTAGGTAACTAACTGGAGGGTGACAGTCTGAAATGCAGGGTTTAAGAGGAATAATGTGAAATAGTTTAACTCTACTAAAAGCCAAATGAATTAATGATGAACTTTCTGTTGGCCAGAACCCTACAGGACATCGCGCTCTCTCTGGTTGAATTTTCTTATGTGATCAAACAAGTCTTCTTGCTTTAAAGCTCTTGCTGCCAATTTAAAATAGTATACGAGACTGAGATTTCTCACCCTTCAAGAAAACACTTTGATTTGTTGAAGGAAACTAGGAACAGTTAAGGAGATAGAAAAGTAAGTAATATACCTTTCTCTGCGCTGACATCCACAGCTGGGGGATGTGTTGAAAAGTAAATACAATCTGCTTTGAGCAGTGCTTTCCCATTCTCTTTCATTTTTGTTTAGTTCTCTGGTTCTCGACGAACTAGACTTAACGACAGAAAGCGAGGTGTGGAAAGGCTGTATGACCCGAGCAGAGATGCGGGGGAATACATCCACCCATGCTGGGGCCGCAGGGGTTAATGTTGTTGTTTGTTTGCACATTTTTAAAGAAAGCGCTGAGATGAGAAGCGGTCCGTCTGTCCATCCAGTGCCGGGGAAGCCATGCCAGGACCCTCACCAGGCCCTGCCTTGCCTTGCAGCCAAGGCCAACCACGGCTGCTGCCAGCAGCCAAACCACATCTTCTTACAGGAAGGTGCTGCCTTCAAGTAAAACTATGGATAGACACATCTCAGCCCCCGCCCCGAGCAGCCTGTGGCCGAGGGCTCGGAGCAGTCCCCTGGGAGCACTGGTTGGGCCAAGGCGGCCTTGGTGGCTGCCCAGGCTGCCTGGCTCAGATGTCCACCACCCTGGAGCATCGCTCTCGTGCTTCTCCCTGGTGGGATGTAGGAAGATCGGTTTCATCCTGATAGAGAGCCTGTGTTCTCAAAGCTTTTAAAGCTCTGAGAGAGGGGGAATAGTTTCTGTGACAGTGAAATCTGCCTAAACCTACAAAACTTTTTCCTTTAATTTTTTTTTTTCGAGACAGATTATTTGCTTTCTGCTCTTATTTACTCTTACTTTGCTGTTATCTGCTCTTTGCTTATTTTTATGCTTCCAAATATTTCCAAAAGCAGCTGGTAACATTAAGAAGGCACTGCAAAAAGGGGTTTTGTCCATTCCTGTAGTTTATAGAAGTTTTCCTGGGGGAAGCAAAGGCTGGAGAGCTGCAGCATGCTGCAGCCTTGGAGTGACTCCCTGGGGCAGCTTCTGCTCACAGGTACCTGCAAATGGTGCAGCGTTGATTAAGGCCTTGTGCACGTAGGTGTCACACTGCTGAGGTGGGGAAGATGACCCTTGGCAGAAGCCTCCTACCCTTTGTTTTCCAGGTCAGCACTGGTGGCATTCCAGGGGAACCACCAGGGCTGCCGTCAGCAGCTGCTGTGGGGTGGAAATACCCGTCTCCATTTCAGCTTCGTTCAAAAGGCTGGAGAAAGGTGGCTAACAGTTGAGTGGGGCAGGGGTAAGACCGCTGGGGATGGAAAGCTGCAGGGGATATTCCTGAGCCTCTCCGAGCATCACCGTCCACACGGGGGGTGTGTGTGTACACAGAGATATCAGAGCACTTCTGGGCTTTTTATTGGCTTTTTCACCACTTATATAGGTATTTAATGGAAACTCTGCATTTGTGTTTTATGCATTTGTCTTAGGGATGGAGGCAGGGATGGGTTAATGTTATTAGCTTTATTAAAAGGTGTTGGTGAAGGATGCTCATGACCACGTTGCTCCCTTGCGCTGACATCTGCCATGTTTGGTGAATGTTTAACAAGGACCAGCCCAGCAGCTGGGAACTGTTGGTGTACTCGGGATCCGCCGGGATAACTGGGATTTTCAGCGTGTGGATGCAGACGACTTTCAGGAACGCTTGTATCTGCTAATCATGCTGTAATAACAGTCTGCAATCCACGGGCTGCAAACCCCCCATTTCCGACACAGCTGTGCGTATTTAATTCAATAGAAGGCATTTCTAGTCTAGTGTTAGAAGTAATTCAGGTCGCTACGGTAGTAATTTTGATCATGGTAGTTTTTAGGGAAATCTAGGTATGAGCTAGACTGAAATGTTAATAAATGCCTAGTACCTTACAAGCGCCGGGGGGTGAGGAGCGGGGATGAGCCTGCACCCCAGCCTTGCTGTATTCCTGCCTCGCTGAGGCAGCAGCATACCAGGGCTCATTAGGTTGATGAAGGAAAAGTGACCCCAACCTATTGCCTGTCCCACGAAATTTTGGGCGTTGGGGCAAGCGGGTGATGGGAACGGGTCACCAGCAGTGCCAGTGGGAAGCGCTAAAGCCTCGTGGGGCTGCGGAGGGTTCACATTACGGGCACAACCCGCTCCAAAGCAATGCTTTCGTCAGACTGGCAGCAGGGTGTAAGCCACCGAGTGGGCAGCTTTCAGGAAAAGAGGTCTGGGGGAGTTCGGAGGTTATTTTTCTTTGGCTAGAGCACAGCTGGGGAAAGCAAGTGCTTTCAGGACTCCCAACTCTATTTCTCTCTGTAAAATGTTCTTGTGCAAAATTGATCATTTCTGTAGGTTGAGAGAGTCTCAAAGGAACTTTTCTGTCAAGCGCCTAAAAAGTACCGTTATTTCTCTTCCCTGCCCTAACAGCAGCTCGAGATTTACATTTTAGTTCACTAAAGATACCTCGACAATCTGTTTTTTGAAAGAAATTTCATGGCGAATAAAGCAAACTAATCCCATTTTCAGGTGGTTAGTGCTGTAGTGTTTGGGTTGCAGGAACTGTACAGAGTGCTGGTGTTTATCAAGTTACATACTTTAGAGAAGTATTTTTTAAATCGTTTTGTTTATTTTGGTTTTTGTTTTGCCACAAGATGTTACTTTTTTTGGAAAGCATCCAGAATAACGAAGCAGCTGGTGGCTGAGTCTCCTGCTCGGTGCGTGGAGAATGAAGGATGGCTGGGGTAGCAGGAGTTATCCTCTGTGTGCTGCGGGTTGCGTACGCACACACACGTGGGCAATTCCTGTGAACCAGGTGGCGTGTGGTAACTCATAAACCACCGTCACCCTGTTTTGCACATGTCCTCACCGGGACACTGCACGGGAGCCAGTAGATACGGATCTCCCTGGCTCTTGGTGCTGAGTGTGCTGGTGTTTCCGTGGCACGGCTGGTGCAGGTGAGGACGCGACGCCTGCATGAATGCCCTCCTGTGGAGTGGGGAGGTCTGGTCTGAATACGCCTGATCCCAGACGTGTGATGCGTTTCAGGGAAGCGATGCTGGGTTGGAGTAAGCATGCCCCCATGGGAGGCTGCTCAAGAGCTGCCCATGCAGGGATGCTCAGGACGAACAAACTCAGGCAAGAGTTTTCTTTTCATTCGTAATTACCTACATGTTGCAAAAAAATTGATGTTTCTGTATGAAACGTGTTTGTGGCACCTTCATTTCACTATTGCCTAACTCCAGGCTTTCAAAAGCAGTAGCAGATCTCCCAGAACCATGAAATTGTTTAAAAGATCTGAAATATGTATGTATATATATGTGTATACATATATTACCAACTTGTTTCTGAGCTGTTATGTTAAACCAAATCATATTCTCATAGCCACAAGGGGTAAAAACTTTTTGCATACTTTCTGAAGAGGATTGTGCGGTACGAGTACAACAGCAAGGGACTGGATTTAATAACCCTGGAGATTTCTTCCTACTTTATGTTTCTGAAAGCAGAGATAGATCCTTACAGAAACTTCAGCAGCTGAGTCTTTAGGAAAAGCACCAAAAATTACGAGACTCGTTATACAGTCCTAAGAAGGAGCGGCACCATACATACGTATTTATTTTAATTAACTTTCTAAGCTGTGTTGCACTATAGGCAATTTTGTTGTTCTTTAAAAGCGTTTTATTCATAGGTGTGGTTTTGGTCCTTGTTGGCAAGATGTAGGATCACTTTTGCACGTTGGACACAGCACTGAAAAGGCAGGATTTCAGGTAGTGGATTTGGTGTAAGATAACTGGACTAAGCCCATTAAATAAAGAAACTGCTAGGCCCTGAGCTTGCAGCCTGTGATGGGAGAATGGGGGATCTGACCCAAAAGAGGGAGGAAGGGCAGCAGAAGGCAGCCTGCTGGGTCCAAAACGGGGTGAAGTTGTAAAGAGCACAAAATCTGCAGCCATCCCATGTGTTTATTTCTCTTTTACAATTCAGTGCAACTAGAATTTTTTTGCCGTACTCAGAGAGGGAGCAAAGCGGGAAGCAGCTTCCTTTTTATCTATGAATAAACATGCAGCTTTTTCTGTTCTAAGCTCTTAAAAAATGGGTTTGCTTGTGTAACAGCACCTGGCCTCCCAGCTCCTCCAGTAGCCGTGATGCTCCTTCAGGAAATCAAGTCATATCTTCCTTTGAAAAGAGCCAAAAAAATACCTTCCTAACCTGCTGGGAAGGAGCAAAAGACTCTAGGTGATTTCGTTCGGGTTTGCCAGCTGACCTTCCTCTGGCCAGATAACAAGAGCATGGAGTTTCACACTCAAATTCTTCAGCTTGAGCTGAAAATACAGGTTGTGCTCTTGGCGCTGCTAAAGCAATCGATAAGCTTCTGCCTCTTTTCTTGAGGGAGAAGCAGGGTGTTTTGTTGCATGTATTTCTTTTACTGAGAGCGGTCCCATGACCGATTATTATTTCGCTTTACCTGTTCTTTGCAGGCCTGCAGGCACAGTGTTTCTCAGGTGTGTATACAGCCGCTGCCAAAGGGGAAATTTTTTATATCAGTTCTGCTGTTGCAGTTACTGAAGCTAAACCTTCCTCTCCCATTTCTTTAGGGGAGAAACAAAAAGGCAAAAATGAGGAAAGGCAACTTTAGCTTTGGGACACAGCAGGTGAGTCCCTTTAGGGAGGAGAAAGGCAATTTTGATGGCATTTTGTTGAAGTTGCCAGTAGCCAAACAGAACTTGTTCTGGTATATGTCTGCTGCAGCAGATGTTTTGTGGGTATTTCTGGTCCAAACCGCAGTGGTGGTATCTTAGGACATCAGCGTGTGAGTGCTCTCCACTGCCTGCTCGGCCTTAGAAATGTGGAATTTTTTTCCCCCCAAGAGGTCCCCCACATTCGTCGTGTTACTGTAACAGGGCTGGAGCACCAAATCTTTCAAATTCTGCATCTGTCAGTGGTGGTCAGTGGAAAAGGGAATTGCTGCAATTCCTGTCAGTCGGCATTCCCGGGTGCTGGCAAAAAAAACTGAATTGCCAGTCAGAGAGTGGAAGAGATGACTACTATTTTCTCCTCTTTTTTTTCCCTGACTTACGTGGCTTTTCCCTCTTTTGTAGGTATTAGAAGTCCTGCTCGCCTTCGAAGAGGCATAAGTACTGTGATTCCCAGGATGTAAGAAATGCAGTGCTGTGAGTAGGGGTTTTTTTTTCCTATTTTCCTTTAAATGAGAAACCCAAGCTTGCTCAAACAGAAGGAAGATTTTTCAGTTTTTCTTTTAAAAAGACACTTTAAGAAACATTTACAGCAAGCAAATCCAGTCTTTTGGAACCGGTTGTGTGCCTTTGGCACCTCTTCGCAACCCACAAAATAAAGTCAGCATTGTATTACCTCATAGGCTGAATAATTATCTCGCTGCAGATATGAACCACATGAATGCATTTAACTGAGAATATGGTCAGCAGAATGGACCATTAGCACCATCTGAAGCTTATTTGTTGTTTCCAAGCCCTACCAGCCATTGAAAGACAAAATCTTGCCGAAGAGTTGAGGCGAGGCGTTCCTCAGGAAGAGAGCCTGCCTCTTCCGAAAGGGGAGAAGGGCACAGATTTGCTGTGAGGTTGTTTTTGTGTGTGTGCAGAGCACCCCAGCCCTATTGGAAAACTATCCAATATTGAGCTCTTCCCTGATCTGGTAAAATAGCTTTGGAAAAGCTTTTACACTACAGGAGATGCCCACATGCTTGGCTCCCTCCGTTGCTTCAAAGCAGCTCAGCCAGGAGCTTTTATATGTATATGTGTGTGTGTATATATATATATATGTAAAAATACATTTAACGAGCAGCTGCACTGTGGCCTTTTCCTGTGCATTGCTAAAGGGTCTGGGCTGTGATTTCCCATCAGCTGTGGCTGGTTTGCAGCTCTCCAGGTGGACCAGCCAGGGCTGCACTAGACCGACCTCAGCAACCCTGGCTGGAACCGCTGGGCCGTGTGCCTGGCACAGCGTGTGCTCCTGGGGCAGCTCCTCTGGACTGGTGCTGGGGGGCATAACAGAGCTAAAATTTCAACTGTGGGTTCAGATGCCATTGCTTTGGGCTTTGCTGCTTTTCTGTAAGTAAATTTTCTTAGCAGAGGGGTTGGGGGGTTGTGTTTAAATCAGCCAAACTCCTGTCCCGGTTTTACACTGTTCTGCAGTGATGGAAATCTATGGTTACTTGGATATCAGCAGAGTTTTGTTTCCATTTTTATTTCAGTGGCTTACAGCCTGTGTTCTGTTACAGCAACACAAACCTATTTGGGCTAGAGCAGAACAAAGCCCCGAATTGAAATCAGCCTGGAAGAAAGAAAGGGTTATGTTTTGTTAACAGGAGGGAAACCAAGTCCATCAGTGTTTGGTAAGGACATGCTAAAAATTCCTTAATAAATACCTAAAAATCTTTCAGAAACTAGTAAGCATAAAGGATGAATAGGGAATCCTCCTTTTAGCCTTTTGTGAAGAATAGCAGCAATGAGTGTGGTTACTGGGAGAAAAAGTATGTGAAATTATGACAATGTTTTGCATTGATCCTCCCTCAGTAGGGTCCATAGCTCATATTCTCCCTTTGAATCACAAACATTTTCTCCTAACTCCTTTGTGTTTAAACTGCCACACAAGAACTGCTAATTGAGCTGAGGGGTTTAGCTTTTGTCAATCGCTTACAAAGCGTTGCACAGGATGGGTTCTGCCCTCTTTTTTTTTTTTTTTTTTAAAGCCATATTGGCTCTGGAGTGAAATGACGAGTAGATTTAGGTGAAGAAAATTAGAAAATTCAGCAGGAAGATGCCACGTGTCCATACTACGTCTCTCAAAGTATATCGATAAGCTAGAAAAGCTCTTTGGTCATCTCAAAAGCAAAGTTTGCTTGGGTTTTTTGCTGATAAGTAGGCAGCGTTGAAATTTGGCAAGTGTTTCTGAGGTCCTAATGAATCTGTGTCCTAATGCACCACTGTGGTGGTTGTTTCCACAAAAGGAATAAAGAAGGGGACCTGTTCCTGCTCTTTAAAGGTGGACTGCTAGTCCCAGGTAGATGTTATCTGTGCTGTTAAGTCAAAGCAAAGCAGTGATGCTGAGGGTGGCACGCGGTACACAGGTGCCTCTGATATATCAGAGCTGTGGTAAGAGGGTGAGAGAGAAAACAAGAGCAGGCTGCATGGAAGCTGCCCCAGGTAACTCATGTATGGTCTCAGATGGCCCTGAAATTATTGCAGGGAGATGCAGTTGTTGCTCAGCGGTGAAAGGAGAATGTAAATTCCCATTTACCCGCCTCCTGCCGCTGTGGTGTATGTGCGGCTGCGTGGCAGAAGCCTGAATGAGGAACTGGGGAGCGCGAGATGGCTGCAGGGGGGTGATGCCAACCAAGAAACTGTGTCCTACTAAGAAACTCAGGGAGAAACCAGAGCTGAAAAAGCTCAATTCCTGTACACCGGCTCTCTGCGTCCCCTTCTGGTATTGTCCTGCAAAATGTTTCAGTACCTGGTGTTCATTGTGAAGAGATTCGATGGAGAGAGGGGGAAAGGAGGCCCACAGCTGCTCCCAGAGGTGTTCTCCCTTGCGAGGGGTGGCAGCATGGGGTGCAGGAGCGGTTTGGGGTGGCTCCAACTGATGCCCATGCAGAGGGAAGCTAAACCAAGAGCTAGTGTGCTGTGTTATAAGTGGTCAGGGGTGGTATTGGTTTGGGGACCTCCTGCTGCTTCCAGTGGGTTTGGGGACACTGATGAGCAGAGGCAGAGCAGGGAGCTGCAAGCAGTTGCTTCACCTGTTAGGCTTTAATCCACCACCCCTTTGTAAAGTGGCATCTCTCTTCTGTTATTTAACAGCAATACCCTCTTTTTTTTTTTTTTTATGGGCAAGATTTCCCCTCATGGGGTTTTTGTTGTCTGGGCAGTACAAGGCAGAGCCGCCTCTTTGTGGGGACTAAGCCCTGGGAGGATGCAGGGGGAGGGTTTCCTTCAGGTTGTACGTGCTTGAGGAGAAGCATCTTCAGCTGTATCACAGTGGTGTGGCTGCGTCCCACCCCAGGATGCTGTGTGTGGGGACAGGTTGGTGGGTTGGCTGCAGATCAGGTGGGGCCTCGGGGGTGCCCCGGGGCGGGCTGCGGCCTTGGGCTGCGGAGGCATGTCAGGTCCAGCAGGAGAGCACGGAAGGCAGAGAAGCACCTTTCATGTATTGGGGAAAACTTAGGGAAAAAGTAACTTGGAAAAATGAACTGCTTTATGTCAAGGCTTCTGGATGTGTAACGATAAGTGAGATGCTTGTTGCAGTGGACTGTTCTCTACCAGGTAAGATTTAGTTGGGTTTGGGGGCTTCAGGATTTGGGGTTTTTTTTCTTGTTGTTGTTACTTGGAGCAGTGAATTTGCAAACGTTTTCTGTGAAAGCAAAGGAAGGCTCTGACAGCAGTGTGTCCCATGACTGCCAGCGCTACGTACGGTAATGGCTTTGCGAAATGCAGCAGTGGTGCTGCCTCCTTGCTCTTATATGGGGCGAGACATCTGGCTCCAGCTGGGGCAGCTCTCAAAGGCTGAACCATCACTTATACTTGTCACCAGAAAAGCCATCTCCCTAAGCAGTGCGCTCCTCACAAAATCAATGCTTATTTCCCCCGTGCTTGGTCAGGCAACCGTCTGGAAATGTTGGGCAGACTCTGTTTTATTTTTAAAAAGGGGGGAAAATTTTGCTATAACTGAAGAATAGAGACGGGAAGGAGAAGCTGTTTGGAGAGCAGGAGACACTTAGCCAGGAGAGGTGAGGCTTAGCCAAAAGCCTCCATTGCTGCCATCGTCTCAGACCTGGAAGCCAGGCTTAGGCTTTGGATCATGCCGATGGTTCCCAGCCGGGAAGGGGTGAGGAGATTTCTTCCGTGTGACTGCTAACTTGCCGTTCGTCCTGCCACTGAGGGGAGGGAGGAGGACAGGTTTTCGCAAGTGCCTAGTGTTGCCCGGGATTCAGTAAAGATGGAGTTGCTGCTGCCTGGCTCTCCAGCAGCCCCAGCGTGGTTGTCCTTCGGGACCTTACTTCGTAGACAGGAGCTGATGGCACTTGAAGAGGCAAAAGCGGGTTTTGTTCCATTATTCTTATTTTTGGTAGTGTCTCTTCTTCCTTTTCTTTTCCATTAAGCATGATGTCACAAATTACATCAGTCCAATAACTGCTTGCGGTTGTCATAGTCACAGCCTGTGACACCCAAACAAAGCAGCAGGAAACTGAAGCTGGCATACAAATGCTGTAATATTCATCGCATTCCTTTCAGTTAATAACTGCATAGTTAGGTATTTATTTTCCATTTGAATAAAAGAGGAGGGGGTGTTAAAAGCACAAACTTGAGTTGTTGAGGGGTAGGAAGTTTGTCCCCAACTCCGCCTGAGCGATGCAACTGTGCTTCTCCCTCCCAGTCGTCCTCCTCCTCCTCCACACCAACATTGCTCTGGACCTCAACTGCTGGACTCCCTCCTGCAGCCGTTCCCATCGCTGCAGACCACATGGTGATGCCACAGCATGGACGAAGGCAATGGCAGAATTCCCACCGCCTCTAACACAAGCTGTGCCCCCAGGGAAAAGCCTCCCAAGGGCTGGCAGCAAGTGCCAGCAGTAGCCGTGGGTCAACCGGCTTCAACTGCTGGACGGCTGCGGTTGCCGTCCTTGCAGTGCATGAATGGAGGGTGTAGAAGGGTGTTTTCAGCTTGGTTGGGGATGAGGTGTGATGGGGATTTTTTTGTTGGGTGTTTTTTCTGTTTTTTTAAAATCTGTAAAATAAGCTCTTCTGGGTGAGTGGCAGAGCTGGCTTGCCTTTGCAAGGTTTAATCTCCGCTCCTTCGGTGTTTCGCACAGTTGGCCTGATGGTAGGAAGGCACCTGCTGCAAGAAATAATTCCAATAAATTAAAAAAATTTTTTACAGAAATAGATCTTGTGCAAGTGCCGCATTTGCGAGACAGGCACTGGAGGTGGTTGGTCAGGGCTCGACGGGAAGGAGCCACACAAACCCCTCGCCGCCATGGACATGCGGGGAGCCACCATCCCCACACCCCTCGCCAAAACCTCCCCTTGCACAATGCCATCCCCCTTCGTGCCCCTACAAGGCCGTACTGACCGCGAGTGCTCCAGCCTGGCTTCCCCAAAATATTTGGGCACTGAGCCTGGATAACTACGCAGCCGTGCCTAAGCCGGGGCAGGCAGTGAGCACCCAGAGGGCAGAGTCCGGCTGGGGGCTGTGGCTTTGGGCACTGGGTGCCACGGCTGCCACTGGCGCTGGGGTGGGGGGAACGGACTCATTATATAAGAGCTGGTGGTTGATTAATATGCTGTGAGTCAGAAACGCCAGGGTATTTTAGCTTTCTCCAGTTGCTATGGCAACGTTATTTTAACAAATAGCTTTTTAATATTTAATTAAAACTCAGCTTTTGGCAAGCTGGAGTAAGAACTATTACAATTGCTACTACAAAGGGTTAGCAGCAAAGTGTATTTCAGAGCCACGGTTTTTTGGTTGGGTTTCCCCCCCACCAGAACTGTCAGCTTCCAAAAAAAACAAAAAAAGAAAAAGGAAAAAAAAATAAATCACTAATTCATTAGTTGTGAGAAACGGGTGCTTGTTCCCAAGACACAAAGCAAATGTGATGCAAATCTGCAGTTACCCTTCGCAATTGAAGGTTGTCACTTCTGAAAGGTATAGTGCCAAGCCAGCTCTGTAAGGACAGAGTGGTATGATAGCGTTCATTAATTGCTGCTTTGTCACTGGCGTTCCTTCTTCTACCTTTGCCTGCCGGATGAGATCATTCCCGTTTTGTTTGCTTCATGTTCCCTCTGTGTCAGGTTGGATGCTTTTCCCTCGCCAGCTTGTAGAGGAGGCTGGTGCTGTGTCCGGATCAGGCTCTGGACTGGTTCCTAGTCTTTTTTTAGGTGAGCTCTGCTGCTCCCTGATACCGACTGATTCTGCAACGGAGACAAATGAACAGAGAACTCGGTCTCCAGAGAAAAATAAATATTTAACAGCTCTCTTTGTAAATACCCTTTATTTATAGAACAGTTGCAGGTTCTATCGTGCTTGGTAAAAGGGGATGCTTCTTATGCAAGAATCCTGCCTTGAGGGACTTGCTGGATACTTAATGTCATCTGTGATATAATAATGAAATAAATGTGTCGCTCTCATGGGATTCCCTCCCAGCCCCTATTTTCTGTGATTAACTTCAGTATCGCATGCTTTGTCTCTGTTCACATTGCATCCCTTAATATTGTACGGAAACCTTATTTGGAAAGTAACACCTTTATTTCCTGAAGGGATGGGAAGGTTGTTGAGTGTTTTGACTCATGCTGAGGCATCTGAGACTAAATGTGCCTCCATCACATATCACCGTAGTGTCTCGCTAGGTCCCTGGGATTGATGCACTCAGCCTCTTGCTCTCCCAGAAGACTGGGATGGTGCTGTTATCCCAGCTTATACATGGAGAAAGGTAGACCTAAAGAGATGGACTAGGTTGTGTTTCACCCCAGCTGCCTGTAGGTTACACAGTTATTCTATGGTAGCTGTCTAACCGCTTCTGGGATCAGCTGAGGGACCGCACTGTTTGCAGAGGTGTTTCACCCTGCTTTATGACAGATGTTTGAGGCATGTTGCAGGCTGAGAGAGTTGGGGTTGTTCAGCCTGGAGAAGAGAAGGCTCCGGGGAGACCTTATTGCCCCTTCCTAAAGGGGACCTACAGGAAGGACAGGGAAGGACTCTTTACCAGAGAGTGCAGCGTTAGGACGAGGGGTAATGGTTTTAAACTTGAAAGAGGGGAGATTTAGATTAGATATCAGGTAGAAATTCTTTATTGTGAGGGTGGTGAGGCACTGGCACAGGTTGCCCAGAGAAGCTGTGGCTGCCCCATCCCTGGCAGTGTTCAAGGCCAGGCTGGATGGGGCTCTGAGCAGCCTGGTCTAGTGGGAGGTGTCCCTGCCCATGGCAGGGGGGTTGGAACTAGGTGATGTTTAAGGTCCCTTCCAAACCATTCTGTGATTTTGTGTTGCAGGTATAGCCCTCAGAGTTGCTGGTCTCTCCCCAGTCACTTTGAGCCATAAATTAAATGGGGAAAATGAAGTGAGAGAGGTGCCACCCTGCACCGAAGATCTTCTATACTCATTTCTATAGGAGATCCCTAATGGTGTCCCCAGCTGGAGGATGTCCTTACTTGTTAACACTGTTCTGGTCACAGTGGTGTCAGGACGCCTTTCCAAAGCAGCACAGCTAATCTCTGCTGCACACTGCTCACAGGTGGGCATCCAGGATTGAACAGCTCGGAGAGATGCAAACCAGTACCCAGGCGTGTAAACTGAGGTGCAAAAGATTTTGCTGAACTCTTCTAGCAAGCCGGGAAGAGAGAAAGGATTTCTGTTTGTGCTGGAGGTGTACTGTTGCAATGAAAATTACAGTGATAATATTATTGCTGCTAGAATATTGCAAACCATACGGGTGTGTTACGTGGTTCTTTAAAGCATCCTTCTGAGTTGCATACCATAGTTCTTGGTATGCTAAGTTTTTTTGATCTCTATTTAAACCTCTCTTCTAGCTTATGGCAACCTCAAGGAGTCCAAAGGTGATCTCAGGATGTGTTGGGAGCTGTGACAGGAACAGGGTGTCTGGGTGGATAATGACAAACACAGAGGAGCACACGCTCGCGCCCACCTGGGTCAACTGCTGATTCCTGAGAGGTCTAGGAAGGAATCTTTTCTATTTAGTACCAATAAGGAACTGAAATGTAGTGCAAAAATTTGCCTGGCTTCATAGCAAACATGGGTCTCCGCGTGGCTTGCAAGGCACAGCCAGGACAGGCTTTGCAGATGGGTGGCAGGAGGTCCTGCCATGCCGGAGGGGCAGCGTGGAGGGACAGGCGGTGAGTGTTGTGGGGGAAGCTGACAAGCAGATGGATGGAGCTGGCATTGCTGCTGGAGCGGAGGAGGCGAGCGCTGCTACGTTAATGAACATGATCAGGCAACCACAGAGGGGCACGGGGGGCTGAGAGGTTTGAACCAAGTATCCTGACCAAGGGGAGCCTGCGGAGATGCGCTCTGGGAAGAGGTGGGAAGGGTATGGTGATGGTGACTAGTACAGGTAGGGATCTGAGAAGCGATGCTTTTGACTATTATAGGGTGAAGGGTTATGCAGCTGAAATGGGAATAGTGGTGAGAAGGCAGAGAAATAACATTTCTACCTGGAATTTTCATTCTGCAGCAAAATTTTGAGGATACAGAGAAAAATGCTGCAGGATAACGATCTTGCTTGGGCTACATGCTGGAGTGTAAGAGAAATGCCCCCAGGTTGCGGGTGAGAGAACATGAGATACCCAAAATACAGGCAGTAGAGCAGATGGGGGAGCAGGGAAGGTCAGGAGCACCGCCGTCCCCAGAGGAGGTGGCACGGTAGTGAGCAGCAGGCTGTTGAGGAGGGATGGCCGTGCCAGGAGCCCATGGGGTGGAGCAGACCCGGCTGTGAGCAATTTGGGGAATCCCTGATGCATATTGCTCCCGAGTGCCATGATGGGTGGCAGGTCTGGCCAGTCAGATCTGCCATGGAAAACAGTTCCCAAGGGGAGAAATCAGGTTAGTCAGGAGGGGGAAAAAGGTAGAAGACAAGACCCCTATATTTTTGTTTGGGAAGATGTACGCTGGAGTCGTACTTCGAAAAGCTGAAACGAGATTTGCAAGGGGAAATAAATGCTCCGTTACACAGACTATACCTGTTGGGTCCCCAGCTCAGCCTCAGCTACTCAGCCTCTCCGTATGGGTGTAATATGCTATATAGATTTTAAATTTTCAGTAATTTGGGACTGGCACGACGGGCTGTCTGGCAGGTCTGACTTTCCCTCCCCTGAGGATAAGGGTGGATCCAAGCTGGCAGAAAGCCCTGCGTGGGAGTGAAGGGCACATCTCTCCCGAGCGAGTGCTCAGAGATATTGCAGTAACAAGGACTCCCCAAAATGAAGCCTGAGGGCCTGCCTTTTTTTTTTTTTTTTATGGTGGTTTAGGATCTGTACGCACACCTTCTATTGCAAGTCGGTGATCTGTCCCAAATCCCCACGTAACCGAGCATGTAATCTCTTCCCCTCACCCTCACCCCCTCCCTATGCTTAAAGCTAACCCAGGCTTTGCTTGCTTTCCTCTTCACTAGTCCCAGTTGATTTAAAACGTATGCTGCTACTTCTGTGTCTCTACTTCTGTGTCTCCCTGGTAAGCAAGAACATCAAGGGATGAAATACAGAGTTGGGTGAATTGAAAGGAGAGAGATGGGAAGTTACAGAAATTGCAGTGAACTTTCCTGGAGCTTCTCATCTCCACCTGTCCCAGACCTTTTCTTATCTTCTGCTGTTGTCAGTCATTTTTGGTAGTGTTGTCTTGTGAGTGGCTGCCCTCTCACTAGGGCGTCTGTTGGAAATCAGGGAGGGTTGATATCCTGAAAGCACAAGCACTTGAACCTGCGAGTCTGCTTGTGTGTTGGAGAAGACACTCCTGTCTCCCAACCTGGCAAATGCAACGGGGGCGAGTGTCCCACGCTTTGCATTGGGAATAGTTTTGCACAATGCAACTGTGATATCTGCACGGGTAATGTGTGCTTAGTCCTGATTTTGCTGTTGGTAAAGTTAGGGTAGAGCATCACATGTGCACTGAGCACAGTAGTGGTCTCTGAGTTGTCTCCGTTTTCTCTGTCAACATTAGTCATGACTCAGGTATAAACAATCTGGCATGTTTCCTGTCTGCACTTCTCCAAGCACAGTCTTCTGCTTGCACGCCTCAAACCAAACTGTAACTGCGTTTGCCGCGCTCTGAAATCCAGCCAGGGTTGCTACAGATGAATCAAACCCTGCAGCGCTCGGGGCGGCTGGGTTTCATATGCTGCCGCGTGTGTAGGAAGGGCAAGGACGAGTGAGGTGCTTGGAATCTACTACAGGAGAAGACTCAAGCTCCGGCAGGACGGGGAATGGCCTTGCATTTATTGTTATTAATGTTGTATATGAATATATTTTATATTATTTTTATATAGTAAGTATATATTTAATAATAACTAATTATTATATACTATATAAATACAAAGACGAACTGCAATTTTTTTAGCTCTGCTGTAAAGCATTCAGTGGATCCCCATCCTGGTGTGACCTTGCTCTCTGATGGTTTTCTCTTAAGTAAAAGAGCCTGCTGAGTGCCCATGGGCAGGCTATCCCTCTGATACTGGAGGAGTGCAGAGAAGGAGCAGCTTGCTTCTTTGATCTTACTTCTGCCAGAGTCAGTAGCAAAATTTCGGAGGACTTCAGTGAGCCAGGATCAGCCCCTCTAAAAATACTGCCAAGGCACTTGGAGAAAGCACTGGCGAGTAGGTGAGAAGCAGCCTATGTGTGCCTGAAAGGCTGTTTTCAAACCCCAGAATTTTGCAATAAATGACAATTTCAAAATGCATCAGTTCTTGCCTCCTGCAGTGCGCATCTCTGGCCTCACCTGGTCCCAGTGTAGCATCCGCTCAGGGGTGTTACTACATGCTCACATTTTGTGTCATCACCACGACTGTCCAGCATCAGGTCTGCTTTGGGGCAGAAACCACCCTCTTGTGGAGCCCCATCGATTGCTATCAATCAACTCAGTTTGCTTTTCAGGAGGCTCTAGCAGGATTAGCCTTGCTGGCACCGTCCAATGCTGCTCTGCGTCTCTGCTCTTCCTCAAACGCTCAGTCTTCAGATCTCTAAAAGGAGGGATGATCCCCAGTGTCACCTCTCAGGAAATATTGACATTCAAAAACTTCATGTAATTAGCTGTGCTGTCCTTTTTAGATACCACCTGTTTGCTTCAGCAAGTCTAGCTGGGGCATTATGTAAAGACCTCAGTGTGTGTCCTGGAGCTTTCCCTGGCTCTTCCCCTGGATCTTCTGCGGTGGGAGCCTTGGCTGGGGACGGCAGCACAGACGCAAGTAACATCATAGTGGGTGTATTTGCCAGGGTTTAAGTGCCAGTGCTGTGTCAGATACTTGTATGAAATGTGTAGGGCTTCCATGTTTTTTTCTCCAGGACACACAACTCCTGGGGGTCCCATTAAATTGCTTAGAGATTTGGGTACTGGACACATCTGAAAACTAGTCTGTGGCTGCTTTACAAAGGCTGGGTTTTATTCCAGGCAGTTGAAAGCTCAGGGGGGTGGGTCTTTGTATTCCTGTGAGTGAATTTGGTGGATTTTTTTCTTACTTGGTCAAAAGGATGACTGGTAGCGTGGCTGGATCCATACACACTGCCAGCCTATGCATCCTTTCCCATTTGGGTTACTGGAGGTGCCTGGCGTTCCTCTGCTGCTCCTTATCCAAGACCCTCTTTGGCAGAAGTTGGGTGCCAAATTGCTTTGTGCACCTTCAGCGCAGCAGCAGTTAACTCGCGGTGAGCCGTGTTTCATAGGAAGGCCAGGAGGGTGGTCCCCTCTTCGCAAAGGTTGATGTCATTCTGGTGGACACCACTTACTCTTTGCCCTCTGCAGGGTAGATGCACACTCAGCTCTTTGCTTCCGTTGGACTGAAGGGACTGAACAAAATTTGTCTGACTCTGAGTTGAAATTTGTTCAGTTTAACCTTAAAACATATTTGCCTGCAAGGGGCTATTGTCAGAGACAGTAATGCTTGGTGTTTCTTGTTCCTGAGCCACTGATTGTAGAGTTTGTTGCTCAAAAAGGCTATTTTTATCACAGTATAAATGGTTAGTAGAGAGTTTTGAAGAGTATGTGTTAACTTACAGAGACAGCAATATTTAGCACTTTTTTTTTTTTTACCTTCAGATCAATTCACAGCAAATAATCCTCCTAACTCCCCTTCGAGGGGAGGAAATAGTGTGTGAGCTCTTCGGGACAGGGATTGGGGCTTGTTTGGGTTTGTAGCACTGACGTTGTGATTGGGGAAGAACTGTTCATCTGGGAAAACCTTCTTGCTGTAAAATTCCTGCTCAGTAACCATAGAGAGAAACCGCTTTACATGGATTGCTCAAAAATGCTGGAGAAGTTATTGGGATTGGGACGTTTCTACAGTTAAACTGTATCCCGTACTTCTCAAATTTATGAAAAGCAGCTTTGTCTGTCTCGGGAGGTTTTCTTTTGTTGTTTAAAGTTCCATAAATCTACATGGGAGATCTTAAAATTGGATGAGGACTGTGTGACTGACTGAGACATTTCTGAGTTAAGTTGTAACTTGAAGCATAAGAAAATAAAGGTTCTCTTGGCTTGTTGCATTAGTAGGATATATTTGAACCAGTGTGTTGCATGTCATTAAACATATGGTGACTCACATCTGACATACATGCCAGAAAGAGTCTGAGATAATGGGACCAAAATGTCATGGAGTAACAATATTCACATAACAGAGTAATTTCCTGGAATATAATCCTCAGGGAATGTAAAATTAAATTTGAAAATGTATTCCCATTTTTATCTTGCCCCTTGTAAAGTAAAACCACTGGAAATTTTTAACCCTTTGGTTGTTCTTACAGCACCTTGTGAATGTTAAACTTCTTGTTGGGTCTCGAGTACCTTTTTCCTACCCCAGCTCACCTGCCCAAGGGCAAAATGAATCTGTGCACCATCCATCTGTAGCATCACTACACCTGTGCTGTCTGTGATGGAGGTTCCCCATAGAGATACGGATGTCGTCTTCTTTGTTCTTCATGTCTGGCAGCTGTTCTTCAAGTCCTCAGGTCTCCTGAAACAATGGCTGTTTTGGGTAACACCGCTGCTGCATGTACCGTAATGGACAAAGATTCTCTGGGCTTGTTTGATTTGTAGGATATATTCAACTAAAAGACATTGCGCATAGTTAAGTGTATTGCGTGCAGTTAAGTGTATAGCAAAACAGTGCCGGCACAAATGGTGGTGTTTTCCAGGGATCTTTTGCACTTTAGGAGAAAGTATAGTCTAGTCCAATTGTGGTAACCTGTCCTAAAACCAAGGCAATTAAACTTAAGAGATCGTTAAGGTTGTAGGGTAGGGTTTTCTGAAAGCCAGCTTGCAAATCTGCTCGGTCTGTCCCTAGTCTGTGTTTTAAATGTTGACTTCAGCTTCTAGCTAACCTTCTTTAACTTCCACCATGTTAGTCAAGCAGCTAATTCACTGGGAACTCGTCTGGGCTCCAGTCTGTTTACACAGTCCTTATTGAATTAGATTGGAAAAGCACTGTGGAATTTGAAAGAAAAGCAGAATGTGGATTCATGATCTTTCCTTTTTTGTAGTCTTTTTGAAGGAGGAAGCCTGGGGTGTCTTCGTCTATGTGTGAGATACAAATCGCTAGCAAAAATACAGCAAAAAAGTGTGTTTTATCATTGCTGCCTTGGTCAACGTGCTGAGCCTTCAGAGTTGAGATGGCCGTGCCTGTAGGTTGGGCTAAAAACTGGGGGGGAGTGAGGGGTACATTGCAGCTCCTGTGAATTTGGCATGGCAGAGGAAAGCCTGGAGCCCCTCACCAGGGCTCTGCTGGTAGAGGGAAGGTGCCCCTGGGGGTCGGGATTTGGCAGGAGCAAGGCTGGCCTTTGAGCTGAATTCAGGAGGACTGTAGGAGGCTGAGGGCAAAGCTGTTTCTTATGTGTTCACCTCTTCCCTTCTCTCCGAGCTCTTGTAGCTCTTTGCTGCTGCCTCTTCCTTCCTCTCCCCCTTCCCCTTGTCAGCCACCCTAAAACCAGTCGAGGTGCAACCCAGCACCTGCTGGTTTTGTCATTTACCTACAAATCGCCGTCCTTCTTTTCTTTCCCCTCAGGAAAACCCTGTGCTATCATCCACGCACACACACAAAATAAACTTCTGGGCCCACCAGGATAAATGTTGTATTAAAATCACACATGTAACATCATCAAAGCTCTGGTTTAAGCTGGACAGATGGAAAATGCCCTGCTGACCTAATCCCCATTAAAAAAATATATCTGTAGCTGGTGTCAATGGGCCGCTTTCTTCTTTTCCTTTCTTTCTCTTTCTTATCATTTCTGTGCTTTCTCTTCATAAGAACTTCAGTGCTGCATTAAAGAGATTACAGGTGCTTTTCATCTTTACCTTTTTTTTCCCCCCAATTTTACTTCTTCCCAGTAAGCCTCAGGGGGTTTTGTTGGGGTTTTTTTGTTGTTGTTTTTTTTTTTTTATTTTAAAGCGATTGATTTATAGCTCTATTACCTGCTGGGAAAGATTGACCCGCTACTGAGCATCTTCAGACAGCCCTTCTTTTGAGTCACTCGGGACTGGAAGCAAATAGAGGGCTCAGTTCAAAGGTGTTTCTTTCCTGGTGCTATTTACACCCTAAGGAAACAGAGATGGTGTGTGCTGGTTTTGTATAGCTTGATATACATCGTGTGTGTATGCACCTGCATCTTGAAATGCGCTTGTCCGAGGAGGAGAGACTTTCTTTTTTCCCACTAATACCCTCTTGATTTCTTACTTCAGATCTGAATGAAATCTCATTACACAGTTTTCCCCACTCTTTCTCTCATAGTATGCTTTTGGTGGGTGTTTACTTTGTGGTTTTGGGGCTGGTGATGGTGTTTGTGTTTATGCAAGCCTCGGGCAGTGCTTTGGTTCCTCTGAAACGTGAAGCATAGATCCCATCTGAAGACCCTTTCTCTGGGTTAAAGAATTTGTGGTTCTCCTCCCACTTTGGTGCCACAGTCTCTCTCTGCATGTCTGGGGCAGGAGACACGGGCTGAGCAGCGGTGCTGAGCCACCGTGCCAAGAAGTGAACAGGGAAAGATGCTTTTCACATCACTTCAGTTCACTGCGAGCTTGATGAACCACGGGGTCTGTCCCATTGTTCAGCATTGAAGCCCTGAAAAGATCTCTCAGGGCAGTGTGGAAAGGGTTTGGGTGGGGTTTTTGTCCTTTTTTTTCAGTTCCTGCCATCTGATACCAACACTAGGTTGTTTCACCTTCAAAGGAATAAACTTGACATGCCAGGATGGCTATTCTTCCTAAAGATGTTCGTCCTAAAGGATGAATCAGCCAGCACTGAATTTCCTCAGCCAGGTCTTCTGCTTTTATGCATTGGTCTGAAAACACTGACCTCAGCAGTTAGGCTGATTTATTCCACAAAAGGAGTAAAATCTGTCTATTCTTGTTTGAATTCAGTTTTGAACGAGCAAGATCTAGAATTAAAAACAAATGATGAGAAGAAAAGAGAGAGGCCTTTTTTTAACTTGCTTTCTTAGACCTAATATTAAGGCTCCTTTTCTCACTTGCTAACGCAACAGCTAAGACCAAGTCCCATGGACGTCATCACCCTTGAACTATTTTATTCAGTGCCACCTTTCATCATTAGGAAACAGCTAGAGATGCCACATTTGAACCTTGGCAAGTGACAAAAGAGACCAGCAAAGATTTAGACACCGCTCCATTCTGCAGATGAATCAAACGTGGGGTGACCCCATCCTGTCTCATCTCTCCCTTCTTGCCCTGGGGGTGGTTTGGATGCAGTTAACTGATGTGAACCGCCAGTATTTGGAAAGGAGGGGTTTGGGAGACTATTTCAGCAGCCTGATCCAATTTCTCAGCAGCCTTTTGTGCAATTGGGCTGTGTTTCATCATATTTGCTTTATTTTAATAAGTGTTACGAGAGGACTGCTCGGTGACTGAGTGAGGATTTTCCATTACAGGCTCTGCAGCCTTTTCACGCTCCCTGGCTGTCTTTCCTCTCTTGCAGTACCTCGCACAGGATAACTTTGCTTTAGAAATTAATTTTTCAAAAGGAGAGTGGAGGCCCATGGCCCGCATGAGCGGGATGGGATTTTAAGGGTTTCTTGTTTGTTCCCTCTTTCTCCCCTCTGATTGTTACCCTTTAATTTACTGTTGCGAGGCCACAGGAGGTTCCAGGGGAATTGAGTGCATTGGGTCATATTGTGCCAGAAGCAGCCCTTCTCCACAGGGACTGCCTCTCAGGAGCATTTCTAGAGGCCGCACGGATCAGGAGCTATGTGAACAGTTTGTCTGGTTTCTTGTGCCCGAGCTTCCTTCACCCCCTGAACATTTTGGTGGGGGTGGAGAAGCCAAAAGGCATCCCAATGGAATCGGATCACTTCCACAAGACAGAGGAATCAGGAAGAGAAGAGGAACTTTGGGGAGAAAAGACAGAAGTAATTAAAGAATTCAGTTTTTCTTCTTGGGTTCCTCTTTCAGGTGAGGAACATGCAGTAAGTCTTGATCTAGTTCACTGAATATCACAAAAGTCTTGAGAAAGGAGTTGCTTCAGGAAGCGTTCATGAGCAAACATTTCCCTGTCAGAAGGCAGCCAATCTGCTGGAACTGAAGCTCTTCACACAAATGTGTGTTTTGCCAATGCTTTTGTCAGGAAAGAGGCCTGAAGCCCAGGCTGGATTTGAGAGAGGTGATAGCTGGTAGCTCCTCTGAGCTCACGGTTCCTCTGAGATGTGGTTTCAGGTCTCTGCCATCCCCAGCCTTACCCGTGGGACTATTGTCTCTCCCCTTCCCCCCTTCTTATTTGGATTTTGGGGTCGGGTGACTTCAAATAATAACCTCAGCTCTAGCTGTGGAACGTGGTTTTTCCTAAACCTCAGAAACTGTTGTGCAACTAAACTTTCACATAAAGCCTCAAGAGAAATAACCCTGGACTGCTCCAGTCAGGGTAATTGTAGTGCTTAAGGCAGAGTCTTGCAGGTGATAAGACAGAGAGGGAATGCTGCTGGGAAGGGAGGATGGGGGGGAAATCCTTGGGAGCTGGCTTGTTGTCAGCTTTGGCTCCCCTAGCAGTTGCACAAAGGGTTTGGATACATGGCTAGGTTGAAGAATAGCCAAAGACGAGATGTGCCTGGAGGTCTTGGCTCCCACATGTCTGGGGATGCTGAATTTCTAAAGTACTCGTCAAAGAGCATGGCAGGGGGGTGTTTTGGAGGAAAATTTGTGGTTGTAGGGACAAGCTTGAGAGTCTAGCCTGTGTCTAGTTGGTGCTGCAGCAATGGCAGGTTGGTCCTAGCAGAACATCAGGTGCAACATCCAGCGATGGCTATCAGAGGTAGCGAGGGAGCTCGCGAGCACCCTGCTGCCTGCCCTCCACACGGGCCGGGCTGCCCGTGGCAGTGGTGTGCCCAGCGTGGTTGTCCTGCCAGTTCTGGGAGCGACGCACGTTCTGTCTGTCCTCCAAAAGGAGATACCTGCAGCAAGCATCCTGCTGATGCATGTGGAGACCATCTGAGAGCATGGCCCAGT
Organism: Larus michahellis; assembly: GCF_964199755.1. Classification (NCBI taxonomy): domain Eukaryota; kingdom Metazoa; phylum Chordata; class Aves; order Charadriiformes; family Laridae; genus Larus; species Larus michahellis. The sequence continues at coordinate 156,400,945 of NC_133897.1, forward strand.
TGCCTTAATTCCATTCCCTTCTGGTGTGGAGAGTGATTTTGGGACTACAAAGGTAATTTTCCGTGCAGTTGAGGAAACAAAATGCCTTGACTGTGCTTTACAAAGCAAGCAAACCAACCAACCGAGCAGCTGGTTAACAGTTGGAGCTGAGACGCGTTTCAGCAGTGAGGCTGTGGAAGCGCTGCCTTTCCCCGGTGTATTCGGTTCCCCGGAGTGGCAGGATTGCCAGGCTGGAGTCAACAGCCGGAGCTTTTCAGCAGGCTCTCTCCCTGCCCTCCTTCCTCATGCAGCGAGGTCCGTGCAGAAAAGCAGGCTCGGTGCTGGTGGGTTGCCATGGGAAGAGCTGCCACATTGCACTGAGTTCATAGTGGGGTGTTTGGTTATTTCTTTTCAAGAGAGAAATTTTCACAAACATTATAAAATCAGGAGACAAGCTAAATTAACACAAGCTGATCACAAAATCAGTGGCTCTTGAAATTATATCATTAAGGATATTTTTTTTTTTTTTTCCTTTCTTTTTCTCCTTCCCTTGGAAGGAGCACACGTGTTTTGGCAAACAAATACTGAATATTAGTGTTGTGCTGGATGTCGATGACTGGTTGGTTGGAGCCTGTTTTGCAGCACAGAGGAGAGAGGGAGGAGGAGGAGGGTTTGCTGGAGCGGGTGGGAGCGAGCGTCCACCCTGGCCGCGCTGCTGCAGGCCTGGTCCTGGCTCTTTCTGTGCCTCTCGTGCTCCGTGGCCCTGGCAGGCAGTGTTATGGGTTATTAACATACTGTGTCGGAGGAGGTGGGCCTTGGAACTTCACGTAAAACTTGGGTCTAAGAGCACATGGGCTGCATGGAGGTGATTTCTGAGCCCACGCCATACAGTTGATCCCAAATTTGGGGGTTCTCCTGGCACTAACATATCATGAGCCGCTCCTGAATGCTTTCTGTGGTGGTTACGCTCGGGGCTTTGCAGGATTTCCAGCTCCGTTTGGCTGGAGAGGCAGCACAGGCCGCCCGGATGACAGGATTTTTTCGGAAGCAGTGAGATTTAACACTTCTGTAACACCTTCCCTCTGCGGACCTCGCCGGGCCGTGCTGGCAGATGAGCGGGGCTGGAGCCCGCACCGGTGACAGGCATGGGTAGAAACAGGTTAACGCTTTCCTTCCACTTTCCCTTTGGCCTTTTCCATAATTTAGCAAGAAGATCATCCATGAGACCAGCAGAGCTCTGGGGTTTAAAGCAGGAGGAGGAGGCAGGTTCGGAAGGGAACATGAATCATATGAAATAAGAGGAAAACTGAACTAATGAGGCTTACGGGATGTTACAAACTTAAGCTTGAGTCTTGCTTTCCTTCTGTTGACCTAGATGGTGGAGAGAGTGTCCACCTTCTGCATTGACTTCTAGTTTTGTGCTTTTGGCTTGCCGTGGCTTCTTTGCGGTGTTATGTTTCACTCATTTGGATGTAATCTTTTTGGATAGTAGCTATTCATTTTTTTTTACTTTTTGGGGGGGAATAAATTATGTATAAGAAACTCTTCAAACGTAATTTCTCCCGATAATTTTTAATGGAGCAGGATTGCTCAACAATTTCTGACATACCAAAAGGCGACATGAAATAATTGATTGACCTCGTGAGAGGCAATGAAGACACATTCCCCCAGGGAGATGTTTTTCGTGTGTATAAACCAGCCTTTGCTTTTTCAAGCGAGATCCCTCCTACTCACCAGAAACGGGAGAAGAAATACAGTTTTTAAAAAAAAAAAAAAAAAAAAGGATTTAGACGAATACCCTTCAGTGAGAAACTGTTTTAAGGAGCAGTTCTCCTCCTTTTCTGCATTTCTCAAGTATTGCTCAAGCATCATTGTTACAGTTTGTTCATCTGGACACGCTATGAAGTAGCCCCCGGGGGGAATCCAGGCACCAGGGAGACAAAGAGGCTGGTGCCTGCAATGACTCCGGCCCTGCACGGGAATAGTGAGTATGCCCAGATTAAAAGTGTGGGAGGAGACGGGAGGAGGCGATGGACAAGAGTACTTTGTCACGCTTTAAGGTGTTCTGGTGGCAAACGCTTCCACTGGTAAGAAATAAATGAATGGGAGGTTTTTCCAATTCTTTTTGTTGTTGTTGTTGGCAGTTTATTCTTCAGCATAGTAATAATCTGTCTGGGTGAAACACGGTCCCTCTGTGGTTTGGGAGCATAGGGGGCATTCCAGGCGGATGCCAAAGCATCCAAGCTTTGGATGGTCCAGATCAAGCTCAGTTTTGGAAGTAGCAACTGGTTTGTTCTGCATCCCTTGATGTTTAAAATGAGAAGTGGAAGAAACAAAATGTGTCCTCGTTTGTGGTGTGCTCCGTTGTAAAAGTCTGCAAAGGCATGGATTGTGCTAATTTCATTTTATTTATGAGTGTGTCAATTATTATTATTTTTTTTTAATACATAATCAGGTCTCATGAAACTTCATTTACTTCCAAAGATCCTCTTCACTCTCTTTCACTGTGTGTTTCCAAAAGAAGCACCGGTTCTTTTGAACTGGGATATTAAATAATTTGTGAATGATCTGGTAATTGTCTCCCCTTCTGTTTCCTGGGTGAAATGAAAATGCAGAGACATGGGCATCCCTCTAAACCCCACTCTTTTCCAGCAGCATCGTGTCAGCGTGTGCTCACCCTCTGTCCCCTGCCCCCGATATTGGCATCCTTTCCTGGAGCTTCTGGGTGCTGGCAGCTCCTGTCCTGGCCTGGGGACCCTCATTGCAAGGGCCAGTTGAGGGAAAGGTGGGACAGACTGGTTACAGAGCAGTGCCCCAGAGCTGCTGTGCTGAAATAAAAATAAATATATATATACACACACACACACAGAGGCTGGCAGATAAAATGCAGACGGGGAAGTGTGGCACAAAGGAATCACATGTTGTTAGATCTATCTGCCAAGTTTCTGGCCTCTTGAGGACAAGAATATACCTGGAAATTGGAGAGCCTTCTGTTCAGGTGGTCTTGTAGTATCCAGGTCGCAAGAGTCCTGCAGAGACACTGAGGGCAGAGCTCCGGGAGTCCCTCAGACCCATCTTTGCTGCAAGTCAGGTTAGGGTTTGCAGGAATTAATGCCCCAAAGAGTGGTGATTGCTCCCCTGTCTTCTCTTCCCATGTCACGTACTGCAGGGAAGAAGGATCTCGTGTTGGGGAGGGGGACGGTGTTTGGGTTTGTGGGTTGCAGTCGTCGGGGAGTGTTTCTAACCCGGCTATGGAAACCCAACTCTGTGTGACAAGGGGGAAGGATTGCATTGTGTGCCCAACTTCTGGCACGAACAAAGGTCCTTTGTGGCCGTGCCAAATTTCTCCCAACAGCAAAACTGTTACTGTGCACAGAGGGCAGTGCCTCTGCCCTGTGACAAATCGCAGCAGCGGGTGCTGCAGGGAGGAAGAGGAAGCACGTTCAGTCCTGTGATCCCCAGGGGCAAAATGCATTCATTTTCCTGCCTAACATGCGCCTGTAGGGACACTTAATGAACTGTACACATCCACCTGAAATCTCAGCCTACCGCATGGCTAGACAGGCCTTTTCCCCACAAGCAAGCACAGTTTTGAAAGGCTTTCTATTTCTTTCTTCCTTTTTTTTTTTTTCTTTTAAATTTAAAAATTGTGTGTATAATCTGTGATTTTTCCAAAGGAAGCTAAGTATTTGACTGGGAGCATATTTGTTGGATGACAGACGATATTAGAACAGGGTTATTTTGTGAATAACTTCAGGTCCAAACAACTATTAATTTTGAGCTTCAGATGGTGTAGACACTGGGAACATCAGTGATGCTTCAGCTGGCTTCTATTTTCCCATTGACAGACAATAGTTGGTGGCCTTTGGTCTTACATTAGATGCCTTGAATGCCCAGTATGCTGGGGAAAGTGTTTTGTGACCTGCAGTGAAGGGAAAGCATGCAGGTGTTTTGAAGGATCTTGCTGGCCTTGCTATTTGTTGTCTCTTTGCCTCTTCTGCTGAACATAGGTCCTCTGTCACACAGTCTACAGGATTGTAATAAACAGGGTGGTTCGCATGGGTATGAGGTCTAGGCGCTTACTAGGAAAAGGATAGATAATTAAACACACTTCGGAAACAAAGTGCTGAGATAAAATTTGAAGCCAGTAAGGGGGAAATGATGTGCAGAGGTGATCTAAGTGGGAATTGCAGGAGATGAAGTACAGCAGATGTAATAAAACAACTTCAGCAGACACAGCATGTGATGGAAAACAGAGTAGCTAAGCATCTTTCAGGGGGTCACTTTTTCAGTATTTGACCTCAGAGCTGACCAAGGAACTGATGAAGGGGCAATGTGATGCATGCTAGGAACACTCAGTTTCTATTACCAGCAACAGGAAAAAATATGCCCTTGACTGAGAGGTGAGGGTCAACTCTTCCAGAGCCAGGAAGAAAGAAAAGAACAAGTATATTGATGGTGCCCACAGACTTTGGATGAGATAAGGTTGTTATGAGAAGGTCTTCATCACATGAAAATGCTCTTTACAGTACTACATTTTTTCCAGAATTTAGGCCAAAAAAAATGGAAAGCAGAGAGTTCTTGAACTGTAGCACTGAGGCAAAGAAGACCAGGAGGAATTGGCGCGGCTTTGCTAGCAATGCGTTTGCTGCAGCTGCGGAGGAAAGTAACTTTTAGCGTGTGTAAGGGCAGAGGGAGGTTTGGCATCATCAGGAGCAGACGGGCTTCTCTGTTGTGTACATGCACCTGGCCTGATGAGCGATTTCTGAGGGAAGGCAGATAGTTCAGACCTTTGATCTTCAAACTTTTGCTTCCTGCCATGAGCCTGCTGGTGAGTGAGAGTTGTGGTGGTTTCGCGACTTTGGTGCTTGTTTGCTGGGACCTAATCAAAGTGTACCAGCTCCTTTTGCAGGGGCTTTTAAATATTTTTCAACCTGTGAGCTAGGAGAATAACCTGAATTTACTGGAGGATGGAGCAGTAGCCTGTAGCACAGAAAACCTGGATGCTGTTTCCAGCCCTGCTGAAGACCTTGGGTAAGGCATGATTTTTGCACTGTGGCTACCCCATCCCTTTGGTGGCAGCAAGCTGTAAATTGGCTTGTCCATTTAATGAAGCCTCAGCCACGCTCTCTTCGTGTCTTAATTGCCCGTCTGAGCAATGGGAATAATCGCAAGTGCCTTAATTCACAGGCCTGCTGTGAGGATAGGTGTCTTAATAGCTGTAAAACGTCCGAATACCGGGCCAGCAGGATCCTCTGATCACCATAGGTCATTAACTATCTAAGGCAGACTCTTCCATGAGGGGAAAGGACTTAGAAAAGTTACCTGGTTTACATAGTCGGTGGAAGTCACATCACTGGTTTTAGAGACAAAAAGCCTCCAAATGTTGAAGTATGTTTTTCATGGTCTGATACAAAGCTACTTTTGAAACAGTCTTTAATTTAAGCAAGTAGAGCACAACAAAATTTAATGTAAAACGTGACAAGGTGAGAGTGAATGTTATTTACACCAAGATACTTGCAAAGGCCCTCAGCAGAACCAAATCTGCTCGTCACCAGGGCCAGAGGGAGAGGAGGAGGTCAGACTGATGCGAAGCACTGCATGGGTACGTACTCTTCCAAGCACCTCATTCCTCTTAACCAGCAACAGCCACCTTTGCTGCATGCTGGCACAGCGGAGATGTGGCCTGGTGACCTTAGACACCTGCTTTTTGTCTCTGTCTTGGTTTGGAGAGTGGGCACCAGCTATGGTTGGGAAGAAATTGTGTCAGGTTTGAGGAAGGGATGTATTTTCCCAGCAATACAGGCGTTCATCTGTATCATAGAAGTCTCCTAAATAGGCATCCAGGTTAGGAAACAATGTGCATCATCTGCCAGCAGTTTAAGGTCATTCATCTGAATTTGGCTAGTGAGCAGGAGACCTGACCTGGCAATGGGCACAGGCAGCCTGGATGTCTGCAGCGTGCTCCCCCAAGCCGGCAGCAGTACGTGCATGGAGGTCTGTTTGCACCCCCAGACAGAAACATGGCATTTTGTTGTGGGACGCCTGAGGTTTGCCTCCTTGGTTCATCAGGGTATTGAAGCGTGTGAGTTAGGCCAACGGCTGACTGTTCATGTGCTTAAAATTGGAGCTGTCCTGAAGTGCCTTGGACATCAGATTTGTTTGCTATCCTCTGGTTGAGTTTGGAGGTGTGTGTTCAGGTCCTGTGAAAACCCATCTGGCAGTTTACAGGGGTGGTTTGGTTTCGAAGGAGGTGTGTTGAAATTCCTGCTTCTGGAAATGAGGTTTATGTTTCCGTTGCATCGCTGTGCAGGTATTCAGCGTGGTGGGCTCTAAGATGCATTTTTGTACCCCAGACGCTGCTTTTCGGCTTCCTTCAATAGCATCTGGCACCATGGCTCAAGACTTTCCGTTCAGGAAGTGAATATTCTTAGGTGTTGCAGTTATAAGTCAGATCTAATGTTTTAAAAGGGGAAATTATTGTGTACTGAAGCTTTTCCTGGTGGTGCAAAGGTTCAGACTGTGTAAGCAGTGTCAGTCTGGATGACTTGAAGCGATAGCCTTTGTGTTCACTGGAGCACAGACGAGTGGAGAGGGAAACGGGGGCAGGAGAGAAGAACAGCAGTGTTTGGGGGGCACGGTTAAAACCATCCTGTGGGTGGGAGACGTTACGCTAGTCTGCTTGTAGTGTTTTATCCTCTCATCTGTACTCCTTATCGGGGAATGTGGAGATACACAGAGAAGCCCTTGGGGGGGGGAAGGAAAGTGGTACAGTGACTCATCAGCTTTATAAATCACAAACCATCTGCGTTTTTCTAACTCGTCGTGAATGAGTCAAAGGGGGAGGTGTACAGCTATAGACACACACAGGTTACTAATGTTTTGTGTTAATTATTGAACTCCTTCGTCTCTTTTGGGAACTCCGTAGACTCCTTCAGTGCTGCTGTTGTGTTGGATGAGGCTGATGCAAGGGATGCTCCCCATCTCAGACAAAAAGTGATGGCCAGGCATCCCCATACGTCTGCACGTATTCCTTATCTCGTTCAGACCTGACATCCTAATGACATTGATTTCTTCTCCTTTCTCTTTCCCTCAAATCTAAACCCATCTGAGAAGCGGTCACCAAATCGCCTCCTGGCCTCAGCCTTCGCTTCTTCCCCTCCATCAGGTCCTCTGGGCGCTTTTCTCTCTGTTTCGTGCTGTGATGTGGGCCACGTGCTGCCTGAGCCAAGAGATGCGGAGTTTTGGGGCCTACTTCTTGAGAAGTGAAAGCTGCTTCTGAGAAATGTAGAGTTTATTTCTACCCTGCAGCCATGCAAGAGGGACTCCCAGAATGTGCATGTGATTTTTATTTTGTTTTCCCCTTTACAGTTCACCCACAAAAGTGTTTGTGAGTGCTTTGATAATTTTACTTGAGGGGAAAAAAAAAAAAAGACCCTCAGCTGACTAAAGGCAGGGTGCTGTGGTTCCCAGAGCAGAAAAGTTTGCCAAGGGAGACAAGAGGTGTAAGAAGTACCGAAGCAAGAAAACTTCTGTACTGTTGCTTAAGTTTTGTAAGCACATAAAGAAATCAAACGTCTTATTTCTGTCATAGCCCATCTTCTTTCTGCTTTGGAGGCATTTAACTGATAGTGTCCCTATAATAACAATAAATCTGAATAGAGAGTATATGTAATAGTATAAAAAATAGGTAGTAACATAGGAAATGTATACAGCTGTACCCTGTCTAGGTGGTGGTGTCATGGAATGATGACACGAAGGAGAAAGGGGGCCAGATGTTCCCGTTACGATGCTTGATCTTAACAAATGGGAAATGATTACTAAAAGTTCATCAGACAAAAAAATACTTATTTTAACACCTCCACCTTTCCCAGAAAAAAAAAAAAATCACTCTTTAAAAGCAAGAAAAGAAGCTGAACATTCAAACAGAATAAACTATTTTTTTCCCTGCGTAAAATCAAAGGTGGAAACATCCAGGTTTTACCCACATAGCTGAAGATAGTGTCTACAGATAATTTGTGGTTTGTGTCTGTGAGTCTCTTGTCCTCCCATCACATGGTGCAGGATGAAAACTCAATATGAAGAATTAGTTAAATCCAGTGACTTTAATCCAGTCCAATGATGAGGATTCAGTGAGCTGCACAGACAAGTAATTAAACTAATTAGAATGAATGTTTTTATAGTGTTTCTATTCCTCTCTTAAGAAATCTGTTGGTCTTTATTTCTCTCTTATGAACATGCAAGTACCCACCCTAGAAGTAAACACACCACTGATTAAAGGAGATCATTTTGACAGGGTACGTGACTAATCTTTGGAGCTTGCTGCCCCTGGAAGCCATTGATGGAGGGCGTTGGACAGAGGTTCAGCCCCCCTGCGGGTGTTGAGAACATCTGCTGGTGTACCCGGCTGTATCTTGTATGGGTGGTTCATACATCTCCTTGCTTGGAAGAGGTCAGTTTATATTTTTCCTTCCCAAAGGAAAGAGCGAGGCCCCAGGAGCACACCACTTTGAGTTTTGAGTGGGCATAGCCATAGGTGCCACTGGGACTTTGGGTCTCTTTCTGCCCCTGAGCATCTGCGACTCTGGTGGAGGGCACCAGCTAAATCGGGTGTTCAGCAGGACACCAAAGCAGGTACCTTTGGCAGAAGCCCACACTACAAGGAAAAAAGCTTTTCCCAAACTGCGCCAACTTCAGAAACCAATGGGAGCTGCAGTCCTTTTGGGCCGATTGCAGTTGTCCACGCACCCTGTTTAGTGTGTAAGCTATGGGTTGCCAGCCCTTTTTCCAGAGAAGAAAGCAGTGGCTGGGAAGCAAGAAAACCTGGATTTTGTCCGCATCCCATTGTGATGGTGCTCTCCTTCCTGCTCATTGCTTACCCTGTCAACTTGGGTGCATGCCCTCCTGGAGAGGGACCCTGTCTTGGGTGGGCCACTGTCTTGGGTGGGACAAGTGACCATTGCTACAGTATAAATATTGGCTCAGGGCATGAACTAGTCCATGGGGTGATGCTTTTCATCCTGGGTAGATAATTCTGTTATTTTCCAGAGAGAAAAAAAAAAAGGCAAAATCAGGCCTAATCCATATTTTAGCAACTAAACTTAAGCATGCATTTAAAAAAGGAAGGGGGGAGGGGGAATAAGCTAGCAATTGCAGATTAGTACTTTAAAATAGAAAATTCACAGCACACGATGTTCAACTTCCCCTTTTCTGGGAAGGGGTTGGCCACTTGTGTTTGTACAACGTGCAGCACGGAAACCCCACCATTTTCCCCATCTCTTTGGCTTTGCAGCAGCGTGAATGAGAACATTTTAGTTCAAAGGAATAGCCTGTGAGCAGTGTACTCTGAAATATGCCTGTTGCACGGTACTGCCTGACACAATCTATTCTGGTAAAACCTACAGAGGTGTGGTTTTTTTTTCTAGAATATCTATGTTTTCCAGAATAAGTTTCTTTATGTCTATACAGTGGTCACATCGCAGCTGAGCTGTTAATGTAAAGAGGCAGCTTTCATGTGGATTGGCTCAGGCACACAGTTCTCCAGGGTTTTCTACTACTGCTGGTGCCTTTTGAAATCCTGTTTTATCCAACCCTCAGCCCATCTCCACCAAAACCCCTCACTTTTGTTTTATCTGTGTATTTTTACAGAGTCTCTCAATGACGGTGCTGTAGGGGTGTGAGGCAGAGACGGGATATGCGCTGGGTTTGCTTCCGCCCTCGTTAACAGACGTGTTGATATCCAGTTTCACAGGACGCATTGCTGGGGAAGTCGGGAGTCATGGAGGCAGTTTGGTTTGCTGATCGCCTTTGAAAGGTGTCGGCCTCTCGTCCTTAAAAGACAGAAAAATTATCAATTGCTGCTTTTCTGTAGACAAAAATTCATTGCCACAGCGCCCTGCTACAAACATCTAAATGGTGATTTTTTTTTCTAATTAGAAATGTCTACACCGACATAAGCGAATTGAAAATGTATAGCACTTTCAAATTTATCTTTTCGCATGTCTGCAAAAATTATTGCTGTAACAGTCTGTATACCTCCCCTGGTTAATTCAGCTTACAGAGAACTGCAGAAGTGTCGGAGCTCTAGGCTGCTCTGACTTGCTTTTTTAAAAGCTCTGCTCTAGTTCACAAAACCTGCCTGCCTTTCTGTGGTTTTCTTTTGCGAATCATTACGGTCCTGATCCATCATGCAGGAATTATTTTCCCTGGTTTGCTTCTGCTTATTCTCCTGCATATAATTAAGCAATGTTTTTAAGTGTTTTATCACACTGGAGAGCAACAGCATTTTTTTTGCTGTGCTAGCTGATGTGCTTTTTGATATTACTGTAGCAGCTGCCTGCTAAAAACAGTTGTGAGGAAGGAAGAACATCACCCTAGGCATGTTCCTCTTTAGCACCATGAAATGTGCATCTCACCTCTCATCCTTGGATTTGTAGGAGAATAACTTTACCACAACATTAATGAATGAGAGTTCAGTATCTCTGATATGGAGCAGGATGATAGCTCTGCCCTGTGCTGCATGGTTGGCATTGCCACAGCCTTCGTGGGGGAAGAGTAGCTGGTCTTGGGAGGGTTATGATGCTGTCAAGGACTATCAATTAGTTTCTGCTCTGCTCTAAACTCTATGGGCATGACTTCTGGGCAGCCACGCAGGTTGGAGTCAAGTGTTAAAAGCAGAGATGCTCACAGGGACATGTGCTTTTGAATCCTGGGGGAGCCAGGGACCCGCAAGCTTGGAAGGTTACAAGAGGGAGAGGACTATCATTGAAGCTAGTCAGAAATGAGCAGACCCACGAAGGTCCATTGCGGTGTGGCTGGTCACACGTCCTGGAAAGGGTGGCAAATTCTTCAGCTCAGGAAAAAAGTGGTGCAGGTGGTGTCTCTGCTTTAAAAGCAGCCTGTGGTGTTTGCAAGGCGGTGGGCAGCAGGGCCTGGCTGGTATCTGAGGGCAGAGCATGGCATCCGTGTTGAGGTTCGCTGAGATCCATTTACTGCATGACAAAGTAGGATAGTATCCCAAAAAAAACCCAGGGACTGAAAGACTTGTGTCCGACAAGTCCTTGCTAATGAGCTGTGGTTGACGCTGCGCACCTCCTCTGTTTATTCCTACTGCATCCCCCAGCTGGGGACGAGGCATGGGAAAGCTGGAAGGAGAAGTTTGTACCTTTGCGATATTAAACATCATGTTCAAACATGAGGGAGGGGGTTTTGCTTTTGGTGTTTTGTGGGGTTTGGGTTTTTTTTTTGGCGGGGAGCATGTTAAATTACAAGGGCATGATTTACTGTTGATTGTCCTATGTAGCAGAGAGGATGCTGTCCATGGGGAACAAGCTCCTAAGCAGTAAAGCAATAAAATGCTCCTACCCTCTTTAAACATCAGCTGGCCCTTGCAAATGAAGCCCCTGAAGCTTCCCGCTTATTTGCAGGTATCCTCACGGTGGTGGTTTTCCCGCTGTTCATTTTCGAATGAGGCCAGGTGCTGGGAACTCTCTGCTAGCACAGAGCAGAGGAAACCAATGCAGTGAGATGAAAAATAAGAAAAGATTTTATTGGCAAATCACACAAGCTTCACTGAAGTGTTTTCATTTGTGGTTTTTTGGTTGAGTTTGTTGGGTTTTTTTAATAAAAAAAAAAAAAAGCAAGGTATACCTGTGAAAAGTAAAGATCCATTTGCACTGGATGGGGGGTTCAACCTGTTTCAGCATCTGTTGTATTACTTTCTTCCAGCCCTTGGCTGGAAGCAAAATGCAGCACAAAGTGCTGATATTTCTGATACGCTTCTCCCTTTCTGCTAAAGTTAAGGTTTTCCCTGCTTTTTAATTTGATGTCCCTTCTAATTTGGTTGTCTTTGGACAGCCTTTTTAAGACTTATATTTTTAGGGTACGAGAGAAGACAGACAGCATCTCGTCCTGTCTCTCCACTGCCCTACCACTTCCCCAGCCACGGCTCACAGCGTTTTGGCTAATGCTTTGTGCGATTGGGCTGTCCCAGCTGCCATGGAAAATTCCCACTCTACCACCACCTCACAGGAGCCGGTGTGGGAACACCACTGCAGAAGAGGAGTTCAGTCTCTTCCCAAATATTTGGATTTTTTGAGGAGGGGGTATAAAACTAGCTATGTGCACAAGGGAAAAGACAGGAGAGTGTGAAAAGACTTCAGTGTTTTTGATTTCCTTTTCCCATCCCTTTGCTTGCGCTGTACAGTTATCTTTTGCTGCTGGAAGGTGGCATTGCTACACAGGCAAACGTTTTCCACTGCCAGCCAGGCCTAAAAGCATGGTTTGTTTTCCCTGTGCGGTTCTCCGCAGTTTCCCTGCTCTGGGCCAGGTGACCGGGTGGGAAATGTGGCACTTCCTCAATTGTGCACAGAGTCGCCAAAGTCATTCTCACGTTGGATGCTCCAGAGCCATTTTAACAGGGGTTTGAAAGATCAGAGGAGTGTGACTGAGTTACTTCATTAATTAAACAAATGAAACAAATTTCAGAAATTAAACAAAACCAGACTAGGGCCTCTCTTGTAACTGCTGTGACACGCTTTTGGAGTGACATGTTTAAAAGAATATGTTGCTTCTTGTGTGCTCTGGTCCCAGATGGCTTTGCTGAAGCAAAGGAAATCGAAAGCTCTTGTTCCTGCACACGGGCCTTTTGTGGTTTGGTTTGGACCTCGTTCACAATGGCAGCTGCCTGCTCAGAGCCGAGCGCTTTTGTTTTTTACCTGTTTGCCTTTTGCCGCTTTGTGTGTTTACTTGTTTAAAAAAAAAAGAAAAAAAAAAAAAAAGAAAAAAATTAGGTGGCTTTTTTTTTTTCCCCAACCTCCTACAGCATGGAAGACAAGCGGGAGATGGGCCAGGTGAGCTGGAGGGGTGAGGGCTGCCTTCCCTCCCCGTACCTGGGGACTGCTCATGGGGCAGCCACCAGCAGCACCCCTGCACCCCATACCTATGGCCACCCCACCACGGCAGCAGCCCAAAAAGGAGGTCGGGGTCCCTTCAGGGTCCCATCCGTAATGAAGCACAAAGAGTCAGCCAGACCAGCTTCAGGGATAGAGGTTGTCCTGTCCCTGGTGCAGCCCCATTCCTCAAGTGCTGGATGTGAATTTTGTTCCTCGAAGTGACACATATGCCCTGGGCAGGTGATGGATGAAGCGTGGCTTGTGTTCCCATCCTGATGCGCTGGTTACTGAGCCCTGACTGTTGCTGAGGGGTGTCTTCTCTTCCCTCTAAGTTGGAGGAGCTAAAGCATGGTCATTTAGCAGCTTTGTCAGGAGCAACACCGTGTATTTAAAGCTGTCCGCTGTGGCTTTGATGTTCTGGCAAGCAGCTCGTGTTTGAAAGCTGTGAGATGCTCCTGGTGTTTCCTCTGATGTCCTCGGATGAGACGTGGCAGCCCCTGTAAACGTATGTGATGCAGCTCCCGGAGATGTGCCGTGGCAGGGGTCTGTCCTCCTTAGCAACTGTGAGTTGATTTATCCCAAATGACATCCTTAGTGAGGTCCTGGAGGGGCCATGCCTTGGAGGTCCCACCTCGCTCATGCAGGTGTTTGGCCTCGTTCCCCTCCCCTCTTTCAGGATGCAGGTTGAAGGGACAGAGACAGTCTCTGGCTGGTCGTGAGCCCCCCAAACTGCACATCTTAGATGGAAACTCATTGGTTTTGTTACTGACCTCCAAAAAGAAGCGTTTGACTTGGGCTTGATTTCTGTGGCGAATAGTGATTCTCAAGTGGCAGAAAAACTATTCGAAGTGTAGAGTAGCAAACCAGCAATTGGACATGCAGAAAACCACTCTGTGGAATAGAAGAGAAGCAACAATCTCTACAATTTTCTAGTGAAACTGTAGCAGACGGAATTTTTCATCCGTCCACCCATTTATATATGTTTTGGAGGGACCTTGGCCCTTCCTCCATATCAGAGCATCCTTGCTTGGGGCAAATCCTCACGTTTTCATGAGAGACGGGAGCTCAGCACAGCAACTCAAGGCAGCTTGCTGAGCTTCCAGAGAGTGGAGAATTCAAAACATTTAGTCTGACTTTTAAGAAACCTTTGATTGATTCAAAGTTGTAACCTAGATGTTTCTCATTCTCCACTCTCTCTTCCGTTACATTCCTTTATCTTTTTGTTCTTACCTCTTTCTTCCTTTGTGGGGGTGGGATATTCAGTGAAATATAAATAAGCCTTGCTCTGTCTTTGATGTCTTTTGAATTTTCTTCCTTTTGCTGATGTTGCCACATGAATTTTGCAGAAGGTCATACATCAGAAAAGGAGGAGACCATTAGGTGCAGCTGTGAGGCCTGTGAGGGAGAGCGAGTCGCGGAGGAGCATCCCAGGAGCTGTGGCTCCATCCTCATCTCCGCCACCATCCCAGGGCACTGCCTTGTGCCTCCCTTCCCTCATCTATGAAAGTCAACATCACGAGCACGGTGGGATCTGCAGGGCAAAGTGAGGTGACCTGATCACCTTCACCCTGTTTCCGGCAGCAGTCGGGCTTACAGAGGCCATTCTGCCCCCTTGTCTCACTTTTTGGCCTGTTTCAGCCAAATTGCATACGAGGGAAGAAGCATCAAAGGTAACTAATTTTTTGGAAGCATCATTAAAAATGGGTGGCCAGGAAGATGGACGTTCGGATAGTTGCATGTTTGTCTCTAGCTTCTGATCCAGCCTGCAGTGGGATGCAGCAAGCCACAGATCACAGCCAAAATACTCTGTGGGAGGATGATTGTGAGGGGAAGTAGAAAGGAATTTTGAAGGAATATGTGGAAATAATAGAGACTATTCAGTGTAATCCAGTTTAAAGATCAGTCGGCACAAATCTGTAGAAGACCAGGCATCACTTCTTCCATGGTTCATCTGCTTGTTTATTACTAAAAGGGAGAAGGAAAAAAGGAAACAGAAGAGAAGAGGTTGGCTCAGAGGTACTAATACTTTGGGGAGTGACGGTGACAACATTGGTGATCCCAGGTTAGAGGGAAACGGCACTGTGTCATCCTGACCGAGGCAGAGCCGTAAGCCTGCGGGCAGCCCATCCCTGTTTCATGTGGCTGAGCAAAGATGCTCCGTTTCCCAGGGAAGCATCCAGAGCTTAAGTGCACCGGTGAAAGTCAACCAGATGGTCCAGTGCTTCACTGAAGTGGAGCGAGTGTGCAGGAGCACCCCCGATCTGTCAGGGCTGGGAGGTTCAGAGGCAGCGGTGGCTGGGAACGCAGAGCACCGTGTCGTTATTCTGGGGCATCTGCAATACAACAACTAGTGTCTCTGCGCAGCGTCTTTTCTCTGGTGCGTGTTTAGTGTTTCACAGCTTGTGTTTCGCAACTGCCTTATCTGGAAAGGTGCTTCATGGAGAATTTGCATATGAAGCGCTTCGTGTATGGAGAATTGCTTTGTGCTGGGTTTAAAGTACATAGAGCTGGAAGCTGCCATCCCTGCTCTTACACGCAGCTGGAGCTGCTTCCTCTGGCAGTATGTCATTTTGAGTTTCCATATGTACAGGAGTGGTATGATCTGTGATGGGCAGAGTAGCAGAAATATTCTCTAGAGACCTGCAAAGTATACATCAGCGGCAAACAGAACTGAGAAGTTAGCGTCTACTTTTGGAGCAACTATTCCTGGTTCTCGTGCCAATGCGCAAGGGAGAGGAGCAGGTTCAGGGACAGCACTGAGGTGGTTATAAACTGTCTGCTGATGTTGGATCTGTCCAGATGTAACTGCAGTGGGATTTTTATCTCGTTTGATCTTCATGGGCACTGGAGGCATCTTACTATTTACAGGCTTCACAATGAGAATATCTGCCTTTGGTTAGACATGAGATCGTAGAATCACAGAATGGTTTGGGTTGGAAGGAACCTTTAAAGATCATGTAGTCCATCCCCACTGCCACGGCACATCTTTCATTAGATCTCTAGTTCAGATTCTCCATTTAATATGCTTCTACAAAGTCAATGCAGGTCTTACCCACTCTGCAAATCTCCACTTTCCATCCTCCTCCAGTTTGTGGAGTCCAGTGCCTCCCCCACCCCATCCCAAGGACTCCTTGATTGTAAAAGATGAGTTTTCCATGAGGACTGGAAGTACTACAAATCCAGAGCCCATCTGATCAGGAGGAGTTACAAACTGGAGTCAAGGATTGATTAGAAAAGGCATCTTGTCAAATAGGAAAGCGATTTTTTTAATTGTTTTATTTTCAATTAGTGAAACTGTTTTGACAACTAAATTTCCCTCCTTCCCTCCACCCACTCCTGATGAGTGTGGGTAGATCCTAAAACAGCTGGTGTCGTGTTTCTTTGTGGTTGCTCTGACTGATGTTGACCTCAGATCCTTTTAAAAATATGTTTTGCAGAATTCTTGCATTTGGGAACTTCCAAAACCACTTTGACATATGAATCGTGCTTAAAAATGGCTTTTTTTAAATTCTGTAGGGAGTGAAGTGCACAAATCAGCGCTTGATGAGAATATCCGCAGGGTCTTGGGAAGGGACCCTGTTTAAAGGGTATCTAAGGGCTTCTGTGACCTTTGCTGGCTACCTCTGTCAATATTGAGTGAAAAATGGTGTTTTAAGGAAACTTCTGTTCCAGAAATGACTTGATAGGCCTCCATAGATCTGCTGCAGTTTCTTTGAACCCACCTCTCAAGACACAGACCTTTGAAAACATTGATTTATATTAACTCTTCTTTCTGCCTTTACTTTTACAACCTAGGCAAGCCCTATAGCTTTATTTAGAAATCACCCATCATTAGTAACCACAATCATTTAGTAGACATATTTACAAGGTAAGTGACAGTGGGAAGTAATTAAGTTTAATATAAATCGCACTCAATTTCAAATCTGCAGGCTTCAAAATAATAATTAATAGAAACTGCAGCTTCTATAAAAAGATGCAGTATTTATAGCAGTATCTTCTTTCTTTTCCAGCTAAATGCATTGAGTCTAGCGGAGATTAAAATCCCCTGTCTCTTCCTTTTATTTATTTCAAAGCCATTGTCTACCTGTGGCACACTTCACTGCGAATTATCCACTGCTTTTGTTCTTTGTGAGGAGATTTTTACTCTTCGAGTTGATGACGGAGAGGAGGAAGAGTTCAGCATTGTCCAAACCGGCCTTTTAAATGCACATATCTTGAGCTGTCGCTTTCTGCTAAATCTGTGTTTCATAGATCAGTGCCTAACGATGCGTGCTTTGTCTCACAGGTGTCATGCAGCTGACAGGTCTGCTGGCGGAGCTGATGGTCATAGCCGGGCTGGAAATTCTTCATTAAACAGAACAGAGTAAAATAATCAAGGAAGGTTGGAGCTGCTTGCAAGATTTGTCGAGTTGATTGCTCACCCTGTCTAAAAAAAGTCATCGTTTGGGACAACAGCCCGCTGCCAGCAGCTGCCATGGCTAGCAAAAGAAAGTCAACGACTCCCTGTATGGTACGAACTTCTGAAGTCATGGAGCAGGAAGGCGCTGAGGCCGTAGAGGCTCCTAAAGAGAAGGGGGCTGGCACACCACAGCAGGACTCTAAAAAAAATCGGCCTTCAGAAAGCTCAGTCAAAGACTGCGAAGTGGTTGAGGCAAAGCCCGCAGCTGAAAACCAGTCTAAGAAACCCCAGGGTGGTTACGAGTGCAAATACTGCCCTTACTCAACACAAAACTTAAATGAATTTACAGAGCATGTTGACACTCAGCATCCAAATGTCATTCTTAACCCCCTGTATGTCTGTGCTGAATGCAACTTCACAACCAAAAAATACGATTCTTTATCTGACCACAACACAAAATACCACCCGGGAGAGACTAACTTTAAACTGAAATTAATTAAACGCAATAATCAGACTGTTTTAGAGCAGTCCATTGAGACCACTGCTAACGATGCCACTGTCACCAGCGGTGGGCTAGAAAATGCAGAGTGTGATGATTCACTTCATGGGGGAATTAGTGCGAGTAAAACACCAATGATGAAACTGGGAAAGCCTAAAGGGGAAACCAGGAAGGGTCCCAAAAAGCCAGAAGAGGGAGTTACGGAAAACCACGTGGATGGCGCACTACCCCGCATCATAACTGAAGCCACTGAAGCTATTGCTTGTATAAATGGAGACCTTCTCCATGATGTGTTAGCCCATGTTATGCCCTCTGTACAGCTGCCACCAAATATTAATCTTGTCCCCAAGGTCCCAGTACCTCTGAACAGTACCAAATACAACTCTGCACTGGACACTAATGCAACCATGATCAACTCCTTCAATAAATTTCCTTATCCAACGCAAGCAGAGTTGTCGTGGTTGACAGCAGCATCAAAACATCCAGAAGAACAAATCCGAATCTGGTTTGCTACACAACGTTTGAAGCACGGTATAAGTTGGTCTCCTGAAGAAGTGGAGGAGGCAAGGAAAAAGATGTTCAACGGTACTATCCAGGCAGTTCCCCAGACCATCACCGTCCTGCCAGCTCCTTTGACAACTGCAAAAATGCCCCAGCCCATCATCCAGACAGCATTGCCTTGTCAGATACTGGGCCAGACTGGTCTGGTTTTGACTCCAGTGTCAAATGGTTCAACCGTTTCCTGTTCACCAATTACGCTTGCTGTTGCCCCAAACCAGGGGCAAAAGAGGACAATACAGACCTTATCAAATGCTCCAGAGGCCAAGCGTCCTCATGTAGTTCAGGTGCCTGAGATCCCTGCCAAGTTGACTGCTGTACCACTGACACCAGCCAGTGAGCGAAAAAAGACGAAGGAGCAGATAGCAGAGCTGAAGGCCAGTTTCATGGCAAGCCAGTTTCCTGATGATGCAGAAGTCTACCGGCTGATCGAGACAACGGGTCTCTCCAGGAGCGAGATCAAGAAGTGGTTCAGTGACCACAGGTACAGAAGTCAAAGGGGCATTGTGCACATCCCTGGGGATGCTTTAGGGAAAGATCAAATAGCACCTTCAGCTGGTCGACACGGACGTTCGTTTCACCCATACACAGATTTTACTCCCCAGAGATTCAAAGAGAAAACCCAAGAGCAGCTTAGGGCCCTTGAGGAGAGTTTCCTAAGATGCTCCTTTCCTACCCAAGGAGAATTGGACAGACTTCGAGTGGAGACTAAGCTGAGTAGGAGGGAAATAGATTCATGGTTCTCTGAGCGGAGAAAGATAAGGGACAGCATGGAGCAAGCCGTGTTGGACTCAATGGGATCATACAGAAAAATTAAAGAACAAGGAACTCCCAATGGTGCAATAAGCCAGGCAGAACTGCTGAGTAGCTCTCAGCTCCCCGGTGCTTTATCTGGGTCCTCCACCACGTTTAAGAAAACCCAAGAGCAGATTCATCTACTGAAAAGCACATTTGCAAGGACCCAGTGGCCAACGCCCCAGGAGTATGACCAGTTAGCTTCTCAGACTGGGCTCACAAGAACTGAAATAGTTCGCTGGTTCAAGGAAAACCGGTCTTCACTAAGATCGGGGTCACTTAAATGGATTGACCAGTACCAGCAGCAGTATGTTGTTGATGGTCATAACGAGCAAAGCCAGAAAAAGGGATCAAAACACAATGAGAATCCAAAGAATGGTAATGAGGTGTCTCGGCAGCATTACCAGGAGCATAAAAAACTGAATGAAGAGAACGGGGGGAAACCGGTGGTGAGAGCAAAAAGAGACTGCGAACCATTGAAAGACTCTTTGTTGGGGAATCAAGCGGAGGGTACGGACAGGTTGGAGTGCAACAGCCACGACGGCCACGGCAGTGAGGAGAACGAGGAGCCGGCGGAGGTCAACTGGGTGGAGGTGACGGTGGGCGAGGATGACGCTGCATCGGACTGTACAGACAGCTGGAGCCAAACGGCACCTGAAGGCCAGGCAGAGCTGGCGGACTTTGACTCTGAAAGTATATCTGGAGACAATTCCCACGTATAGACAGGTAATGCTGATGGTGCCCTGTTTTTCTGAGCCTGCCTCTGTCTGGGTGTGCTTCCAGCATCCTGTAGCCCCTCTTCAGTATAAATCCCTGGAGACCATCCGTGACGGATCCTTGTGCCTGCTGGATGCCTGAACAAAAGGGAGACCCATCCTGCTTGTAAATTAAAGCAACTGCATGGTAGGGGAGGGGTTAGTGCCGTTTGCCTTGTTTCTTGTCTGCTTGCGGGTCAAGTCCTGGATAAGGGAGATTTTTTTTTTTTTTTTTGGCAATAAGTGATTAAACTTTCTGCCTTTAAATGACCTATGTAACCTCTGCAGCACTCGATGTAAAACACACCAGCTGAGCCACGCAAAGAAATAGTAAGTAACACGAGTTGCTAATACCCCCCTTGCTAACAGGTCATTTATCTCCCGGGAATAGAGGCTGTGCCTGGTTTTGCACCTCGGGTCCTTCCTTTGCAGCATCCTGCCCTGCTCAGAATAAAAGGTCACTGGGGGAAGGGCCCAGGACAAAGATGCTTCTTTATGCAACGGCAAGCAAAAAAAATGTTGTGGGGACTGAAGTGGCTCATGCAAATGTGCTCTCTTCCTCTTGCAGGTGAGAACGGTCTCCAACCTCCCTTTGTTCCGCTTGCTCACTCTAGAGGCTTAGGAAATGCCCCAGACTAAGCTGTGTGGGTGTTTTCGCAGCTCTTCTTCACAGGATCTTGAATTTAAAAGCAAGCTGCAGGGCCTTTATCTAAGGTGGTTTTATACAATCTTTCACAGTGAGAAAGGACCTTACGTGGAGAGCCGAAGCCTGTTTCTCATTACAGTTGCACGGGTATAAATCTGGAGCAAGCACCGTCAGCGTTCCTTGACTTGCATTTCTTGAGTTCACTGGAGCCTGTAACATTTTGTGCTGTGTGAAAACCCAGTCTGTCTCTTCCAAACTGGAGTCTCCTTAAGCTAGAACTTATCCCACAGAAAGCTCAGCCCCTTGCATTAACAACCAGAGTGGGAGAACACCTATTCTAGAAAGAGTTAGTAGTTTTCCGATATCTAATAGGTATAATATACTTCGGCGTTTCTTTAAACATATATATAAAAAATATTCAAAATAAAAATAAAAAAAGGAAATACAAAAGCCAGAAAGTCCCTCCACGCTTGCACTGAAGACTTACTATTGCAGCTGGCAGTACTTGAATTGAACTACTCTTTGTGGCAGAGGTGCGGTTTTTCTTAGCAAGCCCTGCTGGCGAGCCTAGGGCCCTCCACTTTCTCCTTGTGCAAAACTTGTCCAGAAGGCTCCTGGACATTTTCTCGTGAGTTGAAAAGGGAAACCCTGCAGTGGTTTTATTTTGAACTACGAATTGTGTCGGCTAATTTTGAGAAATGTTATCATGGCATCTGTGTCGCAAAGCATCTTAAAGCTCCAGACTGCAATGCAAGGCACTGTCCCGCGTTACGCCTGCGGAAGTTGGTAATTAGGGATGTAGGGATGTGAGGAGCAGGCTCTGTTACCTGTGTGGCAAGGGCAGCGATTAAAGGAGGAAGGACACGGGAACATCAGCCAAAGGCACGCTGGGGTGCCAGTGCTGTGCAGCCACATAAGAAAGGAGAGCCAGGATCTGATCTTCCTTTTAAAATCAAATATGCGATGAATAAATGCGTTGTGGGATTATTTTTTTTTTTTTTTTCAGGATTGTTATTCCAGATCATTTCCCCCTTCCGGCTATCAACGTTCATACTGAGGAGAGGGAGCAGACCAGGGGCTAGGAGAGGGAATGGGGAGGAGGGCAGGAGAGGGGGCGACATTGCCTGAAACCACTATTTCTTACAAACCTCTTGCACCATGAACACGAGCTCTGCAACAACCCTCTTCCAGCAGCGTAGGTTTGGTGCCTGCATTTTTGTGCTTGCGAGCAGCGTAAGGTACGTTGGGGTGAACCTCCCGCCTTTGTGCGCTGGCACAGATGCTGACCATAAAGCTCCAGGGCTGTGGAGGTGCTCAAGTGTTATCAGAGAAGAATTTTAATAAGAACTTTGATCTCACTTAAATTTCCCCTGGGTTATCTTTTTGATGAGGACCTTTCTGGTGGCTGGTGGTAAAACACTTACTGAGAAGAGGTGCACTGGAACAGGGCTTCTGCTGCGAAGACCATGCAGTGAGATCAGAGAACCATTTCGTCCTCTGCTCTTTGCCCACATCTCAGCATGCTGGCCTGAGGACTTGACAAAAGCCCAAAGTCTTTTTCATTTTCCTTTATTCTCCCTGTACGTCTCAGCCCAGAAATGGAAGTGCCTGCTCTCCGGTGCCCGCGTGGAGGCATTGTTACAGGCGTTGGAAGCTTCATACCCCACACTGATGGGACCCGTGGAAAACTCCCAGCTGCTGGCTCCTTTTTCCTTCAGGATAAGCTTTTGCTCTTATCTTTGGGAAGCCTATCTCTTACAATTTTTAACTAAAAGTTTGGTGTTAAATTAACAAGGTATTATCTTAGGTAAGATCCAGAGTATGGCTCAAAAGCAAAGACTGTGTAAGACCTGATGGAGAGCTGGTTTCTGCCTGTTGTCATATAAAAGTCTGATTTTTCCTAACGTCATACCCCTCGGTACCGTAGAGGGGTCGTGCCACTGTCCTGGCTGCACGCAAGAGGTAGACTGAAGAGCTGACAAGGGACTTCTACTCTTGACTCTCACACAGCCACAGTCATTATGTGAAACTTTCACTGCTGAACCCTACATCGGGTAGAAACGCGCTCGTTTGATATTCGTGGTGTTGCTGTTTTCTCAGCTTGATATGCGTAGTTTAAAGTGGACATTTTTCAGTGATCAGTCTCCATGCCCCTGTTGCTGGTTGAATTTGTGTGTGGCTTCTTTAAAACCTGACCATCTTGGTCACTCCAAGACCATCTTGGTCACTCTCTGCTCCAGTGTTTAGCTTTAGGAGTTTCTGAAACTATTAGGGAGTATTTGTGCTGCAGTTTAGACAGACCTTATGCCTTAGAGAATCGAGTTTTTCAAAACTGATCTGTGTTCGGCAGGTTCTGCTGCTGCAGCTAGCGGGAGCTTCATGAGTGCCTGGCTGTGGTTGAGAGCAGGATTCACGCCAGGCCCTGAAGTACCATCCCTGGGCTAAGAAAAGGCTCTGAACAGTGAGGCTGGGAGGCCTGTCCCCATAGGGTACTGGGGCCTTCAAGATGTTGAGTGGGCGCTGTAGGGTGCACAAAAGCCATCACTGGAAGTGCTCCAGATGCTGCGTAATGAAGCCTCACGTCCCTCTTGCAGTGAGACCCAACTGCTCTGTCAAGAGAGTGCTTTAGTTCCTTTTCCGTCAATAGCGATATTCCCGCCTTCCAACAGCACGGGTCAAAATTAGGTCTGTTGTCCCCATTTGCGCAAGCCTGACAAACAGAAACTGGTCCTAAATTAAATACAGCAAATTGCAGCTCAGCCATGAGAGCGGGACCAGAGTGTGCCAGAGTGGTTGGCAGCTGCCGTTGGCTTTCTTCACAGCATTGTCTCCCCGTGGGGTTTTCCCAAGATCAGTATTTCCTCAGCCCAGAGCTTTTGTTTTTTTCTCAGAAGCATACTTTTTTTTCTCACCACCACCACCTTCACTGCCATAAACTCTCTTTTTTAGAGTTATTTCATGAACTCCATTTTAAGCCCAAGCCCTGCAAGATGTAGGCACAAAGTCTATGGCTTATAGTGGGAGCAAGGTAGGTAGACACCTCAGAAGATGCATGCCCTGGCTCTTGATGGCTGTGACCACTGCTGTGTGGAGATGTGTCAAAGGAAAACCATGTCTGGGAGTTGCACACCAGGAAAAAAAAAAGAGTCCAAAGGAAGTCACCCCTTACTTCTGCTGTATGCATCGTACTGGGCATCAGAGGTGGTCAGGGTCCTCTTGGTGCCTCCAACCCCTCTTGCACCACTCCGGGAGCTGAGAACACTCAGTTGCTGGTGGCCCACTGCATTCCTCGGTGTTGGAAACCGGTAAACGTGAACAGTACTGGTGTTTCCTTCCCTTTCTCTCCAAATTCTTATTTTTCGTGTGGTTAGGGTTTCATCCATAAAGCTTAGCTATAGAGCCCATTACTGGTGTTGGGCTCCAAGGCGCCATCCTGAAGTCAGTGTTGGATTGACCAGTGGTTTTTGTAGAACTTGGGTCAGCCTAAAGCATTTAAGGGAGTGAGGCCGAAGTACGGAGGAGTTGCCATTTCCCCTGAAACCAGTGAGGTGTGTCGCAGACCCAAGCTGTAACGCAATGAAGGACTTCGGAGGGGGAAGTCCTCCTACACGACGCAGCAATTAAAATTTTCCAGTGAATTAGGAGGAGCAGGGGGTTGTCTGAGGAAAGGTCACAAGGACGAGGAGGACTTTTGCCTTTGGAGTTGGTGCAAGCCCATGCCATTTTAGTGGCCTGGACCGTATTGGTTTCTGCATTGCAGATGCCAGACAGAGCTCGCTGCTTTTGTGGGAAATAACAGACCTGGTAGCAACATTCATAAAAGGTGTGAAATAACGGTTAGCTCAGGTTTTCGATAAGCACTGGTGCAGGATGGGTGAGGAGGAGGGTATGGGAAAGCCACCTCGTGCTGCTGTGTGCAGCTCCAGCCTGAGTAGGTGCTTGCATGTTTACACTTCAGTGGGGAAAAACACATTGAACATAATCTTATCTTAGAGCCCTTGCTCTGTGCTGGGAACTGGGGATATGCGTAGGTGGGTGAGTATTTGAAGGTTGGGGTTTTTTGGGGTTATTTTCTAATCACTGGTCCATGGTGCAGCCTTTATGTAGGTGCAGGAGTCGTAGCGTAGTCAGGGAGCTGCTCTGCAGAGCACAGGCACATGCAAATTTTTTTCCATTCTCTTGTAGTTTGTGTAGTTATTTTTTTAAATCATGCCAAAAAAGTGTTTAATGAGAGGATTTACAGGAGAAGAAAGACCTGAAGTCTTCTTGCCTTTAATGTCCTCTGTCCCTAACCCGTGTGCACATCATCTTTGAGCCAGCCGGAGGGTCTGCCTGAGGTGTATAGTGATGAGGGATCAGGAGAGTGAAGTTGGGCTGTATGTCCCTGGTAGAAATCTACAGGGGGTTGTTGGCTGGGTGTTACATACAACAAAAATCCGGCACCCTACCGCAGCGTCGGGCTGCGATAGGGATAGGCTTCAGGGTATGGCTAATACAAAATACAGTGCTGCCGTGTGTGCAAGGGTATAAGCTGGACACTGTGTTAGTTGGCGGCTCAAATAGTTGTTCGCAGTGCCTTCAAAAATCATATGCTGCTTTTATAATTTTTTTTCCAGGGGTACTCCTCAGCTGCACTGTCCTGACGTCGAAGGAGAAATGCTGTCTGAAAATAGAAGAAAACTATTTTCCTGCCTGGGGTGAGATAGCGTGTTGCGACTCCAAGTCTCCAACCGCACTTGCGGAGGCACAGCGAGAAATACTCTTGTGGAGCATCATCATGGGATCGTTTATAGTGCCAAAGTCCTACTACTGCATTAAAAAAGAAAAAGAAGGAAGGAAGAAAGGAAGGAAGAAAAAAGGGTCCTTGTACATAGGTTTCTCCTTAGCTTCTCTCCCACCCACTTTCCTGCCCAGGCTCTTCCTCTACTGGAACAGATTTGTACAACGTGGAAATTTTGTTAACTTTTTAATAGGTGCAAGTTATTCTTGCATATAATGCCATTGCAAAATTTGGGGGTTGGTTTGGGGGAGGGGAGGGAGAGGAGAATTTTTTCTGATGCGTTTTAAGAGAGATTTGTAATCTTTTGGAGTCTTGTTGGTGCAGATCAACACCTGAGCCCAGGTCCCCATCCCGGTTTACATTTCAGCCCACTTAAATGAGTTATGGGGTCGGGGAGGGTCGTTCTGGAGTGGTTGGGGTTTGTTGGGGTTTTTTCTTGTTGTTTTGACTTTTTTGTTTTGTTTTATGGCCACCTGCTACTGGTTGAAGTATTTAAATCTCTGCTTTTCCGTGCTCCTACAAAGCGAGTCTTCTCCAGCTCCTGTTCTTCACTTTTCACAAGTCAGCCCCGGCCGTGGGTCTCTGAAGATCTGGCTAGAACGCCTTTTTTTTTTTTTGTTGGGTATTTTTTTTAGCACTTTTTGTTTAAACATGCAGTACAACCCCCAGAGGGGTTGTAGAGAGGAAATTAAAATGCTTCATAATCCGAACTTGTTTGTGTTTCTTCAGCTGGTACAACGATGGACACCGTAATCGACAGTCTGCCCTCCAGCTTTAGATGTTGTAGTGCACAACAGAAATTTCTGATTAACCCTTGCCACTAAATTTTCAGATCAATCTTAGGTTCCCGAGTGCACTTTTTTTCAAATACTGCTAATTTGGATTTGTGTGGGGGTGTCTGTCCGTGCACGTGTGAGGAGGAGGAGGAGGGAGAGCGGAGCGTGGGTACGTAGACGAGCAGGTGCAAGAGCCGTCCGGTGCGTTCCTCTGACGAGCTGGGTTCGGAAAACTTACCCACCTTTCAGTACGCTGCACAAATACAATGCTAGGGAGTTTGAATAAATCCAACTTTTCTAACTTGTTGCTCATTTGTTGTAACTAAATAAAACAAAGGCTAAACATTTTGGTAACCTTTTTCTCATCTCTTTTTTTATTATTATTTTATTCCCTTTAAAACCCAACCTCAGCCCCCACCAGCTCTCCTTGCTGCACAAGAGCTCAGTGTCTTTAGAGCCACGATTAGGGTTTTAGCTGGTTTTGCAGTAATCGGCTTGGCAAACACTAACCAGATTAAGGTGAACTGGGTGAACTACTGATGTTTATTCCCCTGGTGTTGAATGGCTCTTCCCTGCGCGAGGAGGTCGGATACCACCTGGGACCGGGGATTTGGGAGGCGCCTTTACTTCAGTTGCAGTCACAACCTAACGAACGAATGAATGAAACCATCCCCATGACTCACCCCTATGGAATTATTTTTGTTAATCATCAGCACAACGTCTAAGTGTGGAGGGAGGTCTGCAGTGGGCGGCGGCGAGCGCTTGGTGACTTTGCTCACAATGAAGCTGTCTGGTTCATCGATGAAGAGGCGTGAATGGATGGGGCAGCACTCGCGCTCGCTGCGTTTGCGTGTCAGGGGCCAAGGGCAAGCGCTGGGGAGCAACCTCGGCTCCTCCGTGGGCGACGGCAGCCGGACAGGGTGTGTGCTCGTGTCCCATCGCACGTGGTGCTGTGCATCGCGCTCCTCCGGGTGACCGCACAGTTGCGTCTGTACCCCCCACGTGGGTTGTCAAACCGATGGATGCAAGCGTCAGGTGGCCAAAAGGAAAATGCCTCCGAGGAGGCTCCCCCAGGACTCCCGAGTTGTAACTGAAACTAATTGCCACTTCTGTCTGCTTTGCTTACATGAAAGGATGCTAATATTTTAATTGCCCTTGTGCACAGTTTTTAACAGCCACTTGGCGGCTTAATATTCCAGTTTGCGTCTCCCCTGTCTGCTGTGCGCACACGGCTGTGTGTCTGGAGCCCTGACCTACTTTGCTTCACCAGCAGCGCTCCCAGGGAGCTCAGCAGGAGGTTTCGGAAGAACAAGACCCACCTGGGTTTTCTGTGTTGGTGCAGCCCCAGACACGGCGGGATTAAGGGCCGGGACTGGGGCACTTTTAACATCTCTGCAATTCAAATAAAACAATAGCAGCGGCCCTGGAGTCTGTCATCACGCAGATAAAGAAGCTGAAGCTCTCCCGCAGCAAACAAACAAACTGGGAAAAGACCGGCACGGCCTTTGCCGGCCCCGGCAGCACCAGGCAGAGTTGTGCAGGCAGGTTGTGGTGTGATACAGAACCTTCAGGCACCAGCTTTCATCAGGGAAAGCCGATCCGGTGGCCCCTTGGTTTTTTGGCTTAAATCAACCCAGGTCCCCACAAAGATTGCTTCAGTGTGGCTGCTGGACCGGGTTCACAAACTGGGCATTGCAAGCAGGCTTTGTTTTTAATTAATACCGACGCAGTGACTGCGTTTCTCAGAGAGCGCAAGCGGGGAGGCACAATCAGGACATTGTTTGTTCACGGCGGCCATTCGGGACGGCCCTGGCCATGGGGTTTGGTTGCAGACGGACGAGAACAGGCTGCCGACACCGCAATTCCTTGCCTCCCGGGGCAGGAGCCTGGCGTTTGCACCGCGGTGCATGGCTGGGCAAAGCCCCACGGTGAGGAGATGGCTTGGGACAACCCCTCCCGGGCAGGACCCCCGGCACCAGCAGTCCTTGGCCCTCAGGCTCTGATTGACATCTCACAATGTGTTTTAACCCAAGTCTCTTGAAATGTCCTAATCAGAAGAAATCTAGTTAACACACACAAAAAAAAAAATTTAAAAAATGAAATTTTTGCACTTGCGCAACACTTTTTTTTTAGTGTGGTTTGTAGAAATAAAAATACCCATCACAGAAGCCAGGAACAACTTGAATTAGGTGACCTCTGCTTTCGTGATTTAGGCTGCTTGTATGCTGACAAGAGGATGGGTTTTCATTATATACACAGTTCACTTCTGCCTGGTCCATACGACGCTGGAAGGCTGCTCTCGGTAAATGAGCTGCCCTTAGCTCCTTACTGCAGTCAGAGAGCCGGGGACTCCGAGCACGGAGTAACACAGGTACAATTTAGGACCTGTCAGACAAAAGCTTTATTAAATGTGATCATGGTGAGAGACCGCTTGGCCAGCAGAGAATAGCAGCATCACGGAATGGTTTGGGTTGGAAGGGACCTTCAAAGATCATCTAGTTCCAACACTCTGCCATGGGCAGGGACACCTCTCACTAGACCAGGCTGCTCAAAGCCCCATCCAGCCTGGCCTTGGGAAGTTTGGCAGCAGAAACTTCAGCGTGTACAAACCTCTCTGTAGTCCAAATGTTTCATTTTTCATAAATCCTTTTTTTCTCTTTTTTTTTTTTTTAAGAAAAAAAGCTGAAAAGCAAAGAGCGCTTTTTTTTTCTTTTTTTTTTTTAAGAAAAGTTCTTTGCTTTTCAGCCACATCGCTGCAGAGGGATCACTCTTGGAAGAAGGGGAGTCACACCACCACACAGACCATCACAGGCTGGGGGAGGCGCTGGGTTATGCAAGAAATCTGAGTGATTATGAGCATAATGATGATTAGGTGGTGATAACTTAAAATCTAGGTAAACCAGCAACCAAGATAAATAACATTTATGCATTATATTCACGATTAGCAGAAATTTAAGCACTGAAAGTTTCCCTGTCATCTTCCTGTAGCCTTCAGATATTGATAGGTAGCAAAAAAAAACACATCCTAAAAGCTTATTAAGAATTAATTTCGAAGATACATAAGGCAACATTGTAGGAAGTCCGTTTGGCATCTTGATGGCAAGGAAAGAGCACACCAGTGATGGAAAAGAACTTTTTAAATCATCTCCTGAGAAAAAAAGGGAGACCTGAGACCATTTAGATCAGCAAAAGGGAGGACTGCTGCGTTCATATGATCAGTAACTAATGGAAAGCGGTTATGAATGGGGCCTGTGGCTCTTGAGCATAATTCTGAAAATATTCATTGTACAGCAGGAAAAGGGGATGTAGTGAGAGCAAGAGAATGTGAGGTACGTGGCGAAGGTATGAAAAAGCAGCATAAAACCCGAGCGTTATGCAGTTGAACCATATCCCAATCAGATTATTGCAAGCTCTGGCGAGGACGGAGGTAAGAGCCCAGTGACCGGGTAATTGTCAGACCTAATCACACCGCACACGTCTTGAGCAGTAAAGCAAAAGCAGGGGTTTTCCATTGTTTTCTTAATTCCATCAGACATGATGCTCCAAAATGGTAGTTCTAATTACCTAATCATCTAATTATCATAGCTTAAGCATACTGTGAAAAGCACACAGCCAGCAAATTGGCTCAGGCACAGTAAATGGGACATCTATGAAGCTTCTTCAGACACAAACTCACCCTCTCCTTGCTCTTTTTTTTCTCCTCTTTCTTAAAAGTCTAATCATCCCAGTGCAATATATCATGTAAAACTTAATGTGCAGCAATCTTCATCTAAAAAATCATTGGTTTTGCCACACATCTATGAGATAGCTAAAGGAATAATGCCATTAACCCGAGTTTATGGACAGAGAAACAGAGAGATGTATGTAGTTATTCAGAAGACCGCAGAATAAATGTGCTAAAGGCAAGAGCTGGAGTTCAGCTTGGCCTTGTCTTGACTTCTCAGCCAGGAAGCTTCGGTTTATATTTGTATCATCAAATCATTGCCGTTTCGTTGGCATTTCTTATTCTTTCACCCAAAGCCTTTCCCTTTCCAAGAGGCAAAGACACAAGGGCAGAAAGGAGTGGGCCGGGACTGGGGCTCCTCACGGACCCCCATCCCGCAAATCCCACGGGGACATCCATCTTCCCCAGCACAGCTTTCCAGGCGAAGCTGTCAGCTTCCTGCCTTAATTCCCTCCACCGTTAAGTCTCTCCCTGAACATCTTTCCTCCATCTCTCATTTCCAGTGACCTGCCGGCCCCCACCAAGGGGGGATTTCTCCTCCCTTTAAAGCAGGAGCTGACGGCGTGCCCCGGGGTGCTTTATAACACGTTAGCATGCATGCGCGATTAAATCCCTCTGGGTATTAAGAGCATTGCTGTCTCCTCAGTCTGAGAACAACGGAACCGTTCCACCTCTTCAGCCTCCCCGAGCCACCCACACAAGGTCACTAATACCGAAAGGCATTTTGCCCCATGTTAGCATTTAAAAGACATCTGTACCTAAATGCTTGAATCTGGGTTTTGCTTTTTTTGTCACCCTCTAACCCCGCAGCCCCTCTCGTCCCGGCGCTGGTGCCGTCGGCTAATGCTGACAAAGGACAACGCAGTTCCCCATCGAGGTGGAAATACGTGACTCTGCTCCTGCCTCGCCGCGCTCCCAATGCGCCCATTCAACAGCAGCGCCACGTCTCATCCCCCCCGCCGCTAAACCTCTTCGTTGCAGCCAGGGTTTCCCACAGATTCAAGCTTGTTTGGCTCCTCTGTTGCCTTCAACACTGCTCCAGGTTCTCCCAAGGCACTTTGGAACATTTGGCTTCATCTGTGTTGGCCGTAGCCTCAGTCGTTGAGCCCCATCTGTGCCTCACCTGCAGGGCCATGTGTGTCCCCCGAGGATGCTGAGCAGGGGACCTGGCCCTGAAAAGCCAGGGAGGCTCCTGGAATTCAAATTAGCACTAAATTTAATCAACAGATATCGTTATTAATTATTACTTGTGACACATTTGGAGACAGAGAGGTAGGCACTGCCCACGCTGAGTGCGAGGGGACACATCTGGAGCAGCTGCGACAGAAATAGGATGCCAGTGGTTTTGGCACCATTATACAGTGGGCGAGCAGAAGAACCCCAGGCTGGGAAGCACAGCTCCAGATCTGTCCTCCAGCCCAGATTCAGCTCCCACCAGGGCAAACAATGGGCAAAGAGGACCTGGGTTGGGGTGGGGAGGGTCTGTGGGTTTGACCTGCTCTCCAGGAAGCCCACAAAGCCCAGGTGAAGAGCCCAGAGCCAGGAGCACGAGCCAAGCCCCATCCCCGCCTCTGAAGGGCAGCAGGCTCTAAGGCTCCCTGGTAGGGATTTAAACAAAAGGAATTTTAATCTTTTTTTTTTTCTTCTTCTTCTTTTTTTTTTTTCTTTTTAATGCCAGCATTTGAATGTGGGGGGGATGGAAATTTTAACACGAAGCCACACGCTGAAGGTCATGGAAAGGCAAGGCAGACATTGTCTTCAGTAATATTTAAAGGAAGACCAACCCTGCTGTGACAGAGAAAAAAAAAAAAAAACAGAATACTTCTTTTGATTGGAAAGAAAGTTTCTCCATGCCCAGTTGTGATGCAGCATTGCGCAACGGAGACTGCTGCGGCTGGGAGCAAGGAGAATTAATTACTTTGCTTTTTGAAGCATGGGCTGCTCAGGTCTGCTGTGCCAGCTTCGAGAACGATAAGCGCTTATCCGAAGAGCACGGTTTTGTCCTCCGGCACAGGAGTTTTGCCCGTTTAAATCACAGGAGGCTGCTGAGGTTTTGTTTGGTTTTCTTCATACTTGGCCTATGCTCGAGCCTGGGCAGCGCCGCTCTCTTTTCGGACTCACAGACACTGGTTTTATGCTGTCCAAGGGAAGGAGACTGGAGTGAGGAGCAGAGGGAAGGAGACTGGAGCGAGCATCAGCCGCTGGCCAGGAAAGGCCATGGTGGAATTGCATTAAGCACCGTCCCGGAGCAGCGGCTGCAGGCCCCGCGGCACCTCATGGCCCCGCAGCATGGACGGGGGTTTGCCAAACGCAAATTTATCTCCAAACCACCTCCCTCCCCGGGGGATTTTGCTTTCAAGGGCATTTCAGCATCCGAACAAAGAGGAAGTACGCCCCTCGGAGCGAGCAGGCCGGCGGGGTGGTGGCACTGAAGGATGTCTTCAGCGCGTTGTCCTCACCCAGGCAGCAGCATGTCGTGCCTCGGAACGGGCTTACTGATGATGTGTTTGGCCTTTCAGGGGGCTGAATTGTTTTCTTCGGTCTCTCACCTCCCCCTTATTCGTTTAGAAGGAGATTATTTTTTTTATATGCAAGTGACTGGGGACCTGCAGCCTTACAGGTCGCTGAAGCTTTCCTCCTCTGCTCACAAATAACTTCCAGGTGGCCCTTGGCAGGAGAGAAATGGTTTCACGCAGTAAAAGCACCACCCACCAATTCGGGGTAGCTGCAGATGCTGCTGCCCTGACCTTCAACAAGCAACCAAAAAAATCACACGGTGTTTAAATTTTCACTGTAGCATGGACACCCTCTCTGAAAAAGAGCGATTCCCAGCTCTCCCAGAGCCACCGTGCGTGGCCACCTGCAGCCTCAGCCTGCCAGAGTCATAACTCCCGGCTCTCCTCCTAACCCCCACGTTTTGACAAAAGCTGCTGCTTTGCCTAAACAGTTGCAAAAGAGCTGAGGGAGGCGGGCACAGGGCAGTTTTGACATGAAAGCTCCTGCGGGCCTGTTGTAACAGATGCTTTCGGCAACGCTCAGGGAACCTCATCCCAGTTCTCTGCTGGGAGAGCCAAAATCAATGTCTCCTCAGCATCCTACACAGTGACGTTCTTAATTCATAGTCACCGCATTTTTATTTTTTTTTAATGTAACAAGCATAGGATTAAATGTAAGAGCTACTCAGAGCTCATCAGGCTTTTACCAGCCATTTCTTGACATGAGCTAGAACTGCCCAACTTCCCACGCCTCACGTAACTGATTTTAATTTGCTGCTCCTGAACCACAGCCACCAGCACCTAAGCAAGCCAAGAAACAAACTCAGGGACAAGAAAGATCAGCATTTCTTTGGAATTACGTTCTTCCTGAATTAGCATGTGCAGAGAGCAATTTCTTAATTGACACTTATGCTTGGTCAACACTAGATCGATGCTTCAAACGCAGTCCAGACTACCAGCTTCTTAAAACCATCACCATTCGGGTGGGAAGACGGATATAAGGGGGTGGAGGAAAAAAAAAATTATGGCTGCATCCTATCTGTTGCTGCTGCTGTTCAGAAAGAGGGCTTGCAGGTCAGGGCACCAATATACTTCTTTCTTCCAGTCTTTTCCCCCTGCCACCCCGTGTTCCCCAGCTCTTTCCTGGGGTTGCAGTACCGGACCCCGGCTCTTTGCTGGCAAACACAAGGCAAAGCTGAAGCCTGACACACAGTGGCACAGCCAGAAATAAATGCAAGTCCGCAGAATTGCCCTCACTTGGGCAACTGTCCTGGTTTGAGTGATACAGGACTCATTTCTCTTCTAATGGCTGGGAAAACTGCACTTTTAGAAGACACTAGTGTCTGAATTTGTGAAAATATTCACTTTATTGCCAGCTAGGGTATGTGTGTTTCAAGGTCTCGGTGCTTTCAAGCCTTGCCGGGTGCGGGGATGAGGAGGAGCGAGACCCGGGCACCCCCAAACTGGCCAACAGGGTTATTTCATACCATGAGCGTCACATTCAATGTAAATTAGAAAGTTTGCTGAGAAGTTCTCTCTCTTCTACAATGGCTGCCATCCTGAGAACTCCCTGCCCCGCTGCCGGAGCCCTGAGCCCTTCCCTTCCCCCTGGAGCCGCAGCACTCACAGCATCCCACATTGGCTGTCCCTGCGGCGAGTGTACAGCTCCCTGCTGAGAGAATTGTCCCACTATAATCCTTGTATATTTTGTATCGAGATCGATACTGGTTCTTTAGTGTTATTAATGTTAACTATCTAGTCTTATTCTATTAGGTCTGTTTATATTTCAGCCCTCAGCTTTCCTTGTTTTTTCCCCGATTCCCCTTCCCAGATGGGGAGGGATCATTGGGGTGATTAGAATGATTGTCTGAATGACAATAAATTGCTGTGGGTTCCTCAAACCATAACAGCAACAGAGTTTACCATTGCACCCTGCCCAGCAGGGAACATCCAAGGGTAAATAAGCCCTGCATGAGGATAGGGAGGCTCTACAGAGAGACTTGGATAGATTGTACCGATGGGCCAACGCTAACGGAATGAGCTTCAACAAGGCCAAGTGCCACGTCCTGCACTTGGGCCACAACAACCCCATGCATCGCTCCAGGCTTGGGGAAGTGTGGCTGGAGGGCTGCCTGGCAGAAAAGGACCTGGGGGTTCTAATGGACAAGCGGCTGAACATGAGCCAGCAGTGTGCCCAGGTGGCCAAGAAAGCCAATGCCATCCTGGCTTGTATTAGAAATAGTGTGACCAGCAGAAGGAGGGAGGTGATTGTCCCCCTGTACTCAGCACTGGTGAGGCCACACCTTGAGTCTTGTGTCCAGCTCTGGGCACCCCAATACGAGAGAGATATCGAGGTGCTGGAGCGAGTGCAGAGGAGGGCAACGAAGCTGGTGAAGGGCCTGCAGAATAAGTCTTATGAGGAGCGATTGAAGGAGCTGGGACTGTTTAGTTTGAGGAAGAGGAGGCTGAGGGGAGACCTCATCACTCTCTACAACTACTTGAAAGGACATCGTAGAGAGGTTGGTGCTGGTCTCTTCTCACAGGTAATTAGCGATAGAACAAGAAGGAATGGCTTCAAGCTGCAACAGGGTAGGTTTAGGCTGGACATTAGGAAAAAATTTTTCACAGAAAGAGTGGTCAGACACTGGGATAGGCTGCCCAGGGAGGTGGTGGAGTCACCATCCCTGGATGTGTTTAAGAGTTGTTTAGATGTGGTGTTAGTGGATATGGTGTAGGGGAGAACTTTGTAGAGTGGAGATGATGGTTGGACTTGATGATCCCAAGGGTCTTTTCCAACCTAAATGATTCTATGATTCTATGCTTTATAAAGTAAAGCACAGCTGGCAAGTTTAAGATACTCCTCCGAAAGGGAAAAAGATTAAAGCTTTACAGAGCAGATAGCGAGTGAATAGGGAGCGCTGGCCCTACTGGTTTGCCCACAGATAAATGCAGAGTCATAGAATCGCCTAGGTTGGAAGGGACCTAGGGAATGTAGTTTGGGTCAAAACAAAAAATAAATAGCAGCATATACAGCGTGAGTGACCTTGGAGGTGGCTGTAACACTGAGTTAAAGATCACCAAAAACAGAGGTGGGGTGGGCTGTCCTGTGCAGGGTGCTCCTCCCGAGCTCCTCCACTGCCCGGCACCTCACGTTCCACCGAAGCCCCCCCCAGAGAGCGAGCAGGAACAAGCCCATCCCCCTGCTCCAAAGCCAAACTGACCCATACGAGTGGGATTTAATTCCCTCTGTCCTGTCGGCCATGGGGACATCGAGACTGAACTATTCTTAGTCAGCCTCCCCCGGGGTCAAGGTGCCGCCTTCCTGGTCACAGAGGTACAATCGCTTTCCTGCTGCTCTTTTCCCTGGATTCCTCCTGCTCTCCCTCCCGTCCTGTAACATGCCCATGCACCCTCTTCAGCCTGTTTTTTTTTTCTTTGAACAATGCAGCCGGGGGTCATGATTTCTCACAGAGTTTTCCATGCTCCATTTCCTTGCTCATCATCCTGTGCCACTTGTTGAGAACCTTATCTTTATTAGCTGGTCTTATCACGACTCGATTACACATTAACAGAAACTCTCCTTACTCAGCAGGATTTCCCCGGGATTGCATTGCTTTCGGCTTCAGAGAGCAGCTCTGTGGAGCAAGCCACTCCACCAGAGCCAGCCGAGGAAGTTCCTCATCTCATTTAAGATGCAGGATGACTTTGAGGAACTGGAAAGAGCAGATTTAGAGGACAAAGCATTTCTACAGGGGGACGAAGGCATTAGCTTATGTTGTTTGCATTGGCATTAAATTATACAGTAATTATTTGGTCCCAGTGAGCTGCGCTCTAATAGCGGCTACAGAGCTATCGGAGATCCTTCAGCAGAGGGATTGCATCCAGCTAAAACATCCCCCTATCCACTTACCTACTCAACCAAATCATGCAGCTGTAGGGCCTGTTGTTATCTGTCTGCTGTCACGAAATTAGACTTGATACAGTTCTTAGAGATTTACTAGACCTTCAAGTGCAATATCACCACACCATGTCCACCGCTGATAGGGGATTTTTTCCCTTCGATGCTACTGTCACCTTGCCCAGGAAGGTGAAATGGCATCAACTGGTATCAGTTGCTCTTTTTCTTCTTTTTTTAAAAAACGTATTATACAAAAGAAGCCATTATTTGAAGAGGACAAAGTAGGTGGTGCAAGAGAGGGATAAACACATTGTTAGAGAGGAGAAAAGCAGTTCCTTAATGGGTGGCTCCATGAACCCCCAAAATCCATCTCTTGTGAAGGCAATCCTTCCACCCAAAGGCAAAGCCCGCCCAAGGACTCCACAGCCTGCTGAGACCTTCCAGCACCAGACAGTCCAGAAGCAGATGGAGCTCACCGGTTAACGACAGCATCCCCTCTGCTTGGGAAGACTGGTACATCTGCAATGACACGCCATTGCCGTGGCCCCTCACCCTCCCCTCTGCTCCCAAAACAGCCTACACACCTCTTCACGGGATGACTATGAGGAACAGAAACAAGAAGGTTTGAAGAATTCATTAGACAGTTAACACAGCTGGAAAAAAAAAATAGGTAAGACTGCAAGCACAAAAGCTCTTCTTCTGAAATAGCTGCAGCAGGCTCCAAAAGCATGTACGGCATTTGAGGAGAATTACTCTGAGTTTAACTAGTTACATTCATCAAACCATCTGGGAGAACAAGTAGCTGATACCTGGAGAAGAGAGATGGATGTAAGCAAGGGAAGAGGTATTAAACTGGTTATCACCTACAGGGGAGAAAAAAGAAAAAAAGTGATATATTGGTAATTTACTGTCTGCATGACAGCCAACAGAGGAGGCAAGAAAAGACTAGAAATTGCTATAAAACCAATATTGCTACTGGGGACATGATTTTAAGTATCAAGACTCAATTTCTGAAAACGGTTTGGAGATCTTTATATACGACGGCTGTCATGGCAGGCAACGGATGAGGAGTCCCTGTTACAGCCTGCTCAGGCTCTCTAAAGTGAGGAGGATTTACATTTTGCAGGTGCATCTGACGATTCCTGTACGTCTTCCCTGCCTCTGCAGAACACAGGCAGCGGGGGCAGGTACGACGCAGTAGAGCTGAGAATGAATATCCTCCTTCTTCCTCCCGTGCTATTGCGAAACCTTAAATTTGGACCTAATTCCTTGTGTGCAGTTTCAGATCAAAAAGAGGGAAGGGAGATTTAAATGAAATAATACTGCTCTAACCAAAATATACAGGAAAAATAAAAAACTACCCCAATGGGAGCAGCAGGCATGCTAGGAAGCTTTCACCAGGAACGCAGAAACCCTCCACCCAGAAGCTGTAAGTTTTTAAACCTCCCCAGGTACGCCCTGCTCACAAAGAAAAGGAGACAGAAGCTTGATCGCAATGATCCAAGTTAGACCTTTTTCCAACATGCAAGCCCTGTCTCAGGCAAGAGCCACAAATCTATGATTTTTTTGGCTTATTGCAATGACAAGCCACGACCACATCACTTCTGGAAATAACGGCTGCAGAAGTGTTTTTCCCCAGTCAAAACAGTAGGCTCCGATTTCAGCTTACAAGGGTTGACTTGAGCTCTAGAAGTTCATTGTATCTTCGAATAAACCCATTGTATCTTCTAACCTACCTGAAAAGTCATTCTGGAAAAGAAAACCTGAAGCGCTTCATCCTCATCAATGTCATCCAAATGAAATATTCTCACATTACGAAATCTGCTTCCACCACACACGCAGTTTCTTTCCGATACAATTCCAGTGAAACCAGCACACGCTGCAACCACATGCAGCTCTGCTCTCCAGCTAGGAACCTTCCCTCCGCACACACCGGGGTTTTCCCCCTTTATTTTCATGTTAGGGGCTGCCTTTCCCTTCCCCACCCTTCAGGAGCAGCAGTTTAGGTCCCAGGAGACTTCCCTGAAACTCTCTGGGAAAGGCCATGCCCAAGGAGTGCCCAACCAGGGCCGCCCTGAAACAGCCCGGCCACTTCTTCGTCCTTGTCTCTCCCACTCCCTTCTGGGTTGTGCAACCCCAGCAGCCCAACACAACCAACCGAGGAAAGTCAAATTGAGAAAGTTGACTGCCAGGTCACCCCTGACACTCCTCTCCTTCCTCTCAACTCGCTTCCCACAGCTTTATTATTTTTGTGTGTGTTTAGGTGTGTTGGTCCCCCTGGGGAGCCCCTGGCTACATGCACCTCGGACTACTAAAGCCAAACCAGACCTTAATACACCTAGAGAGGAACATGCGTTTCCCCACGAACAAGTGAAGACTGTGCTTCCATTTGAAGAATGCAGAGCTGCAGGATAGTAAAAAAAAAAAAAGTAAATATAGCCGTACCACATGATACAAAGTGCTTCTTTAATTGAATTTCAGCAAAATTTTGAACTCTTCCAAAATTCTTGTGCTCCTGCTTGTAGATCTTGTCCAGGATCTTCTAAGAATATGAATTCCTGCATGATTTAATCTGTTTTCTGAATTTACACAACACAAGGGATGAAAGACCAATAAAAGCTCTTTATGCCATCCGTTGCGTAAAGCTTTGGGATGTTCAAGTTTCTTAATGTTGCCCCAGAATCTTTACTGTACTTTTTTAACATTAATTGGATTTTTATCTTAAATTACATACCTCGGGGAAGAAGGGTGAGACAGAGCAGAGAACAGGACAAGACTAACTTTCCTACGCGTTCATACATTAAAAAACCCAAACCTTCTATCATCTGGGCTTTGAATCAGCTTCCAAGAAAATGAAAACAAACCTGGTAGCCTTCTATGAGAAGGTCACAACATCAATAGACAAGGGGAGAGCAGCTGATATCATTTACCTGGACCTGAGCAAAGCCTTTGACACTGTCCCGCATGACATCCTGGTCTCCAAGCTGATAAAATATGGCTTTGAGGGACTGACAATTCAGTGGATAAAGAACTGGCTTGACGGCTGCACCCAAAGAGTGGCTGTCAATAGGTCCATGTCCAAGTGGAGGCCAGTGATGAGTGGAGTCCCTCAAGGATCAGTACTAGGACCGGTCTTGTTTAACATCTTCGTCAGCGACATGGACAGTGGCATAGAGTGCACCCTCAGCAAGTTTGCCGACAACACCAAGCTGTGTGGGGAGGCTGACAGGCTGGAAGGAAGAGATACCATCCAGAGGGACCTTGACAGGCTGGAGAGGTGGGCCCATGCCAACCTCATGAAGTTCAACAAGACCAAGTGCAAGGTCCTCCATCTGGGTCGGGGCAATCCCAAGCACCGATATAGGCTGGGCAGTGACTGGCTTGAGAGCAGCCCTGAAGAAAAGGACTTGGGGGTGCTGGTAGACGAGAGGCTCAACATGAGCCGTCAGTGTGCACTAGCAGCCCAGAAAGCCAATCATATCCTAGGCTGCATCAGAGGCATGGCCAGCAGGTCGAGGGAGGTGACTCTCCCCCTCTACTCCACTCTCGTGAGACCCCACCTGGAGTACTGCGTCCAGTTCTGGAGCCCCTACTGCAAGAAAGATATGGACGTGCTGGAACATGTCCAGAGAAGGGCCACGAGGATGATCAGAGGGCTGGAGCACCTCTCCTATGAGGACAGACTAAGAGAGTTGGGGTTGTTCAGTCTGGAGAAAAGAAGGCTCCAAGGAGACCTTATAGTGGCCTACCAGTATCTTAAGGGGGCCTACAAGAAAGCTGGTGAGGGACTTTTTAGGACGTAGGACTAGAGGGAATGGATTAAAAGTAGAGATGGGTCAATTCAGATTGGACGTTAGGAAGAAGTTCTTGACCATGAGGGTGGTGAGACACTGGAACAGGTTGCCCAGAGAAGCTGTGGATGCCCCATCCCTGGAAGTGTTCAAGGCCAGGCTGGATGGGGCTTTGAGCAGCCTGGTCTAGTGGGAGGTGTCCCTGCCCATGGCAGGGGGGTTGGAACTAGATGATCTTTAAGGTCCCTTCCAACCCGAACAATCCTATGATTCTATGAATCTGTATGTAAAAGCTCCTGAGCAAAAATACTGAAACTTTAACATCAGTTACAAGTTAACTCCTTCGCCCGAGCCCCTAAAACGAACAAGGCCAATGCCCAAGGCACACACATTGCGTTTTTGGTTTTTTGCAATTGCTTAAATTCCAAAGAGCAACAAGCACAGGTAGTTCAGAATGAACAAATAACTGTTTAAAAAGACAGGTAAAGCAGCGTTACAGGCTCAAGGCTTCCTTCTGGTGAAAGGTTTATCCGCTGAGTCCAGTTGCAAGTACAAATACTAAATAGCGTCTCATCTTGCCCCCAGGCCCCACTGTGGGGTCAAGGACTCAGTAGATGAGGACAGAGGCAGGAGTTGCTTTTCTTTGCACCCTGAGCAGAAATTG
Source organism: Larus michahellis (assembly GCF_964199755.1). Taxonomy (NCBI): domain Eukaryota; kingdom Metazoa; phylum Chordata; class Aves; order Charadriiformes; family Laridae; genus Larus; species Larus michahellis. Next base: position 156,441,597 of record NC_133897.1, read on the forward strand.
CCGGTTGTGAGCCCACATTGGGGAAAAAGCACTTTGAAAACCATTCTTTGATCAGACAATGAATAGAATCCTTTTTCCCCATTCTTGATCCCAGTTAAAAACCAATTTATCAGCATCATTAGATGCCTTCCTGACCAATTTAAAATATTTTTTTATTCCAAAAATCAGTACCTTAGGCTTCTCTACCTCACGCGTCCACCAACACCATACACATACAGTATTTTCATTTAAAGAAAAAAAAAAAAAGGCAGCAATGACAGAACCTGAGTCGCATTCCTCTGTCGCAGTATCCACTCCTCACAGCCTGGCACACACCCCTGCTGAGCATCAGGCAACCTGAACAGCTTTGGTTGCACTGATGTGAGACCTTCTCCTGTGTATAGGAGCAGCACTACGCAGGAGGGGCTCTATATGGACCGCAAGAAGACAAGAGCCCCTTCAGCCTAATCCAGGAGGAAAAGCCCCTCTGCACGGGGAGGGATGGGCAACGGGAAGACGTCTTAATCTTCTCCCCTCTTATGATTGTGAAATGAGCTTTTGACCCGATTGCCTGCCAGAGTTTTTACAGCACCAGCACTGAGCGGTGCCAGAAAAGTAAGTCTTAATGAAGGCAAGTGCTACGAAAAGCCTTTCCAGTTGGAGTATCATAGAGTATCTCAAGCTGGAAGGGACCCAATACGGATCATCGAGTCCAACTCCCTGCTCCTTGCAGGAATACCTAAAACTAAACCGTATGACTAAATGTGCCGTAGCAGAGTACCTGAGGGTGTTAACGATTTTTAAACAGGCTGAGGGGTCTGTTTGGGTTAACTACAGCTAACCAATACTCTTGAAAACAACAGGAAATATTACAGCAAAGAAGTGTGAAGAGATTTACCAAGCAGTTTGGCAAGCCCAAGGGTCGGTGCAGGCAGTATCCCCACATCTCCGGTTACAGTAAGTCAATGAAACCATTAATACAGGGATCCACCTGCTGTCCGTTAATCCATGGCCAGTCCAGGGACTAAATACACACATCCCTTTTAAGAAATAAATGTAAACATTCAGATGCAAGAAGACTGCTTGTGGTCATTTTGATTTTAAACATTGCCTCCAGTTGCCATGATCTCCGTCGCGGGAGACTTATGGCTGGTTACCAGTCCAGAGAAATTTGGCCTTAAGAGCTGATCTGAGCTCTAATGGCATTTTGCAAGGACTTTGCCCTTTGGGGGTTGTGGGAAGGGTGTGGGGGAACAAAACTAAAATCTAAACTACCTTCAGGCACCAGAATTAAGATTTAATCATCACTTCCCCCCCCCCCCCTCAACATCAACAGGATTCTGCAGAGGCCTTGCCAGCACCCCACAGTTACAGCTCCTTTCATGCAACTTCTGCTCACAAGTGGTGTAATCACTCCTCCTAGATCACGTTTCAGATGATAAAAGGGTGAGCCACTGCTGCGAACAGAACTCCTTTCATCACCAAAAAAGTGCGCTTGAAAAACACAAGCAGCTGAAGTCTTTTCATCTTTTCAATCACAGAAAACAGCACATCATCACCTTTTAGATGTAAGTACTTCTGCTTAATATGCAGATATGCAGAACACATATTTAACCTAAATTAATAAAATCATGACAACAGACTCAACTCTGAATTTCAAGTCACAGTTACTATCATCCATGGCAAAATAAGAATCTAGGCACACACAAAACAAGAAAAGCCATTTACTACCACAGGCGATGGCAATGCTAAGAACATCTTCACCAAAAGTAGCACTCTGCCATACTACGGCAAGTACAAATTGATCCATCATCCTAAGCCTAGCACAGAACAAGGGAAAATATGAATCATCTTCATTTTATGGATGCAGAACAGGATTACAAAGCCATTAGGTGACTTGTAATATCAGAAGCTTCAGACTGTTAATTAGCACATATCTCTCCAGCTCACTACCTTAACCATCAAGGCAAAGCTGTCTTCCTCCCTGATAAGGTAACACAGTTATATAAACACAGAAAGGATCTTACGTTATATAGCAAACAATATGCTATTCTGAAACTTAAAGCCTCTCAGTTCTCCTAATGCAACAATTAGATGACAGAATGAAGCAACAGGTCCGGTTTCTCATTAAGTCACTGGCAACACCGCATTACGGAGTGGTGTCGAGAGAGGAGCTGTCAGACAGAGCGATAGGAATGAAAGACGAAGCATTTTAGAAGCTTTTGATTTCAAATTCCTGGCTCTTCCGGTGACTCTTTACGCAGCTGGAGCAAAATCGAAAGGCACACACTTGCCATGCTGTTGCCTCTGGTGTATTTAGTATGGACCAAGACTTTCCAGTTCAAGGAGCACAACAGATTCACACAGTGCCTTATGTACCGAGTCCACGATCTTCTTCGGTGCCTCTATGGTAACAAACAGGAAAAGTGCAGTCAGATGAACGATGAGGACCAGAAAAGTCATTCAGAGAATGCTCAATGTGTCTCCAAATCTGTTGAGGTAAGAGCCTCAAAAGGAAGTCTGGCAGCTGTGCACATCTGGCTGGACAGTGAGAGGGTATTGCAGAATACCAAGCTTACCCATGAAAGAGTAAGTGATCTTTATCAATCTCACAAAGTTTGAGGGTGAGTAGAAGCATACTTCCTCCCAGAGGACAATAAAGGATGAATAATTAAGTATACACAAAAAAAAAAATGTAAAATGGTAACAGCCCAGGAAGGACACAGACTGTCAAAGCCCATGGTGATAAACAAAGAAAATGCCTTTACGATTTTGCAACCTATCAGAGAAGACAAGACTCCCACCCAAAAGCAGGTCATTTTCTTGAGTACTTTTATCAACAGCAGGAGGTGGTGTCACAGTGAACTGTCAGACAGTCCTCGGAGACGTGCAGATCACAAGGCTTGTCTTGAGCTGAAATAAGATTCAGCAAAACAGAGACAGTAACAGAGATTAAAACTTTAATTTAAAACTTTGCCAACAAAAATTGATTACAAAAAGGGAAATTATCTGTACAAAATAAGAAAGGAGGTACTCATTTAACAAGAGACTGTCATTGTCAGTGTACGCTGGAGAACAAATAGTGCTTCAGGTCAAGTGGCAAGTGAGAAATGAACAAACTAAGCTCGTAAAATGGAATTATGAAGTGAATTTTCCATAAACCAAAGTAAATTGACCTGAAGCAGCTCAAAAGCTAATCAAGACTTACCAGAAGTCTATTTTCCTTGCAAACCTTTTCCTCCTTAGACAAGGAGGGTGTGCTAGAAAGCAAGACCCAGCAGAGCACACTGGGCCAGGACAATGAATGACTTTTGCCATGCTTCCTCCCGCTCACGCCTTCCTTCTGGCCTTCTGTCCAAAGTTGTTCTGCAATTTGAGTGTGCCAGGGTTTTAGCCAAGTCACAAACTACTGCATCTTCACTTAACTGTTAGGTCCTGACTCAAAATGAAGACAAATGCTTTGGAGACAGTGATATTACTATGTCTAAAAAGACCGGCTGCATCATGACTCCTACAAAAATGATGGTTCTCAGACTGTTCTAGTTGGCATCAAGTAACAGCTGTCAGTCAACAATAGATCAGTATTTAGAACACTGCAGTCCTCTTTTCTACCTACCATTTTATACAAAGAGAGAGACAAGAGCATCTTTAAAACTCATCACTCAATAGACAAAAGTGGCAGGTGATTTCTGAACTCCACGTTGCTGTAAAACCTAAGCACACAATACAAGCATTACCAGTTTTCTACATTTTTCCACAAGCTGAATCAACAAAATTGAGTTGCAGTGAAGAAATGGAACATGCAATTTCTTTTCAAGCAAGCCAGCTGAAAACTTCCAGTCTGACTGCTTATTTTCCTCTCAGTTTCACACCACGTAGTATTTACAAGTTTTTAAACCTTCAGAACCCAGGTTCAGTGAAGAAACAAAGTAGTAACAAAAATGTTTTGGCCCAGATTCACTTCACATACTTATAGATACCTGAGAAACCTAAATTGGGGCAGAACAGCTTTCTGTGCCCTACCTACCCAGTAAAAAGACAGACAAATGCTAAAGGGAAACTCAGTTAGAGACTTGAATCTCATCTTAGTGATGATGCTCTTCTTCCAACTATAAAACAAAAAGCAACTATATTCCAACTTGGAAGTCTTGGTTAAGCTTAGAGTAATTGTGTTCCTAGCTAAAATGTTGTCATTTATGTGAAGCTAAGCCTTACCTCGCTCGCTGTCAGCTCCCATCTAGGGGAGCCGGAGACAGCTACCTTTTAAGGATGCCATGAGACATGCATGAGTCCTCCTTACAGCTGGGAAAACTGAGATAAGTAAGAACTTTGCTCAAGTCCATGCGGTGAGTCAGTAACAAGTTAGTATTACAGCTTCCTGGAGCTTAGCCCTGCGCTCTGCCCACAGGAGCCCAGTACAAGAAAAACTACTGTACAGAATCATTCCCTTTTCCATGTCAAAAAGTTTTACCCAAAAAGTACAGATACTAATAAACAGTGTACATCATTTCTTCTTTGACAATGAAAGAGTCCTGTAGTAAAGCAATCTGCTCTATTGTATCTTGACCCTGGGAAAGTTTATTTCCAGCTTTGATTCTTTGATGCCTTAAAGCTTTTAAGAGGAAGTTGAAGATTCAGTTAACAAACATAATGCTGCAGTCAGTACCCTTTACATTAACCACAATGATACGTTACATTTTCTGGTTTAAGTAGTATTTGTGCTACCCAATTTTGCAATCAAGATAGAAACCTTGAAGCCAAGAATTCACAGATCTCAGGGAAGCCAGACAACCTCAGTTTAAACAGAGCAAGCCTTGTAACATGCCATGAAGGGTTCAGAGATTTCAATTCTGTGAGTATCTGTTATTGCCATTTCAAATGAAAGCCCTCTTATCCTTAGTCTTGCCCAGCCCATTCTGTAGCAGGCAGGACAAATGTTGCACAGCAAGAAAAAAATCCCCTCAAAACACAGTTTAATAATGGAAACGAGACATTTGCACTTTGCTTTATGAACGCAGCAGAGAGATATCACTTAAATAATATTTCCAGAGATCCTGGGACTTAAGCACAGCTATGGAAAAAGTCAGCTTCCTAAGCTTTCGGGTTAGTTTGATCCATCTGCCTCACACTGGATTCTTCCCTTACCATGGTCAACCAAGCTTTTAACATACCAGGCAAGACAGAACACCATTAGCTTGTCCCATCACATCACGGAACAAGACAGCAGAATGGATGCCTGTTGCGACAGACGGAAAATACTGTATAAAGAAGGCTTTTTTCAATGGCAGAATCAAATTGGACACTACTGGCTAACCTGGAGCAAGATCTACATTTTTCCCTTCTGGAGTTTTTCATTTTCTCTTGAACCAGAAACATTCTTTCTAATCAGTGAAATCCAACAGTACTACAGAGAGCTCAGTTCCTAAGCATGCTCTGCACCAGGAAGGGTCGGTTCTACGTCCAATTAAAACCAAAGAGTTGCTGTTTTCGAAGGGCAGGAGGTCTTCACTGGTCACCTAGCCGGAAACCTTGGCCCCAGTTGTGTCTTCCACCACCCTGCTGATCTTCTGCAGCTCTTCTCATGCTAGCGGGTGGGATACCAAACCCCGACACTCCTCCTCTCCTATTTGGCAGCCAGCGGTACCTAAGGACAAGCCAGAAGAGAAGGAGAGAGTTTGAAAAAGAGCTGTACCTTGGGGGTAAATGCCAGACTACTTTTCCATGCGATTCCTTTAAGCTGGTAGACTTTGCAATAAAACTGGCTTTCACAGCAGCACTTCACAGAATTCTTTCCAAATCTAAGCCCTCGGCACATTGAGAAATATGAATTCTGGGGAACTTCCATCTCTGGGATATGGTCAGATACAATAATCCAAACACAGGGCGGGGTGGGGAAAAAAAAAAAAAAAACCACACATAAGGGAGTCTCACTGTTGAAAATAAATGCTGTGATACAAACTTAATTCCCCTAACTTCTCTTCCTTTTTTTTCCAGGGGAAATAAAAAAAAAAATTCCAAATCACTTCTGAGCACCTCTTTCTCTTCAATAGTTGCAAAGCTCCTGTTATCACAGCATCCAACCACCTCACTGCTCTCCCAGTAAACATTCCTGAGGAACTGAGGACTGAAGAGACTAAGGGAAACAGGCTTAAGCAACTAGCTTGTCGGAAATCAAAGCTCGAGTGACCTGGCCAGAGCAAATCAGTGCTGCACGACTTTTGCATCCAACTTAGGCTACCACCCAAATAGAGTGAATTAAAATACAGCTTCTGCATTTCGTCAAGGGCTGCCATTAATGCAGAGTCATTTCAGCTCCACAATAGTTACACTGAGCTCCTGCAAATCCCTTGCTGAATTGGACCGCTAAAATCTGAGGCGCAGACATAAAATGCAGGTTCCCAAGAAGAATGATCCCGTATAGAAAAAGTTCTTCATTATTATATTAAAGGTATCTGCAATTCACCACATTAAACAAAATATTACAGTGCAAAGGCAAAATTTATCCATTTGTAGCAATGTTTGCAGTACTTCTGTTTCTGCTTCTCAAATACAGAGAAAAATTAAATAGAATCAATTAAATAGAAGCAAGAGAATTGCACATAACTAACAAGATTGATGGCAGTTTCAGAGCTATCATTACCTTGAAAGACATTTTAAAAAAACATTTTGTCTTCTAATCTTTATAGAAAATTAGATTTACCAGAAGGGCTTGCAAACAAAAAAGTAGAATATAAAGCCTTCCTACTCATTAAAACTTGTACAGAAAGCAGAACTGTAATTCAACTTTGCATCTTCTAATAAACAGTTTATGCTATAAAAAGAGTTAACTGAGTTGCTAACTAAAGTTTGGTAGAGGAAGAATATTTACAGCCCAAAAGGATGAGGACAAGGGCAACTGAAGCTACAGACTTTGGCTTCTGATCCTAGTATTTCAATGCCAAAACAATAAACAGTTCGCAAGAAAAAGCACTTCAGAAACCAAGACCTGCAGTCTCAGTCAAGGTGATGGGTGCAAACTGCAAAGCAGAATATATATTATAGTCCTGAACAAGTCTACAACCAACTCCTATTGTTACAAGTTGCTGAACTGGTAGCTACTGTAATGATACATGGAAATACAGATAAAAGATCATTTACAGAAGAAAACGATTTTTTGATACCATCTGATAATTGTTAGGGAGTTCTCCTTACTACAACTCAACTCACTAGCAGAACTATGACTTTCGCTCTTACTCTTAAGAGTGGGTAAAGGACACAAGCCATCCACAGGGGTAACAAAGAGCTCTCACATGGGCCATTTACAAGAAATCCAACATTTCTGATGACTCAGAAGCACAGTCAATATGGTAAGTCTAAAGCAGGCTGATTTAGCAAAGTATTTGACACTTTACAATCCCAGCAAATATGTGCCTGACAAACAATACAGAAAATTGGACCAAACAAACAGCGAGCTAAAGAATAAAGCCAGCTTACAGGAACTGAGGTGTGGACAGAAAATTCCTTCCTCCCAAATCCATCGGATATTTAAACATTAAGAAGAAATACAGGTGGCCAACCAGATTTCCTATCAGCTCATTGATGACTCTGCAAGGCAAAAGAAAAAGAATCGTTTCACATTCTGTCCTCTCTGAAAATAAACGAGTGCCCATCTTCTGCCAGTTACTACTGTTCATCTGCCACGGGCATTGCCGGGGCTGTCAGACACAGATTTCCCTTCCCTCAGCATTTTGCAGCCACTTCTTTAGAAGGGCCAACCTTCAGTGCCAACACATCAACAGGCTGTTCCACCCTCCCTTCCAAGCCTTCTCTACAGTCTGTACTGAAAATGCAATTAAATACTTGTTTACATCAGGGAATTAGACCGTACAGCTATTAGTGTCTAAAATAATAGTCTGCGGAGTTTGAGAAGTTACTGCTGTTTTCACTGGACAACCTGTCTCCTGCTGAACTGAACTGTTTTGTTCCCAATTTTGCAAAAACACTGCTGAATGGAGGCCCTTGAGTATCTTCCGTCATGCATAGAAACAGCAGGTATCTAACAGCAAGCAGTTTTCTCAAGTGACGGATGAGTCAGTAGGAGGCACAGCCAGAAAAGAGAATTTGGTTTTGCTGTACTACCTCCTCCTTTTGTAAATCAACCACATAATTTGTTATTGTCACTAATTATGTTACAGCGGCACCAAGAGGCCCCAACAGACGCAGGGCACCAATGGGAAAGACCCTGCACAGAGGGGATTTCTGCATCATGGAATTTAGTCAAAGAAACCCAAGACAGACCAATGAATTCAGCAAGTGCTAATATGGCGCTCTGTGGGCTTGTTATTGCCATTTTCCTTTGTTTCACAAGCTGAAAATACCATCACGTTGGGCAAGACTGTGAGGGAAAGAAGTAGCAGCACTATCAGAGTCAAGTTACATTTGTTTCTAAAACCAGTACTGATGGCTGGTCATATGGGATGACATCTTTCTTTACGGGGCTGTACTCTCTTAGTAAGGAAAAGGCCTAATGCACAGATTTACTAGAAAATAAACCAAATTCTTATTACTTTCCCCTCACCTACACTCTCTAGATCTCACACGCACATCTCCTCTTTGCTTTTATCTTAAATGACCACGATATGACACTGAGCATCATCAGTCAGATTATACAGTTTTAAGCCTCTTATTTTAACACTGCTTCTAAATTCAGCAGTAAGTTCAATAGCTGTAAAGGCTTTTATAAATTCAAATTGGCCATCCAAGTAAATACATACGATCCACCAATGATGTAGTTGAATCCCAGAATAACCCACGGAAGGTAACAGGCCTGAAAAAGAATGCAATGGAGACGGAGAAGTTGTAAGTAGGAGTTAAGGACATAAACCTGCTCAACCTCCCACTGCACTAATAAGCACGATTATAATCTCAATATTTTAGGCATTACACAAATCCCGATTTATTAACTTAAGCAGATTCTACCTAACAAGGTAGGATACTCCAAACTGAGCGACCACTAACATTTTTAGATAAGTCATACTCATTTTGGCATTGTTAGGTTGATGGTTGGACTCGATGTCAAAGGTCCTTTCCAACCATGAAGATTCTATGATTCTATGAATTAAGCATTATAAGTAGATGTGTCTTTTGCACTCTATGTTCCACAGCAAGCTTTGTTTCACAATCTGAAACAAGTCCTAATATTTCTGATTTTGAAAAGGTCTGGAAACGATGATCAAAGGAGTTTTCACTACAAGATCTGGCAAAAACAGACAAGGTTGCACAGGAAAGAACAATTTCAAATATCAACATTTTGTCACTACATTCAGGTTTTATCCAGGTTAATGTTTATCATGAATTTTTTCCTCTTTTCAGACCAATGAATTTCAATTGTCAGGACATCTTTCCAGTAAAGCCACACTGAGTGACATCTTATGGAAGACCATGAAGAAATTTTGCCTTTGCTGCATCTCAAGGAGTATATAGCTATGTCAAAGCATGGGACATCTTTAATAAGAGAAAATATTTATATTTTGCCCCTCACCCACTCCAAGTGCATCTTCTGGGCAGAAACCTTCCCAGATTTAAGGTCTGACATACCTTAAATCTTGTTCCAAACCAAAATGATACGATCATGTCTCTGTTCAGCTGGGCCCACACATAAAGCACTGACATGATGAGTGGAATCATCAGCAACTGCAATGTTTAAAAAAAAAAAAAGGCAAAGTTACCATCATTTTCACAGAAAACCAAGAAACTTAAATAGGCAGCAGGAGCTGTAAGCTTCAAAAATGGCTCGTAAGCATGATATATCAGCAAAATCTTTAAAGATTGCCCCAGAATCTTTGCCATCACTTGTCATGGATCTGTTCAAAGCCTGCTAGGAAAGCTAAGCAGGAGAACCAACTTGCTTATTCTCTTTTGCAAGATGCTGCCAAAGCAAAGGGCTCCAACTTGCCCCAAGTGAAAGAGCAGCTGTGGCGAACCCCTCTGCTCCCAGCTGCTTGGTAGCACACCTACAGCAGAGTCAGCAACATACTTGTGCCACAATCACTTCCATTCACAACCCAGGGCACTAACCCAACCACACTCACCTGGGGCTAAGATAATACACCAGATGAAGTGTTACTCTATCAAACTGCCAGCTATGTCCCCCTCGGAGCACCACAAGAATTAACCTCTGCTCCACGCCAGGAGATGAGACTGTTTCAAATACCTCCTTACTGTGACTGTGCATTAGCTGATTGGACTATTTCTAGTGAAACAAATATAAAGCACTATTTTAGCCATCTGCTGATTTCTGAACTGAAGACAGACTGTGCCAGCAATGTTTCCATGAACTGGTTTAACACTACAAACCAGCTTGTGTGTTTGGAAGAGAGGTTAAAACTCATCCCTTCGGGGGTGCCACTATTCAACAGGTTCCACGTTAAAGCTGGTACGTGGGCATCAGTCCAGCCTCCCCCAAGCCCTGCAGCACACCAGCAGTCTGACTCGTCACACGAGAACCTTAGGGTCTTTATTAAAACCACTTTTATTTTACTGGAAAATAAAGAAACATCTAATTTCTGAAAGTATTTGACATGGGTATAGAGGCCCAGCTATCCTACTCTAACTTCTCACTTTCAAGCAAAGCACTCAACACAAGCAAAAACCCCGTATTTTAAGCAGTACTTTGTATGCAGATATAAAACCATTTTAAGTACCTTTTTAAAAAGCTACAATCCAACACAGTCTAAAATTCATACAACGTATGGATGACTTCACCATGCTTTTGAAGAATTTTGTGGCATCTTCCCCACAGCAAAAAAAGTTTAAGTGCGAAGTTATGGACAGCCCTTAGTAGAACTCGGTCTGGACAGCAGATGCACGATCGCTATTTTTGTCTACCAGGGAAGCCTGATAAGTGATTTAATAAATGCTAAGATAATATTTCAGAGAATATTAGGGATATTGGTGCTGGCTTTGGGTGACAAGGATAGAATAAGATGAGGAGAGAACAGCAGAGGCAGGCTGAAGACCTGCAGTTCTCTGATACTCTGTTGTGTCCAAGAAACGCTCCCCACTTCGCCCCTTAATATTTGGGGAGATCAGAACTACCTCATTGAAACTGGTTCTTTAAATGACTATTTTAATCATTCTTGTGAGGATTTTGCACTGCACAGTTCTGATCTAAATCTGAAGCTGCATATTTCAAAAAAAGTTCTTCTGTTGGCAAGTAAAAGGCACACTAAATTTGAGAAGACTAATGAACCCAAGAATCATTTTTAGATAAAAAAGTAAGAATGCAGATCTACATTCATTAGAAGAAACAGTGCATAGGTGACATCTTGTGTCCATTTTAGTAAAAGGCCGAACACTTCCTGACTGCACAAACAGCCAATTCTCACTCCTTGACTCCCTAACTTGGTTAGGAGTGGCACAGTCAGATACAGGCTTGTGACATTAGCTGAGGCTAAGCCAAACTAAAAAAATTAACAAAACACACACAGCAATCTATTTTGGTATAAACTAAACCAGCCTAACTTAACTACATTCTGCAGTTATGCCGATGATGCTCTCTATAAAGTCATTAAGTAGTCAGAAAGTGCCATAAGATTATTACTTAAGAAACTGCACGGCACTTACCTGCATGTCCATCGCCAAGCCAGTTATCTGTCATTGCACCATTAAGGAAAACGCAGCAAAACCTGATAGACTAGAATGACAAAAAGAAGCTGCACACGCACTGAACACGCATGCAAAGGCCTTTAATGTTTAAAATGAAAACAGCCTTCCTGCATAGCATTAAGTTAACCACTGGAAAAAATGAAAATCCTCCAATGATCTAGAGGCTTACACACTTAGCTTCAATAATTGGTTTTCAGTAACCTTTCAAGCTACCACCTCAAGTCATTACCCCGAGGGTTGATGGATGCACTGGCTTTCCCTCCATGATGAAACTGGCTAACTACAAACTCAATCAGTCCTTGCATAAAAGCATGTTACAGGTTTAACAGCTGGATTCTTTCATTAGTTTTTTAAAGACTAAAATGTTGGGTTTGTAGCTAAAGAAATACCAGATCATAAAAAAATATCAATGTATTGACACTGTGTCATATAAAATAAGTTCTTTCTTGAAATGCATCAATGCAGGCTTTTAATACTACTCTCCTACCCTGGAACCCAAAGGATTTACTTACTGTAGTAACTACTGAGTAGAACCAATTGCTGAAGAATTTAGCTATGATGAGAATGCTTTTAACAGTTCACGAATGTGTATAAAACGGCATCAAGCATTTTCCCAGATCATGCATCCAGGTTGCTCCTTACATCATATAGGGAACAAGCAACTAGAAGCTTTTAAATGACCAGTATGAAAGTCAAGTCACAATCAGATTCATCTAATAGCTCACAGCCAACAGCCTGCAACCACAATGAAGCTGATGGTTTTCTTAACAACATCTAAACAACAACGTTGTTTTCCTAGTTACTGCTGCGGCTCAACAGGACTAGCAGGATTAGCAAATCCCTCCATACAGTGGAATGCAACTGCAGATAAATTAATCCATTGATAAAGGCAACAGCATTTCTACACACTGGCTTTCCTGGCTGTATCTGGTTCACACTGATGTCACCGCTCCCTTTTTTCCCACATGCTGTGCCCACTGCAAACTGCTACAAGGAGGTGGCAACAGCACAGACAGAATGGAAGCATCTCCAAGGATGCAGGGTCCACAACCTCTCTTGGCAACCCATGACAGTGTTTGACTGCCCTTACAGTAAGAAGGGTCTTCCTTACATTTAAATAGAATTCTCTGTGCTTCATTTTGTGCCCATTCTCTCTTGTCCCACCACTGAGAGAAGTCTGGCTCCATTTCTGTTACTCCCTCCCCCTATCAGGTATTAATCCACATGGATGAGACACCTCTGAGCCTCCTGCTCTCCAGGCAGCACAATCTGCTCTCTCAGCCTGTCCTCATGTGACAGATGCTCCAACCCTTTAATCATCTTTGTGACCCTTCACTGGACTCACTCCAGTTATGTCCATGTCTCTCCCATACTTGGGAACCTGAAGCTGGATGAAGCCCCCGATGTGTCTCACAAGGGCTGAGCAGACGGGAGTAATCGGCTCCCTCAACCTGCTGGCAATGCTCTGCCTAATGCAGCCCAGGAAGCTGGTGGTGACCTTTGCCACAAAGGCACATTGCTGGCTCATGGTCAACTTGGTGTCCAGCAGAACTCCCAAGGCCTTTTCTGCCAAGCTGCTTTGCAGACTGTCAGTCCCCAGCCTGTCCTGGTGCCTGAGGCTGCTCCTCCCCAGGGGCAGGACTCTGCGCTTCCCTTTGCTGAGCTTCGTGAGATTCTCCAGCCTCTCAAGATCCCTCTGAATGGTAGCACAACCATTTGATGTATCAGCAACTACTCACAGTTTTGTATCCAAGACCTAAAGAAAACTCAGGTAGAACAGCATAGCTCATGGAAAAACTGCTTCCCAACATTCCCAAACCAACAAGCCCAGCTTCTTCAGGAATTGGCTCAGTGCAGATATCGCAAAGCTGCTGTCACAGACTCAGCTGACTTGTACCCCGCAGGTAAAGGATCTCTCCACGAGATACTCCTGAATTTCTAGCCCAGGGAATGGCAGAGATCAGACCTCTTTGCACATGGCAGCTTAAACACACTAAATTCACCCTCACCCCACGTGGCAATTCACAGAAGTGGGTAAGTGAAGCAATACAGCAAACACCAGGGAAACTCACGCAGCACAAGCTGAGCTTTATACAAGCAGAACTCTAGTCCCCAGATTACATACCTGTATTAGCATACTTATTAGTATTTATTAGTATTCTCCTGGAAGCCACTCACTACCTTTCCAGGAAGATTAAAAACTCACCTGTGAACATTTGCTACGTTTTAAAACTGTTAGTTGCTAAAACCTGGTCTTTGAACAGGCAGAAACAGGAGAACCAAAATATTCTAAAAGTTTGATGATGAGCAGAAGGATACAACAATGCAGATCCAGTTAAACAGGAGCATGAACATGTAATCTGCTGGCCTTCCATCAAAAGCCCCTGTAAATAAAAAGAATCAGTAAGTAATCTTGATAAGAAAGGAAAAGCTCAGTTAATAACAGTTGTCCTACAGGCAGTCTGTGGTTTATGATTTTTATTTTTTTTAATTTTAAATGGCCTTATAATAGAACAACCTATAGGACCAGAAAATAAAGACATCCAGCCCGCTGCATTAAGTGTGCACACAGCAACTCTACTTAAAAAAGAACACGCTTTAATTCTGGAGATAAGTGGTTTTAACTTCACAAGACTTCAAAATGGAGCTGGACCCCATCCTTCGTAAGAAGCTACCCGTCAGAAGCACACAATAAGGAAATACACTTGCTTAGCAAAAGCAGAGACACCAAGTTTAAGGATTGAGTCATGTGAAAACCAGTCCTTACTTAGGCAAATTGCATCCTCTTTGCATCATCTAGTCAGACTCAAGAGATACAATAGCTTTTACACTCAAAAAAAAAAATCAACATAGATAAGGAGGGTGCACAGCTTGCAAACTCTCTAAAAGGCTGGCACGGACCTCGGCATTTGAGCAAGACTCCTATCAGCTTTCATACAATTCCATGCAGGCAAGGAAAGCCTAAGAATACTGCTGAAACAAACCCAAACCCCACAGTGACAAACACAGCGCCCCACGAACAAGCTGAATTACATGCTAATAATTAAACATCAAAATGCCTAGAAAGAAAGCCACTGCTTAATGTTAGCACCATTTGGCTTCCTACAACTATTTTACATGTCCCCAAAAATTTAAAGACAGAAAACCTATTTATAAGCATTAGGTTTTCAGAGTACAGAGTACATACAGCCTATGTAAAACAAAATTGCTATTTTAGTCATTTTAAGTTTAAGTTCAGCCATGCAAGTTACATGATGGGGGGGTGGGGGGGAAGCAGTTTGAAAAAGTCTTTTGGAAAGTTGTAAAGTTGGAGAACTACATAAACCGGAGTTTTCTCCTTACTGTTGCCATACAACAAATAGAAACAAATAAAGAGAGGAAGCTGACTAACCCTGTAGAAACTCCAGCACAGGAATTCCTCCAGAATAGGAAGACATCAAAGCAAATGTTATTCCCTTAAAGTTTTCCACTTCTTGCTATCTAGAAGATTACTAGCAAGAATATTAGACAAACTATTGAAGCTGAGTTTCCAATGAATATCTAAGAAAAACTGAGCTACAGACTGCCAAAAAGCTCAGCACAGGGGCGAGGTGTGCTCTAGCCCACTGGGTCCTTCAGGAGCGCCCAGGGTATAATCCAGTCATCGGGGAAGAACTGCAGACGCCTAATCTCATCATTCCTACTGCTGGGGAGTGGACTCTGCATATTCTGCTTTGTTGATATTTCACAGAATCTTCAGAGTTGGAAGGGACCTCTAGAGATCATCTAGTCCAACTCCCCTGCTAAAGCAGGATTGCCCAGAGCACATCACTCAGGACTGCGTCCAGGCGAGTCTTGAAAATCTCCAGAGAAGGGGACTCCACAACCTCCCTGGGCAGCCTGTTCCAGCGCTCTGTCACCCTCACCGTAAAGAAGTTTTTCCGTGTATTTGAATGGAACTTCCTATGTTCCAACTTGTGCCCATTGCCCCTCGTTCTGTCACTGGGAACCAATGAAAAGAGTCTGGCACCATCCTCCTTCAACGCACCCTTTAGATACTTGTATGCCATAATAAGGTCTCCCCTCAGCCTTCTCTTCTCCAGGCTAAAGAGTCCCAGCTCTCTCAGCCTTTCCTCATAAGGGAGATGCTCCAGTCCCTCAATCATCTTGGTTGCCCTTCGCTGGACCCGCTCCAGCAGTTCCCTGTCCCTCTTGAACTGGGGAGCCCAAAACTGGACGCAGTACTCCAGTTGTGGCCTCACCAGTGCAGTGTAGAGGGGGAGAATGACCTCCTTCGACCTACTGGCCATGCTCTTCCCTATGCAGCCCAGGATTCCATTGGCCTTTTTGGCAACAAGGGCACACTGCTGGCTCATGGATAATTTACTGTCTACCAGGACCCCCTGATCTTTCTCCTCAGAACTACTTCCCAGCAGGTCCACCCCTAACCTATACTGGTGCTTAGCATTCTTCCTCCCCATTTGTTATGTTCTTCTCCAACAGAAACAAAACAAAACCACATCAATCTCCTTTTCCTCAGGAAGCGAGAGGTCAGCTTGTTAGGAAAACACAAGCACAGTACAAAACCATATGGATATTCTTGACAGCTAAATTTGAAGCTAGCGTGCAACACCAGTGTATGCTCAAAAACCACGTACAACCCTGAAAATAGAAGTTTCACTTCCTCAGTTTCAGAGGCAAAAGGAGGCATACACCTATGCTGATTTTCACTTGTAAACATATTATCATCAACTTACACACCTCCCACTTTCAGAAGGATTCAAGCCTCTTGCGTAAAGGAAGCGCCAGCCTAACTAAGAACTTTATTTATACCCAGAAAAATGACTCTAATATAGAAGAAATGCACTGATTCAAACAACACAGCTGACTTGCCAGTTTCAAAATCCAGATGTGTTATACAGCAGGAATCTAAATTTACCACTGAAACAATTAACTTCTGCTTCCATGAGACTTCTGCCACAGCATAGACAACTAGAACATTTTGTAAGTATATGTACATGAAGTGATGTCTTATAATCTGCATATATTAACTCTTACTACACATAGCTTTGCACAGTAGAATGTTGTAACTGTGAGTACTCCCATGTGTTCGCAATTTACTGCGGAAAGGCTCAAAGAAATGGAGGAACATTTCTAGCTATTAAACTACTACTTACTTTCACTAAGAAAACAACCAAATACATAATCTGGCACCACTCCTCCCTGTTCCTGCTACACTTCCTATGACTTAAGAAGAGATTCCATGATACTCTCTGGATGACAGGTTTACTGGGGATCTCTCTTCTATCGTGGAACTTCCCAAACATCACTTTGTAATGCATTTCCACTTACACCATCAGTTCTAAGACTCCATTAGAACTACAATGAAATTCTTGTTCATAAAAGCTTTCAAGAGGAGCTGGGCTTTGCAAATACTTTAATTATTTACTTCAATACAAACAATTTTTGTCTAGCTTTAATGAACTACGCATCACAAAGTGAAACCAGTTTTGAAGCTACCTTGTAACAACAATCTCTTTTTTGAGAGAAATGACCCATTATTTGATCTCTTTCCTTCCACTCTTAGTTTTTCCCCCTAACTGAAAATCCAACTCGTTCCTTAACTTTTTCACATTTCTATTTGACAGAGGGGTACACTTCATTTGTACAAGGTGTCTCTCAACTCAACATAACTGATAGAATAACGCAGGTAAGCATCATTGCCTTTTAAAAAAAAAAAAAGGAAAAGCCAACATCATTATTTTCTCAAGATGGATATACCCATTATTGCGTATGTTCTATCACTCTTCAATGTTAAAGGACATCAGATACAAGAAAACAGAGGGTAACGTCATCTTTTAGTCTCTATCCCTCATTTCTGAAATCCAGCAACTAAAAGCACCAAACCCTCCTATTGAAAGAAATATCAAGTTTAGATCCTAAATTAACAGGCTCCCTACCAACGGGAAGGAGCCAGGCACAGAAAATCAGTTTTCCGAGTAGCTTCTCATTGATCAACATGAGCAGGCACAGAGATGAGCCATCGTTCTCACCGTTCTGTCCGAAACGGCCACAACCTCATCGCCACCAACGTTCCCAACAGAAGCTCTATCTGACAATGTTTAGTCTCTATCAACTCTGGGCAGAGTTCACCACATGCATACAATTTAATGGATAACATACCTGTTTCTAATCGTGATGAATATTGATACAAGAAATACAAATTCACCAAGTAGAGAAATCCTGTTCCAGGTCCCACTGGGAAGAAGAAAGTTGCAGTTATCGGCCGCCAGATCTGTCCAGAACAAAAGCGAAAGATATATTTATATACTGAAGAATGAATTCATATGCTTAAGTTTTTTCTTTTCATTTGTTATTAATTACTTGGAAGATCAAGGAGGAGATTAAAAATGGCCCAAGTATCAATTACTGATGCTTCAGCAGCTTACAGTTTTGGTTGTTGGTGTTTTTTGTTTTTTTAAATATGATAAAGCAAAGCTATTAACATTGCAACAGAAATTACACACAACTTCCCAGACTGTTCCATCACATCTTTGCAGTAGTGAGTCTTTATTGCAGTGCAAAACGGATATACTTGCAAGGATGCCACCCTGTTTTAAAAGCATCCAAAAGGAACCCATTCTCACCTATTGAACAGAGGCCAAAGAATTCACACACAGCCTTTAGTGTACTGTTGCAGACAGCACAGGCTGCTCTGAGAATTTGGAATCTGCTTTACAGTCTCCCAACAATCAATATTGGGCCCAGCATGGCAGCACGTAGCAAGTACAGAAAATGTTTGGCCATTTATGAACGAGCTCTTTAACCGGCAACATTGATACTGAGTATTGGTATAGGTATTGCGATCCTGAACATCACAGTTCCAGAAGGAACTAGAGGAAAAAAACAGTCATTTAAGCTACTAAGTTTTGGGGGACAATACATGAAACAGAGAGCTATCTTCTTATCTTTTTCTGCATTCAGCTTTTTTCACTGAAGATATAATGAGCACATATAATAGAAATCTAAAGATTGGGATGTTTTTCTTCATTTTGAGTTCACCTAGTGGTGGCTCTCCCCTACACACCCTCACACCAAAACACTGGGCCTGTAACCTCCCAGCACAAGGAAAGAGACTGTGTCCAGTTTGTGACCTCTTTTGGCACTGCTAACGCACCCAGAAACACCGTACATCTGAAACCTCCGGAATTCAGTCGTTAGTTTATGTCAGCCACACCTAGGCACAGAAGCTGACAGTCCCAAACACAAGCTTTTTCAAACTCCAAGAGAGAAGATGCAGAATATGCACTTCTTGAGCTCTCCTTTAATATCTCCAGACCCACCTGCAGTTTAAGACACTTGCACGTGCCTGTTCCCAACGTCAGGCCCACACAATCGCACAGCAGAGGCCAGCCAAACCACCTGAAGTCACAGCCACAGGTTTTATTGTTACAGAGTGCCTTAGCACAACAACCGGGGCCAGGTGCAACAACTCCCCCCAAAAACGTAGGAAAAAATTGCACCAGAACGAGACCCCGGGCGAACTACTGGGCCTGGCGAGGGCCACAGCCCGCCTTGCCTCGGCCAGGGGCGCTGGCAGGGCCGGGCACCACAGCCTGTGTCACCTTGGTGGGGAGCCCGGGGCCTGCGGAGGCAGAGCACCGGCTAAACCCGAGGCCCGCAGGCCTCACGGAGGGTAAGCGTTGAGGCCCGCCCCGGCTTCCCACTGGAGGCGGCCTGCATCGCTCCTGCAGGGTCCCCTCGGAGCGCCATTCCCTCCCCGGGCGGCCGCGGAGGCCGCGGGAGGGGGCAACAACCGCGCACTACAACTCCCAGCATGCCGAGCGCGTCCCGAGCCGCGCTCTCTAACGGGGCGGGCGCCGCAGGGCACGCCGGGACCGGTAGTGCGGCCCGTACCTGGAAGCGGTTGATGAAGGCGTCGGGCCAGAGGAAGAGGTAGACGGGGCTGACGAGGCCCAGCTTGCCGACGAGCGGCACCGCGATAGACCCGGCGAACCAGTAGCGGGTGATCAGCGGGATGCTCCGGAACCAGTCCCCCAGGTCCGACATGTCGCCGCCGCCGTTGCGCCCGGACGCCGCCGAAGCCTCGCTACGAACCGGCCGCTGACGGAGAGGCGAGATGAGGGTCCGCCCGCTGCTGCCGCCGCCCCAGGCAGGGAGAGGAACCCTGAGCCAGACGTGGCGCCGCCGAATTCGGCTGAGCCGCCGCCACTTCCGTTCTCGTCCCCGCCCCCGCCGGAAGTCCCGCCTCCGGGGTGGAGGCGCCCGCCGTTGCCCAGTGACGGCGCCGCCGTCCCCGCGGGCCGGGCCTGCAACGGGCCCCTCTCCCCGAGGCCCACGAGGGAAAACTACAACTCCCGGCAGGCCCCGGGGCCGCCGGGCGGGGCGGTTCCAGGCCGATATCGGAGTTGGGGGGGAGCGTCCGCCTCCTTTCCCCTGCCCCCCACCGGCGAAGCGGGAGCGGGCCGTACCATGTGTGCGGGCCCCCCTCCCGCCGCGGTGGCCGTTGGAGGAGCCCTGAGGGGAGGTGGCGAGCGCGGCGGCGGCGGGCCGAGGATGGAGAGCTCCGACCTGGGCGGCCGCCAGCAGGGCCCCATCTGGCACCGCAAACCCGGGCCGGCGGCGCGGCGCGGGTAACGGCCGCCGCGGGGCCGGGGGGCGGCGGCAGGGCTCAGCGCCTCGGCTCGCAGGCGGGGCTGAGTGGCCGGTCCCCAGCGCTGCGCCGCGGAGGAGAGGCCGGGGGAGCGGGCAGACCGAGGGCATCGGGGAGCGGGCAGAGGGGACAGGGCCGGCCGGAGCTCGCCTGAGCTTCTGTAGGCTGGAGGTGCAGCGCGGGGATACCCGGGCAGATAACGGGGGAAAACGTTGCCCTTGAAGGTGGAGCAAATCCCTAAGGCTGTGAAACCTCCGTGCTCAGAGGCCCTCACAACTTGGCTGGGCAAGGGCCTGGGCAACTCTCCCAGTTTAGCTTTTTTTTTTTATTTAATTTTAATTTAATGAGATACCATTGGTGAATTCCCACGAGAGTTTAATCAAAGTGTTAAATACTAGGAAAATATTGCCTGGCCCAAGCTGAAGAGCAGCAGTACGAATGCTACTTTGGGGTCCGGGTGTAACGTTTGACATGGGGGACCTGGGTGCAGCTCCCTGAACTCCTGACTTTATTCTCCTGGGTTAGTTTAGTGATAAAGGAACTTTTGAAAAACCAAGAGCGGTGCTGAGTAAGTCCTGGGAGATGCTGTAACTACACTGAAAAGTAGTCACATTTCAGGGTGTTTTTAGACCTTGTGTCTTTTTTATGACCCTGAAGAGCCTAGCATCACTAAATTTTAATTATAATTTAAATAAATTAGCTTAACATCTTTCTAATTTAATTTTTATGGCCCTTCCCTTTTATTGCAGAAAAGAATGGGCTGAGCAGGATGAGGTAAAATTAGTTTTGTCTCTAGTCTGGACTGTGGCTGCATGACCCTTCTTCCGACATTCACTCACACTTTGTACATATGCCAACAGCTGCATGCCAGCGCTGGTTTGCTTATTCTGCTCTGTTGGCAACTGGCGTCTCAGATAGCTGTCAGCATCTTAAATAGCCATGGTCACAGTCTTCTGCAAGTACCCTGCAGCCTTTATCAGCCTGCCAATATGCTGTACAGTTTTAGACTCCAAATTTACATCCATCTGATGACAGAAAATAATTGGTTGGCCCAGTGTTACCCAAGAAATCCAGGTGTAGCAGATCTCCCAAATCTTAATCTCCTGCTTCCTGGAAAACCTTCCTTTTATGGTTTATTCTGCACCTGGGCTTTGGTTCTGCATCTGTCTCCGTTTTATACTAATAGCACAGTACAGGAATAGAATGTGAAAAAAGAGCAACTTTTGTTCCATAATATTTCAGATGAATAATGGTAAAAATGGCTTGCTTCATGCTTTTGAAGACTTTGGAAAGAAGTGGTATTAAAAGTGGCTCTCCCCCCACCCCCGTCTAATCCAAGTGGTTTCTTACAGTAATTCATAGCTTCTCAGTTTTCTAGTGTGTTTCTTTACAGTGATAACAAAGAGCCGCGTTGCTTGCTGAGTGCTGAATTAGGCTTTCAGATACATCGGTGGGTCATACATCACCATATATGTTAGTGTTATTCATTAACAATATAAATGAAATTTGGGTAACTAAGAGCCACATAAAAGGATCATGAATGGTGGATTTCCCCCATCTGCTTTACATGTTTTCTAACTGCCTTCCAAATAGTGAGTGGCTTTCTTTGTTTAGTGTATTTTCATATTAGAAATACGTGTTTCTTATGGAATAAGAGTTTTCCCAGAACACTATAAATTATTAGAATTGTAAAACCATAAGCTAGGAACATTTGAATCCTAGGTCTTGAAGAAACATGTTCCAATGAAACGATTCTAAGCATGGTTCTGCTTGCTTTCTTCACAGAGTTATAGTAAACATAATTCACAGTGTCAAAGGATACCATTCAAAGACAATACGTTTTCTGAATGTGGCTTTTGACAGTTCTGGAGATTCTCTACTCGCTGGAGACCACCAAGGGAATATATATGTTTTTGACTTGAATGGAAACAGGTAAGAATATTTCTATCAAGACATTTTAATTGTCTTGACATCTGTAACATTCAGGGCTATGGAACTTGCCTGGACAGCATGCCACAGGTCTGGTTTTAACCCACAGTTTTCCATGAAAGTGAAAATAGTCATTTGCTCAGAGCTGAAACTGCAATCCAGTATCTCATGTAGGCTCCTTAAATATTATTTTATTACTTTAGCTACTCTAAAAGATCAGAAGTTTGTAATTCCAAACTGAACAGACAGCAATTTCATAGAACTTAAGTGATTAAATACTACCTCAAGAAGTTATTCTTTGGACGGTACCAATCAATTAATAATATGAGCCATGATTTACAATAAACTAGACTAGTATTGTCATTTGCAGAAATACATTAATCAGTCTTTTCAACTTTCTACTACTGAATTTTAAAATATAAACACTGGTTTTAGATTTATTATAATTAGATATGATTTATTTGCTCCCTTCTTTTGAGTTAATTTGTTTTTTCTCTCAGTGAAATACATTAAAACTGATTAAGTTATTACTCCACTTGGCATTATGAACCAAAGCTTCCTAACACAATGAGAGTGTGTATTTTCAAATAGGTTCAACCTTGTTCAGCGAACAATGCAGGCTTGCACTGCTTTGGCATTTAATCTTCGCAGAAAGACAGAATTCTTGGTGGCTTTGGCAGATTATTCCATTAAGTGCTTTGATACAGGTAAGGAGAAATTTATAGGCTCACTATCTGGATTGCTATGAAAACCTATATAATTGTAGTTTTGATCTCAAGTTTTTTTGTAAGTTGTTTTGATGGAAATCTTACTATGTATTTCATGCTATCTGTCCAAAAAAGAAAACTTTGGGCCCGTGTGGGTTATAGTCCTGTGGGTAAATGAACACTTTGCTTTGTCAAAGTTTCTTGCTCCCACTGAGTAACGCAGGTGTCTGTTCCACTGAAATCTATCACAGGATCGCAGTTGTGTGTGTTGCCTTTTTTAAAGCAATTCTGTATATGTTTGCTTAGAATGAGGTTCTCTATGTAAAATCAAACCAAAATCAGTTTGCAGTATGTTAGTTTGCAACTGGAACAGTTATTAACTGTATTTACAGTAAAATATTTGAACAAAGTGGCAATATATGCTAAAAGAACTGTCAATACTTTTGAGTGTGCAAGTAGATCTGTATCCTTGTTCAAAAGTGATATTTAAAATTAACTTCACAGGCCACTTGTGTGTCTCTTGTCTTGATCAGAGGTTAAATGGTGAAAGGCATTGACAATTCATTCTTCATAAATTAATCTAACCCTATCAAAAAGTGCAGTTGTAGTGTTTCATATCATCTGCAATTTAAGGGTTGAGTCTGATATTATCCATGAAGATTTTAATGTAACACTGTTGCCCGCTATAGAGGAAGAGTCAGAGTTAAGGTCTGAAATCCCCTGTGCTTTTTTCCTCCTTTCAACCACAGTGAGACCAAACTTAGTTTTTGGATGCACTTAGAGAAATCTTTCTCATTGTTCCACAGAGCATGTTTATATGATGCCATTTCTGTATACCAAGAATGAAGAATATTTTAAAAGATAAATGTTATTCAGATAAGTCAGTATTGGGTAAACTATCCTTAGAGGTGTATTAGATAATACATAGTTGGTGGGCTCCATCCATTGCTTTGGAAGCCATACTCTGTAATCCCAGGTCATCCTCCCATGGGACAATAGCTTTAAGTACTCAATTGTCTGTAAGCACAGCAGAAAGTTTGACTGTTAGGCTTTATGAGCTGCTTTATAGCCATTTCCCATCTTTGATGCCACAGCAGTAGGTCAGCTGGAACCACCCCATGGGCTGTCAGGCAAACTGCCCAACATAAATAGTGTAATTGCCACAAATGCAGTTTGGTTGCTGAGGGAAGATTAGTGGTCACGCAGTCACAAGTGGGAGACAAAGTCGTCAGAGGAACCATTTCCTCAGTATGCAATACACAGCACAAAAATGTTTTGGACTCTAGAAGAATTAATGAGGTGGTGTGTTCTGACTGTGCTTTTCTATAGTCATAGCCCGTTGTCATTAAACCTTTCTTCCTTGCACCTGTAAATAGCTGCGTAATCATTCATACATACTGTCCACAAGTAAAAACAAGTGGAGAATTCTAACTAGAACGTTCAGTCTCAACTTCTAGAGATTACCGTGGGTGTTCACATCAGATAATCTGCCTATGAGGAATGCCGAATTCACATGATCACAGTGTTCATGACTTTAAGATTGATTCTTAGTCTACATTAAACAAGTCTGTGCAAGTTGGCTTTCTGTGTAGAACTGAGAATAACTTATGAAATCTGTTACTTGGAGAAAAGGAGATGATTATGTTTCTCTAAGGCATAATAACTACCTGAAGACTGATACCTTTTTTTTTCTTGTTTGTTGGGCTGTGGTGGTACATATACTAGGTATGCTTAAAAGTCTCTTTCACAGCACGGTGTTGGCAATAAAGAGTAAAGCAGTGGTTATTTCACTTCGAATGGCTTTCATATGCTTTTAATTTTTTTCATCAACTCCTGCAGAAACCAAGGAGCTAGTTAGTTGGATGAGGGGACATGATTCTTCAGTGTCTTCCATCTCTGTCCATGGCTCGGGCAGGTATGCCATCACTACATCCAGTGATACAGCACAACTGTGGGACTTGGACACCTTTCAAAGAAAAAGAAAGCTGAATGTTCGTCAGTCTGTGGGTATCCAGAAGGTGAGTAAAGAGCAATTGCTGAAGGGCAAACAAGCATACCTCAGTAGGAGTAACACCCCATGTTGAAATCACAGTACTTGAAAATATTTTTGAAAATACAGCTGAATCTTTTCTGTGTTCTTTGGGCATATCTCTGTAACTGTCATCCTATTATGTCACCCAGACTACTGGAATCATGGCTCAGTAGTTGCAGAGATCTGCTGGGAACTTTTAAGGAACCTCCATCTTTGAGTATCTTTTGAGATACTCAGAACTTAGTTGGATATGACCTTGACTAACCCAATTTAACCTGGAAGTTGAAGCCATCTTCCAGATTGATCCTGCTGTTGCTGTGACCTGGGGTTGGGCTTAGAGGACCGCTGGAGATTGATTCCAACCTGAATGATCCTGGGATTTAAAGCTGTTGTGAAAAAAACAGTTTTGGTGTCATAATGGTAACTTCAAACCAGTAATCACCACCTACCCCATTCAGCTGCTTATTCCAAAGACGGTGTTCTTCCTGTAAACACTAAGCACTGAATGTGGGACCAAACAAAGCTGAAAAGTAACTCAGCAAAAAGAAATTGCTGTTTTTCAGCCTAGTGGTTTCTTTGGTTCGGTTTGCTGCACAGACACTTATACTGGAACAACATAGGGGATGAGAAGGATGACATGTTTGTGTCGGGGAGTGGTTTAAATAGGTCTTCCTTAGTGTTACAGTGCTTTAAACAGGTCTGCCTGCGCCACCAAATGTCAAACTTTGGCATAAATATTGCAGAAAGTACTAACACAGTGTCTGAGCTTTGGTTACACACGTGCTGCCCTGCAGTGAATACAAACACCACTTCAAACCAAAGTTCTCATCAGACTGGTCACTAAAAAGCCATGCTGATTTTGCAGAGAACTAGGCTATTCATTTGAGTGGCTTCACCGTGTTCTAGGTCAGGCAGAAATTTTGTCAGCCTGAAATAGTCACCTAGCAATTACTGTGGAAGATCACGCATACGTTTTTGTTTGTTTGTTTGTTTTATTAAAACTGTTGTGTAGTGCATGTTGCTAAAATAATTATCATGTCTTCCCTCCAAAGGTGGCTGCATTTCTTTAGTGGACAAGATTTTTCTACTGCTCAGTATTTTTCTTTGTGTACACTACGTGTAGGAACTTCTTATTGATAAACGGCTCTTGGAATTTGGTAGGATCAGGATGTTACAGTATGGAAACAACATTTAAATCCAAACAATAATGAGTATGGTTGAATGAATAAATCACTGTTTGGGAATCAAGAGCCTGCACTTTTGGTTTGATTCTACCATTTCTGACAGGACATTATGCAAATAATCCAATTTATCTGGATTTCATTTTCCTGTATTTAGAACAAAGATAATGATCCTTACTGCCATGCCACAATTTAAGACATACAGATAAGTGTTTTTATAAAGATCAGATTTATTATTAGACCATAGCCCTGACACTCGCTGTCCAAAGTTGGATTCTTACTTGCTGTCTGAGACATCATAGTAGTGTCACACCAATCTCTGCTGTGTACTTTTTGGTGCCTCTTTACTTAAGCCCAGTTTGCAGTCCAACGTATGCCTTCTGTTAAGTTGGTACTGGGCAAAGCTAATTTAGAAAGACAGAAACTGAGCTGCACACTGTAAGAACAGTGGGTGAAAAAAATAAGAAAGAGCTAAGAGAAGACATCTGTAATCACCGTTTTCAAAGCCCCACTGCTTATTCAAGAGCTGCTTGTGACCTTTTTTTTCTAAGGCAAAGTAGAAAATGAGGAACTGTTCAGTACTCCAGTTTACCAAAATTTAAACTTCATCCATCTGCATGGTAAGCACCTGCTCTCAATTCATTGTCTAGAGTTCCTCAAGGTCGCTGAAGGAGGACAGGCAGCTCAGTCTGTTTGAGGATAAATGACTCTGGGAGGTGAGGTGACTCTTTCCTCACAGGTAACTTTTGCTCTCTGTCAAATGACTAATTTGGCCTGAACATCCAACCCTCAGTTACTAACATTCTGCAAGACGAATCCCATCCCATGTATCCAGATTCACAGATTTTCAAGGCCCCAAGAGACCATTCAGACAAAACTCTGAACTTTGTAGTACTGACTGTTAATCTCAGACAGCGAGTACTTCAGGTAGTCCCTCAATGTTCAGATACCATAAGACATTTTCAATTTAACCTTCAAAATTATAGGTACAGGAAATTTGCTGAAGATGCATGTGCTGCTGCCAAAATAGGACCTCTGATCTAAACCAATCATTTGTCATGAAGCAAGAATGTATCTGATGACATCCAAAAATGTAAACAATCCCTTTTTTTTCTTACTGAAAGAGATCACAATGAACAATAAAAATGATCAGAATAATTGAAAAAATATATTTACAAGCTTTTTGGGTTTATCTTCATTCATCTTCACAGTAAAATCTGCATTTCACATTTGGAGAATATATTGCTAAACTTTCTACAATATTTTTTACTTTTAATAGTTGTACGTAAAACTAAGGAGGTTAAGTCTAAAAATGAATGCTTCATAGAGTGCATTTGCAGTTTCTTGGTACTATTTGAATGCTGAAGCTTGTTTGTAGAAGATGCAACAAGCGGTTGCTGAGTGAGCAGTTCTGAGTCATGTCTCACAGTCCCTCCTGCTCCTGGGTTCATGTTCCCACTGTTTATATCATGTCCTCTCTGGCACTCATCAGAAACCTCCACAGGGCAGTTTAATAATCATAAAAATAACACAGATAAAGATTTGTGTCATTTCAGTGAGTTAAATTGGCTTAGCAAAGGATACAAGTTGTGAACCAGTGCAAGGGAGAGCAGGCCTGGCTGGGCTGTGAGAGGGGAAGGGGCCCCGCTGCCTGTGAGATGTAAGCCTTGCATTGCAGCTGCGTTACGCACTTAGAGTAATAGCCATACTGCCGTGGTTTCGTGCTGTATTTTACTCTGCCGTGCCCCTTGGTCCAACTTAAAGGGTACTTTCTTGACAACATATTCCATTTCCTTTCTTTTCCATATTCTTCCAGGTTTTTTTTCTTCCATTGAGTAACACCATCCTCAGCTGTTTCAAAGACAATTCTGTTTTTGCATGGGAATTCGACACTCTTCACTGTAAATACCAGTTGCCAACGCCTGTAGAAGGTTCTGCGTTACTTTATAAGGTCTTTGCGGTTACCAGGTGAATTGCTATTTTAAATATTCTAAAGGTGGACTACAAAAATTGTGGTTTTAAAACAGGTTTTCTTACCTTATTTATAATGTTTTATGGAAGTATTGAGCTATATACTATGATAAGCTTTTGAACTCTGCTGTGACTGATACTTTGTCAGCAAGGATCAATAGCAGTTTTTATTACAGTCCCATAGCAGTTGAAATAAAGTAAGTTGATTTTTAGTGACTACTAAAATAAGGTTTAAACTGTCCTTTACAAAAGCAAATTTTATTATTCAGGAGCTATTTTGTTCTTTCAGGAGAGTTTGACAGGAATAATGACAGATTCACAAGTTATTTGAAGGCATAGAAGGAAATGTACGATCTCTTTCTTTTTAGCTAATACTAACTTAGATTATACTATTCTGATGGAAACTTTGCCTCACCTGTGATGCAGAGATGGACGGATTTTTGTAGCTGGTGGAAAATCAAATCAGCTTCACTTATGGTGTTTAGAATCAAGGAAGTTGATACGAATAATCCAGATGCCTTCAAAAGTACGAGCTGTCCGTCATCTGGAATTCCTCCCTGACAGTTTTGATGGGGGCTCCAATCAGGTCAGTTTTTTCACAGAGCTTGAGACTGGAGTATTTGATTAATTGATTCAACACGTACGCTTTGAGGGCTTTTGGGGGACACTGGGGATATGGGCCCATACCATACGAACGGAAAGTTACTGTGCTAAATATTTGCTCAGTTGCTCTTTTAGCTTAATGGAATGTCATTGCTGAATTGGGTGTTCCTCTTTGTTTTACACTGACAATATCAATTAATAAATCCTTTTAACTTATAGGTTCTTGGAGTGTTAAGTCAAGATAATATTATGAGATTTATCAATATAGAAACATGCAAACTTCTTTTTGACATTGGGAGTCATGAAGAGGGAATCAGCACAGCAGCAATTAGCCCCAGTGGACGGTATATTGCATCAGTAATGGAAAACGGTAGCCTTAATTTATACAGTGTCCAAGCTTTGACTCAAGAAGGAAATCAGGTAGAGTGTTTTAAATTTCTTAAAACAGCAGTAAATCCCATTCAAGTTGATACTTGTCTACGTAACTTGTGTTTCAGCAGTAGTTTGCAGACATGTGTTGGAGTTCCATATTTAGCACTACATATATGGAAAAAGTGGTTTGTAGAGTTCCCTTAATAGTTACTCCAGGCTGTCAGGTAATACGATGTTTTTAAAGTATATATATCACTGTGTTTCTGGTGTTGGGAGGAGGGGGAGATGGTATTTCTTTCTACAGCAATTTGTATGGACCAATTTCTCTTTGTAATGACCTTTTGGGGGAGATGGCAATAGCATAATTGCGCTGCTTCTGTTCCGTTTCCTATAGGAAATGTTTCGCAACTGATGCTGTCTTAAACTGCGGGCATGAATGGTGTTTTTGTTACTGTCATTTTGTTCTTCTTATTGTGTTATTGGATACCAGCATCCATCATTATTGCACAATCACACTCCTAATCCTTCCTAAATAACAAACGTTCTAAATACCAGTGCTTATTTTATTAAAGTAATTTATTAAGGAGAGTCAGGTTTCTAAATCCAGAATTCCATGTATCTTTAATCACCACGTCTTTGAAGTAAACAGTAACCAGCTTTGGATAATGACGGAGTTGAAGCTGAGGAGGGATGTGGAAAGATGTCACACGTGCATTCCATTTGCACTTTTGTTGCCGGTTTGACATGAACTGGGATATCCACTTTGTTACTTGCTTTCCCAATCTCCAACATTGAATTAGTACCTCCCTGACACTGAATACTAATTAAAGTTTGTAAAGGTCTTTTGTATTCTTTTTAACTGGTGCTATAGAAATGCAAAATATTTTAGTGACATTGAGAAACACACTAAAGTAAATAACCTGAATAGTACATGATACACATTTATACTATCCCAATTATATTTTAGTGTTTGCTAAACAGGGAAATAGCATGGTGTTTGAGTTGGTTTGGAAGCTACATAAACCTTCTCACAGTCTTTCTAGTTTATTACAGCAATTTATTCACTGGCATACTTATTCAGGAGTATACAGTCCATATATATTTATTTATGGCATAAACGCTTCACTGTTCTTCTTGATATAGCCATCAAGCTCAAAAATATGGCATATAAAATAGAGTAAACATCAAGTTATGGTGGTAGTCTGTTTTACAAGATGTTAACTGAGTTATTTTCACTTAATATTAGCCTCCACCACCCACGTTCAAAGTAGTAGAAGATTGGTCCAAGTGCACGTCAGAGGCAAACAAACTGACAATGAGAGTGACTTCAGGAAGGTCAGAGCGGCCTTGGAAATCCAAAGGAAGCAAAATTCAAAGCAGATTGCTAAAAATGCAAGTGAACACATCACTTGAAAATAAAGAGGTAGGAAGAAGTTGCCAATATCTTGTGCTCCAGTCTGCAGCATTTAAATTTCTTTGCAAAAAAATATTTAGCCACATACTTTAAGGAATAAGTGCAGGCACTGATTCACTTGGAGTTTTGAACGGAGAGGGGATTGAGAGAGTTTTAGTAACATGTGCCCTCTCTCTGTTTAGCCTGTACTCCTGTATTATGTGACACAGCCAGAGCTGCCTCCAGTCAGCTTGGGGTACCTCTGAAGTTCTTCAAGCAACTTGTGACACATTTGGATATTTGCTAGATCTGATCTGCTTCCCTGCTGGCACTTCTAAAATGTCTACCTAGAAGCCATTTCATTTTTTATTAATTATTTAGAGGATGCATTACTGTTACATCTATTTCCCTTCTGTCATCACTGTGCCATCTTCTCTCTGTCTTGTATCACATGTATGTACATTCTCTCATATATATACACATACATATCTCTATATATATCTCCTCCTGTAACATTCATCACAGTATGATCTATTCCTTATGTCAATATTCTTCATGGGTTGGCTATATCCGTCATTTAATTATATATAGTTCAGTCAGTTGGAGTCTGCTTTGCTTCTGACTGAAATCAATGGCAGCTGTTCTTTGAGTTCAGTAGAAGATGAATGATCTTTTGAATTATCTTTTTTGTTGTTGAAAAACCTAGGATTATGTAGAGATAGCAGTACACATTATTTATTTTTTTTTTAAATTATGTTAGGAACTTCAGTATTTAGCTACTATCATTAATTAGAGTGCAAGGAAACAGATCATGAAAGATAAATCCTTACATTTATTGTTGATCCCCTATTTTGTAGAACGAATTACCAGGTGGATTAAACAAGAAACGCCTGCGGGCCTTATTGAAAGGATTTGGAGAATATCCAGCAAAGTACAGGTATGTTTGTGTGCATGTTCATGCTTGCACAAAATAAAATTGCTTGTGTTTACTGGCCTATGCAAGAGAAGTTGCCTGACTAAGTCTGCATTTTAATTGCAGGATGTTTGTTTGGCGTTCCTTATTACAACTTCCTGAAAACCACTTAGCATTCAGTAGCCTAATAGATAAGGGTACCCACAGTGCATTTGTGAATATTCAAAATGAGTATCCCATCAAAAGTCAGAAACTGCTGAGAGTTTTACAGAGGTAAAATATTTATTTAAATATTATAGATTTTTATTTTCATATAGTGATCTGAAATGCATCCAATAGCTGGAATCAGCTGTAAGGAAAACTCTAAAATGAAACAGTAGTGCCCTCATGCAATTTTGTTTTTATAACTCGTATAATCCTGCATCTATCTTGAAGTTTCCAATCTTTCTATGTTGTGGTTCTACAATGCATATTATATTTTTGTTTGGTTTTGGATCGATGTTTTCTGTACCTTATTTTGCCTTTGCGTACAGGACCTTATCAGCTCTGGCTCACTGGTCTGCTATCTTTGCTGAGACGCCTTATATTCCTTTGCTAGCATTCCCGTTTGTAAAATTATTCCAGAACAACCAGCTGATCTGCTTTGAAGTTGTGGCTACAGTAGTAGGTAAGCAATGATTTTAAAAACTCAAATACGCTGCAACATGTTTAAGCTTTCCCATGCAAAAGAGCTTTTCCTGATGAAATGAATGAGGTATTTTCCTAAGAGGTCACCGGGCTCTCTTCTGAAGGTGTTGCCAGCAATTAATATGTAGCAACTGTATACTTAAAACAAAAACCTGCTTGTAAATAAAAAAAAGATACTAGACTTCCTTTTGCAGTGTTTCTAGCAAAAAAGTTAGCAGTTTATCAGTATTTGTAAAGTCAAACCAGTAAAAACAAATATATCTACCATAATTATACCATAATGACTAAAATCTCTGAGACATGGGAAAAGTAGTCATACGCACACCCACCCCACCCCCTCACGCACTCCCAGTCAAAAGGGAATGGTCTCTTTTAAAGTTTTACTGTGTTTAGTTGTCTTAAGCATGTGGTAACTCAAAATTAGACATTTGCCTGAAAGCTGGCTATGGCTGTTTTCTGAAGAAACATTCTAAATTGAAGTGCTTTGCACTTAAATTAGTTGTTGCAGCTGCTGCTAAGTCTCCAGAAGATACGTGCTGCCAAGCATACGTACCCACTTTGCAAACACATGCTGTTAGTGAATAAGTATCCAAGTTTGCAGAAATTATTCTTAGTATGTTAAAAATTACTTGATCCAGGCTGTAGTTTCATGAGACAGAAATACCGGTTTAAGTATTCCCATCTGCCTTTAACCACTTAGTCCCACAGCACACAGACTTTTTTTCGTTTTACTTTTGAGCCAGATGAGTTCCCCAGTCTGGTTCACGGTGTACTGACACAAACACTCATGCCAGTGCAGCTGGAAGAGCAGCGTACGGTGGGAATGGTTTAGCAATAAGTGCTAGGAAAGAGGAGAGATGGGAATATCCTAAATAGGTTTTGCTGCCTAAAACTACCTCTTAAATTTATAGCCTTTATAACCAAACCTTAAGGTTGTGAGGAGTCTATCACTGTGGATTACAGTGGATTGTGTTGGGCTTTTTTTCTCTTTCAGTTAATCTTTGTCAGCACTGGTTTGAGTATTTTCCCAATCCTCCAGTTAATATCCTTAGTATGATGGAAAATGTTTTGGCACATCATGACAAGGAACTACTTCAGCATTTAATAAAATACAATGTAACTTCACAGGTAAAATTCTAGCTAACTTTTGTGTGTAAAATGTCACTGCAGTGAATGATAGTGCACTAGTCTTTTATCTTGACATAATTCTTCTTTTGAGGGAGTTTTTGTTAAATAACAGTGAATGATATCAGATTGTAAAGAATATACGATTGCTTTCCTGCAGCTTTTCCATTTCCATGATCATAAATCTCACATGCATGCTATTGTCGTTCTTAGAAGTCCTTTGCTTTCAAGTCCACATTGCTTGACAATCTACTCATCAAATTACAAATGTACTTTTTTTTGTTTTGTGGACATAGGTGTGATGATTTAATTTTGTAATCCCTGTTTATCATTAGGAATGAGTTTAGCTTTACAAATCTAAACAGAAGATTTAGACATCCAGTGAAATAAGAAATTTATTTATAATCACCCCATATTAATTCTGAATGTTTATGGTGGGTGATAAAATTCATCTCCAAATATTCTGGTTTATTTCTGGTTTCTTTCATAAATCAATAGATTCTTGGTATAAGGCAAGAATAATTCATATTATTTATTTAAAAGGAATGGTAAAATTGTACTAATGGATTATTTTGTCAATTTTCCCAAATAATGTAGGTTTATGCTTGGCCTCTTCTAGAAACACTGTTCTCTGAGGTTCTAACAAGAGAAGAATGGCTCAAAGTCTTTGACAATATCTTCTCCAACCATCCTTCGTACTTCCTAATGATCGTTATTGCCTATATTATATGTTCCAGAGCTCCCTTGCTTCACTGTAATCAAAGAGAAGATTTTGAGGTAAACGTCTTCATATTTAAGTCAGTCATATGCAAGTGTACCTACAGAGATGTATAAAACATATCTGTTGTTACTGAGGTTAGAAGGAGACATTTCATTTCTACGTTACTATATTATTACATGGTTCTGAACAACGTCATCTACTACCTGGCAAATATACAGTAAATGAGTAAAATATTGAGCAATTTCCTGCAATTTCACGCAACAAGATCTTTAAAAGCCTTCATAAGCTTTCTAATGCCACTAGAAGGCATTATGTAAATGTCAGTCGTTCATCAACCACAAAATAATTTTGCCTCATTTTTGGGGATCTAATACGGACTTGTGCCAGTGGAGACAAGACACAGTCATTCTGTCATGTTGTTTCATTCTTTTGCTTTCAGATTTGCAAAATTAGGCAGTATTGTTTGACATTCTCTGAAGCGGAATGAAAATGTTTCCTTGTGTTTAACTTTCCATGGGAGGAGGAGGTTTTTTTTCGTATGAAAACATCTCTTTAGGCAAACAAAGAGTTCAACCTTGAAAATGTGTTTGTGAGCAGTTAGTTTGACAGACATCAAACAGACAACATTATTGCTACGTTTAATAATAAACAATTTAAAGATTTTCTTGGTGGATAAGATCTTTGACGGGAATAATAGTCCTTCAAGAAGAGGAACTCCTAAGCTTCACGTTGGAACACCAGAAGTCGAGGGAGGTTTACCCAGTGGTAGGAGTGTCTGTGCGGGCAGTTGGACACTAAATTCGCACCTGGCTTTCCAGGCCCCTTACGCAACTGCCGTTTGAAGAGGAAGAAAAGGACCAGAGCATACTTTTACAACTTGAAGAGGTTTGGGTCAAGTCATTTGAGACAGTGATATTTTAATAGTTGGTAGGGCTAATTTAATAATCCCTTTTTAAATCGACTTTTGGAATATAGATCTTGCTAATTTACCTAATTATTCCCCAATAGGTATATTAAAAACTTGCTTAATCTTTTGTAGAATGTAAATGGAAGCATGTCTCTTACAGTATTTCTTTCATCATCGTAACAACCTGGACATTAGCGTTGTGATTAAGGAAGCTTATCATCTTATGGAGACTACACCACTAGATATCCATCCACAGCGTGTGCTTGATGACTTCATACCACTTACAAAAGGACAGTACCCTGTATTTAATAAATATCCCAAGTTCATTGTGGATTATCAAACTCAGGAACGGGAGAGGATCAGACAGGATGAAATTGAATACTTACGAGAGAGGTACTAATGGGAAAGTTGAAGACAATATCAGGCTGAGAGGGACGGGGGGACACAACTGCCTTTTTCTGTTGTAACGTGTACGCTTGAGAAGAGAGACAATTAAGAAAATTCGGGAAGGTGACTTTAAATAGATGCTAAAGGTTATTGGTTATTTGGTTTGACACATTTTGAAGCTAAACTGGTATTCTTATCTTAAACAAAAAATATTTGTTGATTCACAGAAAATATTGGGCCGCAAGTCTTCAAACTTGAAAGCTTATGAGTTAGAGCCTGAATCCGTGTTGACCTTGTAGTGTCCAACTTTATGAAGGACCAGGAGTTTGTAGCTTGCTATTGAAATCAGTGGGTGCCATGGTACCAAGGCACCTTTAGAAGCTGGTATTTGTTAAGAATGTGAGGAGGAAAATGTCTGCGCTCATCTGAAATGCCCTGTTGTCTGTAACAGTCACTATTGTAACTCTTCCTCCTGTACTTTATCAGCACATAAAGGGGATGCCACACTCTTTCGTGACATCTCATTTCAGCAGTTCTTTGCTAGTACAGTCATCAATTTCTTAGTAATGAAATAATTTTTTTATACTTGGCTTGAATTATTAACATGTGATCTCCCTCCATTTAGACAATTAGTGCATGAATTAGAAGCTAAAGCACAGGAACGGAAAGCAGAAGATGAAGCCTGGTATCGAAAGCAGGAATTACTTCGAGAAGCTGAAGAACAGAGGCGAAAAATGCTACTGGAAGAAGAAGAGAAGCTGGCAGAACAGAGGCAGAGGTATTATAATATAAGAAGCATTAGGGGCCTGGCTCCTGTAGCCTGCTATTACATTTTTAACCATGAGTAAAGGAGAAATAGCCACTAATTTGTATAAATTGCAATGTGGGAAAACAGTGTGGTCTGGTGGGTCAGATTTTGGTGTGCGAATGAAGTGATCTGGATTGTATTAGTGCTTTGCCTGAGGGAATACAGCAGATTAGAGGCCAAGTCACCTCATATTTTTGTCTCAGCTCCCAGCCTTTTGTCTGGTCTCTTCAGGTTTTGAATGCTCTTAAGCAGTCAATTGCTGTGTGTTTGCACACTGAGACTTCAGACTTGCACTGTGGGCAGACTCACTCTGCAAATTTAAGAGTCACTTATAGCATCAGTGACTGTACGTATTCTTGTATTCCTAGTGGGTTTAGAAAACAGACTGCTTTATTTATCAGTTGCTGAGCAAAGGGTTGTGATAGCACTGAAGCTGAACTGTTAATTTGTACACCTTGCAGTTGTGAAGGTTTAAGAGAATTTCAACATCTCCATAGTTTTTTAAATCAACTACAAGTAATCATAGAATCATCTAGGTTGTAAAAGACCCTTAGGACCATCAAATCCAACTGTTAACCTCACGCTACCAAGTCCAACACTAAACCATGTCCCAAAGCGCCACGTCTACAGGCACTTCTCTTCAACCTCTGTAACCTACAGGGTAAGGGGTTTTTTTTCAAATAAAGAGGGCAGTGAGCCTTTCTTTGCAACTAATTCTTGAGTTTGTGGTTTTGTTTCTTGAAAGAGTTTGATGTTTTCCAAATAAACTTAGGCCTAATTTTGTGCAGAAAGAGGTACCAGGACAGTGGCAATTATTCTAAGGAATACTTTCCAGTTCTGGATCATTGCAGTAGTAAACTAGTGCTTATTAAAGTAGAACAGAAACAGAGCACAGGACTTCAAAGCTTAATTGGGGGCATTGCCATTAGAGGATGTCTGGGAATTTAATTTTGTCTCGTAAATGAAAACTGGACAATTTACAAGAATGAAAGCAACTGCCCCAAGCTTTATAAGCTAGAGATTAGCTCATAGTAGCTAATGGATAACTGCAGTGCGAGTTTGTGCTCTTTGGTATTGACCTCTTATATATACACAAATTCCCTTGTTTCTGTTTGTTTTGACTTTGAAGACTAGCTGCTGTGAAAAGAGAACTGAAAGTAAAGGAGCTACAATTTCTAGATGCTTCGAGAAGGCGCTTTCTGAAATACCAGCAAGATCAGCGTCAAATAGAACTGAAACGTCTTGATGACGAAATTGCACGAAAAGCTGAGTATTGCTCAAGCAATTCTTTTCTTGAAGGTTTATTAGTGAAAATAAACAAGGAAAAAATGCATAACTAAAATTTCAGTTGATATACTGTGATTTGTGAGCCCAGAGGTGTATTTAGCATGACATGGACTGCTTTA
The DNA here is from genome assembly GCF_964199755.1 of Larus michahellis. Lineage (NCBI taxonomy): Eukaryota > Metazoa > Chordata > Aves > Charadriiformes > Laridae > Larus > Larus michahellis. The sequence continues at coordinate 156,479,017 of NC_133897.1, forward strand.
AGTGGTAAATGCATAATTTAACAGTTTTATTTGGCACTGACTATGTTCCACTGTCTTGCTTTAACTGGCAAAATTCCCGAGAAAAGCCAGATTCATCTGTATATTGGCAGTGTTGAAAAATGTAGAGCTCCTTAAAGGACTAGTGAATTCTCAGCTGTGAGCTGTATGTCCAGATTGCAAATTAACTTTGCCATTGATTGAGAGGTTCCGCAGTGGCCTCTGGCCAGGCCTGGCGCTGCTCCCGTGTTACTAGTTTGAGCACTGTGGCATGCAGATGCTGAGAATGGAAGCTTGTGAACCTCGTGGGCACAAATTGAGTCTTTGCAGGGCCATTCCTCGTGTCTCAGCACCACACTTTGCAGAGCGCAGTGCAGCTGCCTGTTAATTTCCACAGTCAGGGCACTGTAAGGTCTGTTCGCTCCAGCTCAGCACAGGTTCTGCTGGGTGCAAAGTGGCCACTTCCCTGTCTGTGTACTGTCCTCTGCAACGTTCTGGGCTCAGAGACTCATTGTTCAATTCGGAGCTGCATCTGGCAGGTTTATTAGCACTAGATCAAGCCTGACGTTTCCCTGACGTGCTTGGCTGGATGCAAAACTATTCCTGTGCCTCTTCTCCACCTTGCCCTGTACTTTTGATAGGCAATACTTTCCATCATTCATGGTATACAGAAAGTTAACCAGAATTTAGAAGTAGGGTGTGGCTTGGGGTTTTGGACGTTCTTCTTGATATCGTTGTTTCATGTGTTTCTCTTCTCAAGGCAACCATGAGAGAGCAGGAAACAGCTGCTGCTCTTCAAGATGTAGAAGTACAACGGATGGAACTTGAATCACAAAGGCAGGTTTTTGAACAGGTAATTATTAGGGAACTATACAGATGTTTATATTTAATGGTTCTTCCTTTGCAGTTCTCAGACCCAGTTGTGTTCATTAAACCAGACTTTGTGAGGAAAAAGGGGGCCTTTTTTTTTTTTTCCTTTTCTTGTCTGATACCTTTTTTAGAATAAACCCTCTGTTGATAAAAGCATTAGTAGAACTCACTATTATCTGTTTTTTCCTGGTAGAAAATACCCATATCCTCCCCATTTTATTCTTCTCCTGTGCAGAGGTATCATTTGGTTGCTGCAGGCTTTAGCTGTGTGCTCAGCTGGTTGAGAGAAGCGAGGAACATGTAAATAAGAAATAAGTCTATAACAATATGTTCCTCATCCCAGAAACTCCCACCTTTTCCTCTGTGGTATCCAGATATATCTACATTTTCTGGAGGGAACAGTATAGCAGATTGATGTAGTTGATGAAAAAATGTCTAATTGCCAACAACATCATTAAGCAAAAAGGAATGGATGGTTCGTGGGGAATGTGCCGTTCCTTTCTCAAACGACTGACTTACAATTCAGAAAGATCACTATTCAGTAATAAAGGGGTTTAATCAATAATACTATTTAAAGTTAAATATGAGTTAATTGTTATAAGTAATTAATTACTGAAAAGCAAGGCTGCCAATGGAAGGCTTTAGCAGTGTCCATTTCAGTTAGAAATCATAAGTTAAGTGTTTAGAAATCACAGCTACATGCGCCGATCTTGTATACCTGCAGATCCATCCAATGGAATGTAAGTAGAAGTGGACATCCAGAGAGCTAACCCTTATTTTGAAGCATGTGTCTGCTTCTGTTTGGCTTTTTAAAGCTTTTGGCCATGGACTTTTTATAACCCATGCAGAGCATAACTGGGCTAAATTCTTTTAGCATTCATTTATTAAATACACAGCCAGCTGTATTGTGGCTACATAACGCAAACCAGGCTAAGCTCATTTGTGTTCCAGTACATGTAAAGTCAGCTGTTTCAAGGAACTAATTCTACAGTGATCATCCTCTTTAGGCTGGAAAGGTAGCAATTATTTAACTAACTGAGGACGTAGGTCTGCCCACAAGAGTCTGCGTAGACAGAATTTGCCAGCCCGTGCCCTGAACTGACTGCTTTCCTGCCATCAGTGGGGGGCTGTATTCAAGTCTAGAAGGCCATGAATGTTAACTTTGCTGCAGTACCCTGCTGACACAGCTCAATGGATTCCTGCAGGCCTGGGAGGGGGTTATGTCTTCTCCAGGAAACTCTGTGCCCTGATGAATGTGAAGAAAAGGTGGTGAGAGTTAAAATTCTATTTCTAGATCTGCTGCTGATTCGTACTACTTTGGCAAATCATCTCTGTATTCAAGCTGCAGATGTGTTTATTATAAGTCCCTGTACCATGAAACGTGATTTATATTTGTGAAACATTTTGAGGTTTTGGCTAAAATGTGCTGTAAAAGTGTAGAATATTTTCATGATGGATCTAATTCGTTTAAGTTGGAATTCTGCTTTTATGATCCACTGTAACCCAGGGAATGGAATTACATCAGTATCAACCTGCTGGACCACTGTGATGACTCAGGCTTAGTGTAATTCCAAGTGGATAAAACAGCAGGGGCTATATCACTTTCTTGGACAGTGATGATATGTAGTGGGATGAGATGTGTGGATATATTCAAATACTAGTTTAATGAAATTTTAATAAATGTTAAAGAGACAGAATTACAAATGTGGGTTAGTAGCTTAGCAACAATAATTTACATTTGTGTGTTTGGCAGCATCTAATCAAAGATCAAGAGGCAGTTACAAAGGAAATGAGAGAAGAGGTGGATGCCCATCGAAGAAAGGTGGATCTAGAAGATCATCTTGTTCAGAGATTGATGGAAATAGATAGAGAAGAAAAGCAGAAAGCTCAGACAGTAAGATGACTGGATCTTAACGTGTATTTTGGGGAGTTATTATGCTAACTAGTACAAGTAGTACTACTAGTTAATAGTATTTTAATTGCATAAGCTACTTCAAGTTAATATGAAAATATGTTCTAAAGAAATTTAATTTCTAGATACCTATATTAACAGATTATGAAGGTATGTTTAAAGTTTTGAGGTTTTCAAAAATCTGACTGAAGTGTCCAAACAGCTCTGTAATACTGGTGTTCTCTGGGCCTGCCATGAATATTAATTTTTCTTTACTTCTCAGAAGTTAGAAGGCATATAAGACTCAAAAGTGCTTTTCAGAATAAGTCATCCTCCTGTTAAGGAACATGTTTTATTTGTAACCGTAATAAAACAAAAGTAAGCCTCAAAGGAACTTTCAGTTGGTAGTACTTGGCAGGAAATTCAGCTGTAGAAGCTGTCTTCTAGATCACAGTAATGAATGTCTGTAGCTTGACATTAGGAATTGTTCAGATTTTCAAGCTCAGAACTTGTAACTGCACAGTTGGAAAAATAGTTGCAGCTAACCCACTGCCCATATGCTTGGCATCTGCATTTATATTTTGTCTAGAAATAAACATATGGGGCTGAATTTTTGTAAACAGCCTTCGATTTTTGGAAGCAGATGGATGTGGGTGGAAGGATTGGCATCCAGGTATCAATCTTCTGTTAATGGCACCTGTAAATCGTATTAAATCCATGCTAGGAAAGCAAAATCCCCAAAATCATGGAGAGAGTTGATAACGTCATTCCAAAAGATTTAAAAAAAAAAAAAAAAAAAAAAAAAAACACCACAAAACAAAAAAAAAAAAGACCCTCAGTAAGGGAAAGAATAAGAAGGATGAAGAATCATAGAACTGCCTAGGTTGGAAGGGACCTTTCAGATCATCGAGACCAACCATCAACCTAACTCTGACAAAAACCACCACTAAACCATGTCCCTCAGCACCACGTCTACCCGTCTTTAAATACCTCCAGGGATGGTGCCTCAACCACTTCCCCGGGCAGCCTGTTCTAATGCTTGACAACCCTTTCAGTGTAAAAATTTTTCCTAATATCCAGTCTAAACCTCCCCTGGTCCAACTTGAGGCCGTTTCCTTTTGTCCTATCGCCTGTTACTTGGGGAATTAGCAGAAGAAAGCCCTGATAAATGAGGCAACTTGCTGTAATGAATGGGGGAGTGGCACTGCAGGTGCAGTCTCCCAACAGGGACATCTAACAGTATCGGACATCTCCAGTATCGGAGAACACTTCAGTTCGTCTTACCTTATCTGTGTGTAAGTCTGTGTACTTGAAACAGAGTAAATGGATTCCTGGTAAGAAAGATGTTTTATTAGGTGGCTGAGGAAAATTTAGCCAAAGCAGAGCAGAAACGCATTGATGCCAACTGGAGGTTGCGAGCATTGCATAAACTACGGGGTGATGATCGGGACCGCAAGAAGCGTCACGAAGAGATAGCCAAGCTCCTGCACGACAACAGGGTGAAAGAGGCTGAACTGCTGAAGGCCATGAGGGAAGCAGAAGAAAAAACGGTATTTGCATTATTTCTTCTTCTAAGTGGGACTGGCACAAATGTAACCATCTTCTGCCTATAACATAGAATCATAGAATGGTTCAGGTTGGAAGGGACCTTAAAGATCATCTAGTTCCAACCCCCTGCCATGGGCAGGGACACCTCCCACTAGACCAGGCTGCTCAAAGCCCCATCCAGCCTGGCCTTGAACACTTCCAGGGACGGGGCAGCCACAACTTCTCTGGGCAACATGGTACAGCATAAAACTGAAAGGTATTGAAAAAATATTTTGTTAAGAATCTCCTTTCCTGTTTTACTGGACGTTTCTGAAAGCAAATCAGCGAGGATGGTTTAGGCTTAGGAAAGCATATTCCTAATTCTGTAAGTTCCTCTCTTTTTCTTTTCTTTTTCTCTGACACAAGATTTTGACCTTTCTCCAGGTGTTTGAATGAGAAATTTTTCAAAAAGAAACATTCACTCAGTTTAGTAACATATATTTTGATTTAACGGTGAAGTGTAATCTGTAATAATCCAGATGGTTTAAATTGTTGCTTTTTCCTTGCAACGCATCCGTTGAAGACACATTTAATATCTCTGTTGCACAGTGGGAAGAAGTTATACAGAAAAAAGCTCAACTGGAAGAAGAGCAGAAGGCGGCTGCTGCTGCAGATGAACACAGGAAGCAGTTTTTAGAGGACAAAATGAATGACGCATTAGAATTGGCTGAAAAGCTGCAAAGAGAAGATGGCTATTTTGGTGAGCATGTAGATGATGCAGTTCTCCTGTGGGGATGTTGGCATGAAGCATTCAGCAACTGAATACAAACTCCGTGTCCAATATTAGGGATAAACTTTAGCTTAACTCCTTTACATAAGTACTTTTTGGCAGTATTCTTTCATGAAACCAATATATCAGGCCAAACTTGGAATCTCAGTTTGATATCTATCGGATGCGGCAAAATAAATGGCATTTTTGGTAGGAGCACAGGTTTAGATCAGCTTAAACCAATCGTAAAATCACATACCTTAGAAATCCTCTGACAAATAATGTAAAGAACAGCAAACTCACTGCTAGTGAGTGACTACGCCAAGTGTTTGTTCACAGGAAAAACACATTTCTGCACTTCCAGAATTGGCCAGTACATCCTTCTCAAATGCTGCATTTTTGTGTTTTTACAGATATTTCTCCTATTCCCCCATCTCTGCAAGGGTCACACAAGATTAGTGTTAAGATTAGGTGATTAGTATTGCTTTGGGCGAACTTTTTCAGACTTTGCCCTTATTTACCTAATGTTTTTAATATGGAGTAATTTGCAACTGCAAATTATTAAAATGGGTGTCTCCTAGAACAGCAAGTACGAGTAGCCATATTCCACATGATCTTAGTGGCCCATTTGTCAGAAGATTAATTACATAGGAAGAAACAGCACATATGGAGCTGTAATTTCTTAAAATGAAGTGCAGTGATGCATAGCTTTGACCCATAGAGTAGAAACGTTGACTTCTAATTCTGAGCAAATTGTACTTGCCATTAGCTGGAGTGAGTGAGTGTTCCAGTTTTGCTTCCTGGAGAAAAACTGTTTCACCTCAAGCTAGAAAAATTCACTAGAAATTTAAGCACTTAATTTACAAAGACTCTTTCTCTCCATTTCCCCCAGAGAGACTGCGTGATTTAAAGGCGGGACGTACAGGGAGAGGGGTAGAACTCCAGCAGGTACCAAGGTCTGGAAACATCTGTCTGAATGATTTGCCGCCATCACAGTCATCATCACACAGTAAGTTTCTACGTTAGGGCTCTCCTTTTTTTGACGTTTAATTTCAGAAGCATTACTGGAACACCTCGTTGTGCGATTGAGTCATTATTAGTTGTGTAGGTGTTTATTGGATAGTAAACCAGTTTATTGTTGTATTCTATTCCACACCTGAAAAAAATGTCTTTGCTACCAGGGCGGCACAGGTAGGAAGTGCCTGAAGCGTGTCCTCTTAAACCTCAGCCTAGTTTAATCCTGTTCTGACCTGATCATTTTACCTAGGCTTTTTCTGTCTTCAGAGTTATCACAGAATCATAGAATGGTTTGGGTTGGGAGGGACCTTAAAGATCACCTAGTTCCAACCCCCTGCCATGGGCAGGGACACCTCCCACTAGACCAGGCTGCTCAAAGCCCCATCCAGCCTGGCCTTGAACACTTTCAGGGATGGGGCATCCACAGCTTCTCTGGGCAACCTGTTCCAGTGTCTCACCACCCTCACAGTAAAGAATTCCTTCCTAATATCTAATCTAAATCTCCCCTCTTTCAGTTTAAAACCATGACCCCTTGTCCTATCACTACACTTCCTGATAAAGAGTCCCTCCCCATCTCTTCTGTAGGCCCCCCTCAGATACTGGAAGGCTGCTATAAGTTCTCCTTGGAGCCTTCTCTTCTCCAGGCTGAACAACCCCAACTCTCTCAGCCTGTCCTCACAGCAGAGGTGCTCCAGCCCTCGGATCATCTTTGTGGCCCTCCTCTGGACCCGCTCCAACAGGTCCATGTCCTTCCTGTGCTGAGGATGATTTGGGGATGTTGAGAAGGTGTGGAACTGTCTTTCATCAAAATCTTACTGAGAGTTACAGTCAGGAATTAGTCTGGAATCATTTCCTCTGGGCAGTCCTAGCCACTGTGGCCAGTGAAAGACAATTTAAAATCATATGTATCTTATGTACAAAACTCTGCACACAATGGGAAACACATATCGATGGACCTGCTATAGCAGCCCAGCAGCATCTGACCTTTTTGTAACAAAACATAGGCAGCACTTTCAAAGAACGTGCTCCTACAGGTCTTAGGGCTGTCTCCCATAATAACGTCAGAGGTATCTGTTTGCCAATAACCATCCATAATATTTACAGAAAACCATTAGTTGCGATATTCATAGAATCAGAATGTGTTGGGTTGGAAGGGACCTTTAAAGGTCATCTAGTCCAACCCCCCTGCAGTCAGCAGGGACGTCTTCAACTAGATCAGGTTGCTCAGAGCCTCAGCCAGCCTGGCCTTGGATGTCTCCAGGGATGGGGCCTCCACCACCTCTCTGGGCAACCTGGGCCAGTGTCTCACCACCCTCATTGTAAAGAACTTCTTCCTAATGTCTAATCTAAACCTACTCTGCTTTAAGGTTATTAAGTCTGTGTTTCTTGTACTTAAGTGTCTTTAGACAGGAGAGGAGAAGATCTGGCGTTGCAGGAGCGGGAGCTGATGGCAGAAGTCAGACGGCTGAGACAAAAGCTGACCTCACAGGCTCGAACTAGGCATCCTCCAGCTCGGTTCACAGCTACGAAGTGGACGCCTTGAGGTGGTTTGCTCTGGACCTCGGCCGTGCTTTCAAATTATTAATCAGTGAAACCCTAAATATGTATAGTAGGATTAAGGACAAATCATAGATTCTTTATTATAAAGGTCTTTGGAAATATTTTTATATAAAAATAAAATGCTAGCTAGAAAAATGTGTGTTGTTTGTAACCTCATTATTTTCTTGGTAACTATAGTGCTATTTTTACTTCTAAAATAAACTCATTTTTTACCATTATTACACTTGCAGTATTTGTATGCTTTATTTGTTCTGGTGGCTGACGTGACTTGAAGAAACAAACAACTGTTAAAACGTTGGTTTTGTTGGTGATGTGTAAGGGAATTCTACAAGTTGCAGCAGGGAAGTTTGCAATTAGTGAAACAAATCCTTTCTATTGAGAGCCAAACACCGAAAACACGGCCCAGAGAGGCCGTGGAGCCTCCGTTGCTGGAGATACGTATAATTGTTACACGGCTTCATGGGAAAGAAGGGGAGCGAGGATCTAAATAAACACACTGTGTTTCATGCTGCTAGGCTGATTTTCACTGGCTAATGTTTCTGACCCAAGAGTAGAACATTATGCAGTGTTATAGTAAAAAAAAGAATGAGGCAAAATAACGTGACTCATTCATAACTGCCACACACGGTGCTGATATGATACAGGGGTAGACCTGGCTGTGTAAAAATACGAGGCCCTGGAAGGTGTCAGAGTGGGACGGCTGGTGGTCCCCGTGGGTGCACTCTCTCACCTGGGGCAGGGAGCAGCCTCCCCGCGTCTCGTGAAATTACATGAAGACGTACGTACGCAGAGGTATTTGGTTATCCCTGCATTGGCATCCTCTGCGGCTGCGACCAGAGACATGAGTGGCAGCCGGGATCCACGGAGATCTCATGGCAGAGCTCAGCAGAGCGCGGGGAAGAGGCGTAGTTGCTTTTCAAAAGGGATTAAAATGCAACAAGCCAAGCTCATCTTTGGGAAACAGAAAGGAGTAGATGAGAAAATTGTGAAAACTGCCTTTTTTCTGACGAGGGTCTTGGAGTTTACATTGACTATTTCTCTATTTAAAGGGAAAGAACGAACCCACGAAGGCGTCGGCTGGCACCTTGGGCCACGCGTGTACAAACTCCGGGTCGCTGAACACGCTACGGCTGTAAAGGCACAAACCGCAGCGTCCCCAGCAGGCGGGAGCCGCTGCCCCGTCCTGTCCCCGACGCCGCTGCCGCGTCCTGCTCCCCACCGCCCCCTTCCCAAACGCCGAACGGGGCTCGCAGGGAGCCGGGATGCAGAAAACCCGCTGCCACGGCGCGTTTTTGAACAACAAACGTTGCGGAAATGATTTCCGTGAGCCCACAACCAGGAGATGCAGGCTCTCCCCCTGGACCTTCAGCTTCGTAAAATCACGGCAGCAACAAGAAAGCCGAGGGTCACAGCGCGGTTTTGTCGCAGGTAAAAATGCCCGGGGACGGAAGAAAAACAACTGCCCGCCTTTGCCCCGTGTGAGGATCGAACTCACGACCTTCAGATTATGAGACTGACGCGCTACCTACTGCGCTAACGAGGCGGCTGGAAGCGCTTGCCCCGGGCTGGGCCTGGAGGCTGGCCCTGCCCGAGCCCGGCCACCGCCTCAGCCCGAACCGCGGGAGGGACGGCACGGCACGGCACGGCACGGCCCCTCCTCCGGCTTCTCTAGCAGGCTCGGTGCCCGAGGACCCAGCGGTGACCGCCTGGGGCCTCGGAGTGACCGTGTGGGACCCCTCAGTGACAGAGTGGGGGACCGTGGAGACGGTGTGGGGCTTTGTGGTGACTATGGAGCTCCAGGGTGACCGTGTGGGACCTGACGGTGACGGTGTGGGATCCTGTGGTGGCCCCATGGGACATGGGAGTGACCATGTGGGACCCCAGGGTGACCATGGGGGTTCCCTGGGTTGACAGCGTGAGGTCTCATGGTGGCAACCTTGGGTGGCCTGTGTGGGCCCTTCTGTGACCATGTGGGGACCAGGGTGACTGTGTAGGGCACTAAGATGACCATGTGGGACACTGGGTAACCGTGTGGGACCCGAGGTGACAGCGCTGGCCCTGGTCGGGGCGGGGGGTGACGGCCCTGCTGGGCACAGGGAGGCCTCGATCGGCGTTGACAGGGCGCGATCTTGCACGCCAGGTTAATTAGGCAGCATCATTTTCGGCATAATTGCGCAGAACAGGTCAGTAGATAATTAGTGACTTTTGGCGGCGTCTGACAGCTGCGGGCGGATGTTGGGGGCGGGGAGAGGGATGGGATAGTTTTTAAAATCACACCAGGAGCTCAGGCACGGGCCCCGCCACCACCTCACCTTGGCCCCCAGGTGGGCATTTCCCGCCCTCTGTGGCTCTGAGATTAAAATCCGAACCATTTCATAACCTTTTCTATTTTCATATATATATATGTTTGTGTCATCCTTATGCATAATTACTTTTTTCCCCCCATAAGGCATCTGACATAGTCACAGACCCAGAATCTGAGAAGCTACCCTGGAAAAAGTGGGCCTGTGTCACACTGAGTGGCCCTAAAGATGTCCGTGCTCCTAAGCACGTTGGTCGGAGTGGCAGGACCCTTTCCCCACTCAGACATGTCCTCAGCAGCCCCTACCCCTGTGCAAGAGCCCAGACTGGCATGTCCCCTCAATCCTGCACTCCTCTCCGGAGCCGTGGCACACCAGTGCATGGACACAGAGCTGCGCAGGGCGAGGGCAAACCCAACCTGCGTGAGAAAACTGTGTCACACGTGCCTCCGTGTAAAAGCATGCACGCAGGTATTTATGGCGTACCTCAGGCAGGCTGCCTTCCCACCCTGCCTCTCCTCGCCCCCGCGCAGTCATTCCAGTTGGCCTGGCTCCCTGCAGGCACTGCACCTCTCACCCCGCTGCGAACCTGCGCCTCCGTCCTGCTAATGACACAGCAGACGAGCTGCCACGGGGACAACGTGACTCCAGAAGCTGCAGCCTGGAAAAAAAAAAAAAGAAACCAACCAAACAGCCCTAAATGCACACAATCAAGTGATGAGTGTTTGTATTTCTGATGCTTTGAGGCCAGCTCACAACCCTCCCTCCACGTAATATTCAGGATGTTTGGGAAGGGGTATTTTTCTTTTAATAGGATGGCGTAGTCACAAAGCTTTAAAGAAATAAACGAGTGAATCGTCTATGGTAATAGCAACATACTACGAACGGGGCACAGTGACCAAGTTCAAGTCTATTTTTAAGCCTGCCTGGCAGCAGGTAGGTGCAGACGAGAGTCCGTGACCCTTTCTGCTGTTCTGAAGCTATGGACATGGCTGATGTCTCTGTCCCGGTTCAACGTCAGAGTTGTTTTTGCTCCCTAACGAATACCATGGGAAGACAGAGAAGCCTCAAGCTGTTTTGAAGATTGTGCAACAATGCTTGGGAGCCTACCTGCCTTTGCTTGAGTGCTTTCCTCGCTCACATTTCACAGGATGCGACAGGAAGGGAAATACAACCAAATCGGACGGCCCTGGTAATTGGACTCGAATCCCTCGTATGCCCTGGAGGTGAGGTGGGTGCCTCTCAGATAAGCAATCTAATCAGCTTTGTACTTCTGTCCCATCTGGAAACAGATTGTTGCTGAAGTACACCACCACCTGAGAAGCAAGCTTCAGGTTTTTTTTTTGAAGATAATTGTACCAACGAAATCAGGGAGTGTGAATTTGCCTGAGGTAATAAGATCTCTTTTATTTTTATTCATAGTTAATTCGTTCAGCCGAGGTGATTTCACGCCAGAATGCAGTCTCCAAACAAGAAGGACGATTGCGCTGCCTGCGCCACGCATATGCATGGTGCCTGTCCGGCAGATCGACTGCTGCGACACAGAGCCATGAGCCACTCCAGACACATGGGCAAGATAAAGAAAAGACTGGAGGATATCAAGAACCAGACCCCGAAGGTGACAAAAGCGGATTTCAGCCACAACGAAAGCATAAGGTTGGCCACCGATGCCTTCCTGGACGGTGGGACAGACTCTTACCTCGAAACTTTAAGCAAAGAGGGTGAGGTGGATTTCCTCTCCTCGGTGGAAGCTCAGTACATCAAGGATAACGCCAGGGAGTCTTATTATGCGCAGGAGTCCCAGGCCACTGACGGGGCAGCTGCGTCCAAGCAGAACGATGCTGGGTCTCTCCCTTCAGGGACTTACTTCCCCACCATTTCTGACAGCAGTGAGCCAGCTCTGCTGCACACATGGATTATGGCGGAGAAGCCCTATTTAAAGGAAAAATCCACTGCCACTGTGTATTTCCAAACAGAGAAGAACAGCAACATTAGAGACATCATACGCCGGTACATCAACAAGACCACTCAGGTACGGAGAGAGAATTGTTGTTCCCTCTGCCCTCGGTTGTCTTCCTGCTCTTAAAAAGATCAGGTAAAAGCGGTGTTTGATCTGAGCCAGCTTTGCGTATTGCAGTGTAGCTTCGCTCTAGAATGTGGCTGTAAAGAGCCTGTAGTTGAACACAGGCAGTGCTTTTTGGTTTTTTGTACTCGCACCAACATCTTTTTATGTTGGTAACAAAAAAAAAAAAAGCATTCCCTCTTCTTTTAAACTCCCATTAACCCGGTGTAGCAAATGTGCTGTAGAAAGGGTAGCCATTAGCAATTTTTCTAGGGTATTTGTGGGAGATGTGGGTGAAGGGGAGCCTGGAGAAGGACATGTGTGTCTGGTGTGCCAGCAGCCATCTCCAGAGGAAGGAAATTATTCAGAAAAAAGGACCTTTCATCCCTCATAAGTTGTCAGTGTCACTAAAAATGGCCCTTGGTCTCCATACAGAGACTCTGTGGTGTAACTTGTCACATGGGAAAGGTGCAGATGATACCTCTGACAACAGACAGGTGACGGGGCTGGGGGGGGGGGGCACAGAGAGGTGCTAGCCACAAGCCACACTGCCCACGCACTGGGAAACTAGAAGCTGAGCAGCTGGAAGGGGACAAAAAGCCTGTCATGTGCGTTCTGGCAGCTCCCCTGTTTTCCTGGAAAAAAATAGTTGACGTTTCAGGGCTGCATTTTACCATCATGCAGGAGTTTTCCCCTTGTCTAAACTCGATATGCCACTAGCGGTTTCACAGGGGAATGGTCAGGAACAAAACCAGGCTGTAGTGCCTGCTGTCCGGCACAGGCTGCCGAGCCCACTGGAGTTACAGACTTTGGCTTTATTCTCCCGCAAGGGCCAGTGCTGGGTCTGATAACGCCGAGCATAATGGCAGGGGAGAAGAATCCCTGTTGGCAACTGGGCGACAACTGGTCAGCGCATCAGGGGCATTACAGATCAGTCATTTTAAGTTGGCGGCACCAGAAATGTACAGTAGCAGAAGAAATGTGTCTGGAATAATAAAATAAGCACCAGGTAATGTACCAACCCAGGCCAATTTTCTGTCCCAAGAGGATAAAACTTGTAGGGGAAATCGTGGGAAATGTAATATAAATCCATGGTTCACATGACCTTCTTAACCATCTAATTTACATTACAAGAGGGTGCTGGAGCAACACTTACTCACAGTATAAATTTGGCAACTGCTTTTTGAGTACAGTTTTCCAATGGCAGCATTTATTAATTAGTATCTGATAAGCGGCCACCCTGGACAGCCTAGTATTTGATATATCCATTAACAACGTCAACCACAGAATAAAGACTGTGTTTATGGATGGTAGCACACTGCAAAGGATTGGCGAGTGGTACTATGATCTTAAGACATTTGTGGAACAGACGCAAAGAATAAAAAGAAATTCAGGCAAAAGAAGCGAGAAGTACTGCAAGTAAGAGAGGAAAGAGAGGTGCAGAAATACAAATTGGGAACAGCTGGTGAAAAAGCAGTACTGGAGAGAGTGGTCTGGAGCTACTGTGAGGCTGGATGCAGAATTGTGCCGTTTAAAAAGACAAGGTGAGTTACCAGTAAGTGCAGATGTGAGAAACGGGACGTAATTGTGCCACTTACCTAGCACTGGCATGGCCCTTTCTGAAGCACGATGCTTTGGCAGCTGGAGGAAGGTGTGGGATCCTCACTGCTCCGTGAATAATTTGGCTTGCCTGAACAGGATGCTGGCCCCACAGGATGTGCTTGGTCTTGTAGGATTTCCTCACGGTGGCGAAGGGAAAAATCTTGCTGGCAGGTGTGGGCACAGGCTTTGGAGTAAGATTCAGTGCAAGCTGGAAGCAATTAATAAGACAGATCTGCAAAGATACACTGAAGTTTGCTTTGATTGAAGATGATATCCTATGAGTGCAATTATCAAGGGTTCGCTTTCTAGTCAATGGAGATGATCCTTTCCATGGACAACATTAGACATCAGTGAAGACCAGCACCTCCACGAGGCTGTGGCCAATGCTGAGCCTAGGGCTAGAGTATGGAAGTGGGTTTGTATCACATTTACACTTTCCTCGATCCACACTGGCCAGAGGCTGTGAATTTAAGTAGCTATTGGGGCTGTTATGCCCAGTCCTGAGACTCTTACGCGCTGCCCTGATGGTTGTGAATGGGGAAGCGTGGATATATGGTTAAATTGAAAGAATTAGTTTATAAATCATATTTAAAAAAAAAAAATGGAACTGTTGCAGTCTATCGCCCTGCCACAAGTGACAGAGGATTTAAAACCAGGACCGTTCCAGGCATAAGTCATAACATAGAAAGCATCATCCAGTGATTCTTGCTAAATGGAAGTGACTTACAAAAGCTAGTCAGCTGTTTGGCAAGGGCTACAGTCTCTCTTATTTTAGCTACATCCTTATTATTCCCCGATTAGCACTTCACTACATTTCCTAGTGCTGAAATCTCGCCTACAAATTTGTGGGTCATCTTGTGTTTTATGATTAAAAGAGCTTAACTGAAGTGCGTATGTTGCATATTATATTGGCTTTGTATGAGCAATAAAACAATGAAGCAACGTGTCTCATCGATTTACTGATTCAGGGGCTTAGGGAGAAAACCAGAAGAAATACCCACGTACACCTCCGAAGTTTTTGTTTGTTGGAATATTTTTTAAAAACAAATAAACTACATTTCAGTGGCCTCACAGGCAACCTTAAGTTATGTACATTGACTCTTCCAATGCCTCTGCTTTTTTCCCCTAGGTGCTAGCTATCGTGATGGATGTGTTCACAGACACTGAGATTCTTTGTGACCTCCTGGAGGCAGCTAACAAGCGCATGGTGTTTGTCTACCTATTGCTTGATCACGGCAATATAAATCTCTTCTCAGAGATGTGTGACAAGTTGCAAATTGCTGAGGATCTCTTCAAGGTACTGTGGCTCTGCGAAGCTCCGAGGGTCAGATTCGTCTGCCTAACTTTAGGCACTCTGAGCTAGAAGCATGGTTATGCTTGGGTCAGTCCACCCTGTAATTAAAAGGAAGCAAGAGATTTCCAGAGGTGGCATTAGCACACCTACTTCCTCTCTGAAGATGCCTGCGTTTTCCCATGGATGTTACAGGAAGTTAAGGCATTTCCATTAGGTCCTTAGATTAAACTAATCTGGACCCTGAAGTCTTAAAACAGAGCTTAAGTCCCCTGGTAGAGTTGTCTAACATAAGCATTACAACTGCTTCTGTTTAATAACTCCGCAGCAGCCGTGGTCTGCCAGCCACGGGCAGCAGGCGCACAAAACTCTTTTGCATGGCAATACCTTGGTTGCATGAGGTGGTTTCTGATAAAACGTGTTAAAGCTCTGTGTTAAAGGTAACGCCTCAAATTTAGCAAGCTGTTAGCTTAGTCTGCCTTCATCTCTGCCAGAGGGAACTGACCTTAAAAATAACCTCCTAGGGACCATTTCAGTTGTTGCCTGAGATGCTGTAGGGCACCTGTGGCATCTTCACGGGGATGGCTGATACAGCAGAGGCAGCGGCCTTCTGGAACGGCAGCTGGAGGGCAGGCACAAGACCTGAGGGCATCTTACATGCACCAGACACCCGTATTTCGGCAGCTGAATTCCACCCCAAACATATAAAGAAACTAAAATTAATAAAACATTATCATAACACTGTTTGCATGTCTGTAAACCCCCACTCCTTAGGAACAAGAAGCCTGTGCTATTTATTTTTAAGTGCTGCTACAACACACAGGGTTCGACAATGGGTGAGCCAAATCCTTGGTGCCACTCATTTACAAAGGCCTTGATCCTGCAAGGTGTGTGTACGGACAGCAGAGTCAGGTCTGGGTGCCTGGCCTGCTTCAAATGCCCTTGCTCAGGTACAAGCGCAGCGCAGAGCATCGCGTGGACCAAACTGACCTGCTTCTCCACTCACACGTGTACTTGCGTCTGATCCTGCAGGACAGCGTTCATCTGGGATGCACCAGAAGAGAGCACGTATGTCTTTGCAGGCCCAGATGGATTGGAAGAGCAGAGGTTTTGCCCTGCTGTATTGTGCCATAGCCAATGTAAATCAAGAGAGCTTAAAGCTAGAGCAAATTGTTGCTGGGGTGTCAGTGGAGGTAACAGACTGGCTCTCAGCTATGGACACGACTCGTACTCATTTTGGTTGGGGTAGTATCAGTTGTCGTAACACAGCACAGCTCCATCTGCCTGAATTTCTCTGCAGGTTTATATCCCCATTGAAACAAGTAACCCTGTGACAGGTGAAAGAGCTTGGCTAAGTTTCTTCTAGCCCCAAACCTTCAAATATAACATTGGAGGGTCAATGAAGAAATCATAACAGACATTGGGGACAAGAAGAGCTAAAGGCAGTGAGCAGAAAGGGCCCTTTCCTTCTGATTTTTAATTTTTTTAAAACGTAATTCACTGTGTTCTTTTTTTTTCCTTTACAGAATATTTCAGTCCGCAGTGTTACGGGAGAGGTGTACTGTGCTAAATCAGGCAGGAAATTTTCAGGACAAATACAAGAAAAATTTCTTATCTCTGACTGGAGATACGTGCTCTCTGGATCTTACAGGTGAGATAAGCCATTGCAGTGCATGCCTAGGTGCTCTTTTATGATTTCTAATACTGCTTCACAAAAAACTGCCATGGAAATTTTTGTATGGGTGAGAAGTTTTTTTTGAACAAAAACCACTTATGTTTTCAAATAGGAGCCATTTTTCAATAATCCATTTAACTTGTTTTAAACCCGATGTTAGTTATTTGTCGAGCATGATATTTAATTTAAATGTTCAGAAATTAATGTAAACAGCTTTGCTGGTGCAGCCCTGGCGCAGAACTAGAAATGTGCATAGCTTAGTATTATGCTTTCCTTATTGTTTGGGTCCTCAGATGCTGTGATCATGAGACATGATACATTTCTATCTCCCTCGGGATCCCTTAACATGTCGTATGTCACTCAGCTTATCTGAGGATTTGTTCTTCATATGACAAGTTTAGTGATTAAAGGTAAAACAGAAATACTTCAGAGACTTGGCTGTTTTTTCTTGTGTTTCATTAGCAGGTAGGCTGTATGTGTCTATGGAACTGTTGTACCTTCCCTTTTCTTTTTTTTCCCCTTTTTTTTTGTTTTGTGAGCTGAGTCTGTAAATCTCTACTTTTGTGCTGCTGTAATTATTTCAGGTACAGGATGTAGCATCAATAACTGGGCTTTTCATTAAGATCCAAGATCCTGCAGTCAGGGAATTTCAGGAGACTCTAAGCTTGCATCAAATAAATAAAGTTCCTAAGCCTCATGGCTACATAGATAAGCTTCACAACTGACTGAATGTATCCAAGAAATCCAGGTACAAAAAGACAAGAGGTGATTATTTAATTAAAAGGATGAGATTGTTTTTCTTAATCCCAGTTTATGATTTGGAAGCTTAAATGCCTCTAGTCCGATAAAACTGTGCCACCAGGAAGATGACATAACTGTAGACATGACGGCAAATGTGAATACGTGGCGTTAGCGTAGGCTGCAGGAGCTCAGCTGTGCACAGAGGCGGGCATCCAGTTTTCATTCCATTTCCAAATGAACCATCAGACAAAAATGAGTGAACACTCAGTGGGGTTTTTTTTATTGGCCACTCTGTGGCTTTGTTGTTCTTTCAGGTTTTTTTAATCCCTCACCAAAGATGTTTGGAAATGCAACGGCAGATTTATAGAGAGAGTAGAAGTGAAGGATGTGTGGGAGAAGAGGGACAGAAGAAGATCTATTTGCTTTAGCCAAGAAGCTTCCTTTTGGCTTCTCTTTTCAATCCTAAAAAAAAAAAAAAAAAAGAAAAACCCTCGAAGTCCTGTGCAGAGTCACTTTTGTCATTCTCTACTGCTGTTGCAGTACCTTCTAACCACAAGAGCCTTGTCAACCTACAATATCTCTCATCCAGCAAGCAAGCAGAGAGGCTGGTGAGGAACAAATCTATACACTATGTAACTTCAGCATGCTCAGCACTGGTTTGCAGATTCACGTGGGTTATAGCTGGCTGTCAGTACGTGGCATTTCTGTAGGCTTGCTAGCTCTCACTTTATTAAGGTTTTTTGTTATCCCTAAACCTTATCCACCAGCCTCTGCAGGTACAAACAAGAATGATGGTGAGTAAAACAGACTTAAAAGCATTTGTTGGAAATCAAATTGGAATAGATCTTAAGACTAATGCAAAAGAACTTAGAACTAATACAACAGCAAATTTCAACTAACTGCTGTGCTCTGCATGACTTTGTAATAGCTCGGGGGTGAATGGGATGAGGAAATAAAATAGCCCTTCAGCACATACTGCTCTAAAAGGGACCCTGGCTCACTATTTCTACCTAAAGTGTTTGAGGACAAAATATATTTGCCTAATGGACAATGAAGAGGTCTGAAGCTGGCAACTAGTTAGAGGCAAAGGAACCACCACCGAGTCTGTGGCACCTCCTGCTCTGGAGTGGTGTTTAAAAGCACGTTAAAATGCCATTGCTTGGGTCAGTGTGGATAAACATGGTCCTGCCACACAGGGCAGAGCAGAGCTGAGAAGCTTCTGAAGCCTGTTCCAGCCATGTGTCTGCACAAGTGCAGGCGTGAGTGTTTTACGTTACAGCTTTCCTCTCACTTTTTATTGCCAGCATCTGTGGTGTGGGGTTAGGATGCAGTATTTCTTTTTGCTGTCTCTGTGTTACTCTACCCCATCCTATGATAACTATGTTATTCCTTTTTTAAAAAATTAATCTGAAGTTAGACAGTGCATGAACTCAGTGCTCCTAAGGAAGGCAAAATGAAAACAGAAATCATAAACCTTGATCATCAGGGGCAGCTGAGAACCTCCCCGGCTGCCGCTCTGAAAGCCACCGTCCTTTTCAGAGACAATATCAAACATGTAACACTGGGGTGCTTTGCTGAGAGCATCGGTTCAGGTGGGGCAGGTTTCTTGTACAGAGGTTATCCCACCATCAGGCAACGCTAACATGTAGGTTAATTCAAACCTGAGCTCAGCTGAAAATCCCAGTCCTTCCGTTGTGGATTAAGTGTGTGTAATGCTGCACGTTACTGTAGTGCTGTAAACACGAGGGACGAGAGCCTCCCTAATGAACTGCTCTCCCCAGTAGTGCAGAGGGTACACTCACAAGTCTAGTGCGAATGAAGATTGGACAGAAGAGTTGAGTTTTGATTTCAGACAATCATGAATGAGAGGATCCATAACGGGACATAGGTTTTGGGAAAAAGCCCTGGAAAGACGGCTGAGAAGTATCTATTAATGACTGAATCTGTGATATGGCTTTGGCCCTAAGCTAGGCAGTACCTCTTTGTGCTTCCTCTTCTTTCTGATGTGCTTCGCTCAAAGAGGCCTGTTTTTTTCTAAATGATCATTTTTCTAAATGATCCTTCTGGGGAGACAGTGACAACAACAGACTTCTCTGAGCCTTTCCCAAAAGAGAACTCGGAATTGTAAACTAAGTAGCAAAACAAGGCCTAAAACCTAAACAATGAATTTCCTTTTAGAATGAAGGTAATGAAAACCTGTTAAGTCTTTATGTCAGTTTCTGCTTTGTTCTTCAGCAAAGTGTGCAGAATGTAAATTGCTGTGACTCACTACATGAAATCCACAAATGTTTGTCTCAAATCATGCAAGGTCTCACCTTGTTACTTTACAGCTAACCCATTTGCCATCAGTCCATGGACAACTTTTGGGCTGTTAATTGGATCCAACTTTCTCTGCTTACAAGGGTTACAGATAAGATCAACGAGCCACAAATGAGTATCTGTCTGTCAGGTACTCCAGGAAGTTACATGTGGGAGTAAATGGTCAAAATTGCGCGCAACAGTGTTTTCCTATGATTTTGGGGTTTTTTTTTAAATGCCATTTATAGGCGTACTTGATGTTTATTTCTCTCTCAGTTTTCTTTTATAAACTAGATATATCTCTAGCACGTGAAGTCTAAACCTGCCACTCCAAACTTCATCCCTTTCATGAGTTTGTTACCTTCAGCGTAGCTATCCGAGACTCATTGTGTGCATTTTTATATTTGTTCCTGGCTTATTATCTCCTTAAGAGTTAGATGAAGGACATGGAAAGGTTTAGAGAGCGGTTCTTAGTGAATAAAGGCAATGTTGCGCTTGCCCAGCAGCTGTTACCCACACAGCAGGGAGTGAGTTTGCTGTGCTGTTTACCTCTGCTCCCAAGGTTTTGTCCATATTTAGAATGATTTGAACAAAGTGGGTGAGAAGCTCCTCTACTGGAGTAACTTATTGCATATTTTCAGGTCCAACCATAAAACGTACAGTAAATATTGTAAGGTTGCCTGGTGGCGTTGAACTAGTGATTTCCTTGCTCCTCCCCTTGCTCCTGAAGCAACAGTATAAAACCACCGTATGCCCCAAACCCAGCCCTCTTTAAGAATGCTCTGAATGGGCAGATGTACAACGTCTGTCTTTATTCCCTTAGCACCAGCCCGGGCTGTCAGTCCCTCTGAGTTTCACAGGAGCTTTGTCAGAACATGACAAGAACAAGATTTAAAGTGCACACACCTACAGCCAAATCTGGCTTTCAGCAATCCTTGTGCGAATCCAGTGTAGCTAATAAAGTCACGCAGGAATAACCAGGGCAGAGTTTTGTCGACACAGAATAACCTCGGGTTCAAATCCGAGGATGCTCTGTATCCTCTGCTGCACGGCTCGAGCCCCGGTCAGCTCAGGAAGCAATTACGTTTCACTCTCTCAACTATGCTCATTTTATTGCTGCTGCTGCTGCTGCTGCTGCTGCTGCTGCTGCTGCTCAAACAAGGCAGCCTGCACAGCACAATCAAGCTGGCTTGTGGTTTTGAAAAAAAAGCACAAATTTATGTTTGCCAAGTGGATTAGGGAAGTACATAAAAGAAAAATCATTTAGAAGCCATGGGGTATCCTAAGGTGTGCCTCTGGATGAACAGAATGAAAACTATTTTAGAGTTTCTCACTTACTTTGTAGCAAAGTATTATTTTCCAAAAATACTTTTATTTTTTGAAAGGCTGTAGAAAATATTTATATTTTCATTTTCTCTGTAGTGAAGAAAATAAGCATTTGTCAGGTGCGGCGGTTTGTTTCGTGGGCGCGGGATGTGACAGGGAGGTTGGGGTTTTTTTGTGTTTCTCTTGACCAATGCAGAAAAATGCATCGGTCAAATGCAAAATGAAAATAAAGGATGGTTATTTTTCACTAGGCTTTCTAATGTCAGTTTGGAGTAGGTGAGAGTTACCAACTGGCACAGCATTCTGCAGGGAAGGTACAAGTCATGTGCATGCAGACAAGACATGGTGAGACCTGAATTGAAGCACTGTGCATGGAAGAGAGGTACCCAAAAGAGGGGTCTAAACTCCTCTCCATGGAAAAGGCACCCAAACCTTGGGTATTTTATCTGACGTTTCGTCCTGCAGGGCATCTGGATCACCACTCCCTTTAGGAGGTTGTATAACTTCACAAGGTTTTCTTGAAGGTTTTAGAGGCAGCTGCAATAACAAAGCTTGATCCAAGTCAAAGAGCACTGATGTGAACTGACCTGAAATTCAACTGCGACGCCATCTTCATCCTTGTGTTTAGACAAGAAGCTCCAGCAGTAAAACACATTTGCCTTTTGCACCAGCCCTGCGGGGTTCTCCAGTTCCTAATGGCTGACGTTAACGCTAACCCTCACCTTGTTTCTCCTTCCAGCTTCACATGGTTATGCGGCCAGGTTCACCGCAACCTCCTCTCCAAGTTCACGGGTCAAGTTGTGGAGCTGTTTGATGAGGAGTTCCGACACCTTTACGCGCTCTCCAAGCCCGTGAGAGGACCGAAATCTCCACCGCGCACCATGCCCTTCCTGTTCAGCAAGAGCTGGGCCCCCCAACGCAGCCTCCCCGACAGCAACGAGGAAAGCGCTAACACTCTTTCCGATCCCTTCAGCAGCCTCTCGGCTGGCAGCAACCACCAGAGCAAGCAAACCCCAAGAAATCTCATCTTCAGCAGCAACTTCACCCCCCCGTCACCTCTCCACAGAGTTAATTCCTTCCACAGCTATGTCTCATTCACCCCACCACCACCACAGAAGGCCATCCAGGCTAACTACTATCAGCCGCACTACGTGGCCGATAACTCCGCGGTTCTGTATAACAACATGAACGTGTACAGACCTGTAAGACTTAGACAAGAGGAACCAAATAGGACAGGGTTAAGCTCACCCTGGCGATGCCTCCACAAAGCTAACCTGTTTGCATAATAACCACCTTGTTTTGAATTGCGAGTAAACCTAGTGAGGACCTGTTTAGCAATCGCTTGTGTACTGACGAATATAGAATTTCTGTATACTACAAAACGAGGATGATTTCAAGCCTCTTGTTTTGTTTTGCTGCTTATGGATGCTTCGTTTCCCTAATTACAAAGCCAAGCCTGCTAACATGTAAGCCTTGGGTGCATCACATTCCCAGGAAGAACACGTCTAAATAATGCTGCTCACAGTGCAACACCGCTGCTGCCTGTCACCTGCCCTTGGTAGCGTATTTGTGTAGCAGTAGATTTAGGTGATTAACTGTTTTTCATACGGCTGAGCACCTGAAAGTGGCGTAAATCACAGTTTATCACAATGCATTTTA
This sequence comes from Larus michahellis, assembly GCF_964199755.1. NCBI lineage: Eukaryota > Metazoa > Chordata > Aves > Charadriiformes > Laridae > Larus > Larus michahellis. Next base: position 156,501,602 of record NC_133897.1, read on the forward strand.
TGCGCTTGCATAAGGAGATTGAAGGCTGCTACTGACTTGCGAAACAAGAGGCGACGCTGGCAGCAGCCATCTACCTTCGTGCTGTCATCGCACCTTCATCTTGAATTAGGAGGACTCCTTTAGGGCTGCCGGGGAAGCACAGGCTCTGCCACCGCACGGTCTCTGAGCTGTCTGCTTGAGGTGCATGGCGAGGAGGTCTGGGCGCAAGATTTCTAGGAAGGGGCCTACTAACATGGACCGAGACCGACAATTCGGGTTACGGAGGACATCCTGCAGCCACCGTCCGTTCCTTTCCACTCGTTAGCAACACGGGTGTGTTCCAGCACACTTCATTACCCACCTCCAATCCCACCAGGTCAGAGCAATTTTCCATATTGCAGAGCGGCTAAGCAGATTCAGACGGGAAAATGAAGCTGAATAAAGAAGCAAAGTCCTACCAGTAGCACAGCAGGACTGAGTTCCAATCATTTAATAGCACCTGGATCTCAGAAAACCTCTCAGTGGTCATTTGATTGAACATTACGTTAGAGATAACGATGCTTTCATTCAGAGTTCTTCAAGGTTTCTAATTTTTAAAGAGAAACTGGGTGTCTGTAGTGCCCATTGAACACAGTTACGGAGAGAGTTACAGAGGTTCAGCAGCTTGAAGCAAAACAGAAAAACTTCTTGCCAAATAATCCATGAAAACAAAGGAAGCTTCTGTAAGTAAAAGGCAAATAATAGTAAGAAAATTCATGAAACAAAGGATTTCCATCCAAATCCCAAAGTTACTAGATGCCAAACATCTACTGATGTATCAGTAGATTATTTTTTTACACCTGCTTTGTATCGTCTTTCATTGGACTCCAACAGAAAACAGAAACCAAAACACATTTGCACGTCTGGCCCATTTTGCCTGACTTCTCACCTGCTCAGAAAGGAATATAATTGAATTCTTTTGGGCTGTGGATGATGAAAAACGTATGCAGCAGCAAGATCTCAGCTGAGGAAAGTTTCTCATCCTTGGAAGAGCAGTCATTTTGAAAGTATACCGGTACAGAACGTTATGAAAAGTGGCAGGATGGCCGCATCCTGCTCTAGCTTCAGTGCGGACGTTTTTACCTGTGATACCAAATTTTGGAGTCCAGAATAACAATAAACTATTGCATATAAGTGTAAATTCTGTACATAGCAACATTTTTCGGATTCCTTGGGAAGAAGGGAAAGTTGATTTTCATTCCTATGACAATTCTACTTAATTATCTAAATATGGCAACCATACAAATAAAACAGAAGATTTTCATTAAAATCCTTTTGAGAATCATTTTGTTTCTTCATATTGTCTTGACTTGTGCACCTTACTCTTGTGTATTCTGAAAGCTAAATGAGTTCCATCCAGTCAGAGTCCAGGTGAAGAGGAAACACGTTTTGTTTCTTCTGAAATCAACAGGAACAGAATTAAACATAGGTGTTCCACCGGCCTACTTAAGATTTTCCTTCTAAATTTGGTTCAGTTCCCTGATCCCGTTGTGGCCCAACTGGGGGTGGCGTGGAGAGGGATACGGGGAGAAGTTTGTAGACCACTACCTCTGAAGCCTTCATTTCCTCAGGCTGTGACCCGTGGAGTCCATGAAGGAGCTCATCTCATGTCTGTAGGGCAAGATAGTTTGCCTACAGAAGCTTTGGAGCACACGGCTAATGAAATGTAGGTAAGGGACAAGCTAATAACCCGAAGGAGCGCCGTGAGTAAAGAAGAGCTGACTTCAGCCTTGGATCAGGGATAGAACTTGGGCTAGTTCAGGCGACAGCTGAACTTGAGCATGAAATGAATGGAATTTCAGTTTTTATGGAAAACAATGAGAGTTTGCAATTTCAGCAATGAGTTAGGCCAAAAATGCTAACAGGCTGCCCCGAGCTCGATGACTCAGTGAGGAGGCCGATGTGTGGTTGGAGGCAGCTGCAGAAGCTGCCTGTCAGGAAGGTGGCGGCAGGATGCTGACGTCCCTCGTCCGTCTGCTGCAAGAGAAAGGCTGGAACGAACACAACTGCCATGCAGTGCACCCTCAGCAAGTCTGCGGATGACACCAAGCTGAGGGTGCAGGTGATTCACTTAAGGGAAGGGGTGACATCCCAGAGGGACCTGGACGGGCTGGAGGCCCATGTGAACGCCATGAAGTTCAACAAGGCGAAGTGTAGAGTCCTGCACTTGGGTCAGGGCAACCCCCGGTATCAACACAGGCTGGGGAGTGAAGGGATTGAGAGCAGCCCAGCAGAGAAGGGCCTGGGGGCACTGGTGGATGGAAAGCTGGACATGATCCGGCAACGTGCCCTCACAGCCCCGAAAACCAACCATATCCTGGGCTGCATCAAAAACAGCGTGGCCAGCAGGTGGAGGGAGGTGATCCTGCCCCTCCGCTCCGCTCTGCTGAGACCCCTCCTGGAGCGCTGCGTCCAGCTCTGGGGACACACTCTGCAAAGGCCCCACATTACCCCCAGGGGCCCCATCTTCAAACCCAACTGGAAGCTGCAGGGCACAAACCGAAAGCCGTGAGAGACATGGCAGAAAGTGCTGAGGGAGAAGTAAAAAGGGAGCACGGAGCAGCCGGGGAACTGTTTCGAGCCCTGGTGAGTGACAGGTTCCAGAAGCCCCTCAGAGTCACCTTGGGCAGAGGACAGTCCTGGGTCCTGCTTTCTCTCACAGGAGGACCCCACAAGTGAGACAGAAGAACCGGTGGCAGACAAACAGTCCCTTGTCCTGCAGGCTCTGGGACAACAGCCGGGAAAGCTTTGAGCGTTCGTAGCTCCATACAGCTGCCGTCCTTCTGATGGCCCCCGGGAGCAGCCTGAACCAGAGCCTCCTCTGGCCGCTGGGCAGGATGGTTATGTCTTTGGGTGGGTGGATGAAGATGGTTGGTCCGTGGGAGAGCTGCCGGGTGGCACAAGAGTATTCGTCCCCTTATTTCGCCAAAGAAGATTCAGATGACAACTTGGAAAACGAGAACTGGGATGATCCTCGTCATTATATTTTCAGTCTCTCATGCATTTTGGAGGAAGATGAAGAGGACCTAGATGTGGGTGATGGCGGGGTAAAAAGCATAAATAAGTGTAGCCTATACAAACCTCCAGAATATCTTCAAAAGTGAATTTGTACTTCTGGGTTTTTTTTTTTTAGACTTTTAGATTTTTGTGTAAAGGGAGGGACCTCTGGAGGGCAGCAGGGGCCTGCAATGGGCCTCAGCAGAGCCCGGATGAGGCCCCAGGGCACCCTGGAGGGTGATTTGTGCCCCTGCAGAGCCTGGAGAAGGCCCCTGGGCACCCTGGAGGGTAATTTGGTCCCCGCATGGGCCCTGCAGAGCCCAGCAAAGGCCCCTGGGGCTTTCCAGAGGGCAACTCGGCCATGTTGGAGCAGCACGGCTGCTGGCTGCGATGGGGACCCTCCATCGCTGGTTGCTGTGCAATGTCCTCCCCGTGGGGAGCAGCGAGAAGCGAAAGAACGAGTGGCATTGCCCAAGGGACCATGGCACAGCCGCGGCTCCCCCGCCAGCAAGGGATGTTCGTGGGGCACCTTCATCCCTCGGCTGCCCCAGCGTCCACTCCCTGGTCATGAGCTGAGTGAACAGGCTGGGCTTGGCCAGGCCTTTCCAGAGTGTCCCCGCGTCCCTTCCCCAGCCCAAACCGGCCCTTCAGGTCTTTTGGCTCAGAGATGCTTCTGTTGGTGTCCTGCCAGCGCTGCCCATTAACGCACTACGGAGCGTGAAGCCTGATGCCAGCCCGTCTGAGGGCTAATGGAGCACACCGCCTGTGTGCGTGCAATTGCTGCGCACACACAAACACCCAGAGGAGCATCAAGGTGCACTCAAGGACACCCCTGCGCTTGCTGCTTGTGCTCCTTGGGAGCATTTCAGTGACTGCTTCTTCCACAGGCTGCTTTTTCTTTTTTTTTTTTATTTTCCCAAAAAGAGAGCAGCCTGGTCTGCCCCTGTCGCTCCTCCTAGAAAATGAAGACCACCCAGACGTTTCTCCTTCCTATGCGGCCCCCTCCAAGACCCTCGCTAGCCCTGCCAGCCGCACCTCCATCCCTGGGGAGGTGATCATAGAATCATAGAATCGTCTGGGTTGGAAGGGACCTTTCAGATCATCAAGACCAACCATCAACCTAACTCTGACAAAACTCATCACTAAACCATGTCCCTCAGCACCACGTCAACCCATCTTTTAAATACCTCCAGGGATGGTGATTCCACCACTTCCCTGGGCAGCCTGTTCCAATGCTTGACAACCCCTTCAGTGTAGAAAGTTTTCGGAATATCCAATCTAAACCTCCCCTGGTGCAACTTGAGGCCATTTCCTCTTGTCTATTGCCTGTTACTTGGGAGAAGAGACTGACCCCCACCTGGCTGCACCCTCCTTTCAGGCAGTTGTAGAGAGCGATAAGGTCTCCCCTCAGCCTCCTTTTCTCCAGGCTGAACAACCCCAGCTCCCTCAGCCGCTCCTCATAAGACTTGTTCTCCAGCCCCTCACCAGTTTCATTGCCCTGCTGTGAACATGCTCCAGCACCTCAATGTCTTTTTTGTAGTGAGGGGCCCAAAACAGATCCTGGAAACAGATGGGGAGCAGTCAGCAGGGATTTACCGTGTGAGGCAATCCTGCCTTACGGCCCATCACGGATGAGGCAGGAAGGACTCACAGCAGCTCACCCACAGCAAACGAACCTCCCAGGGGCCAGTGCTCAGAGGGTGTCCCCTCCCGAGCACCAGCTGGTCACTCGTCCCGATGGAGGACTACACTTCAAGCTTTACCCAGTCCTGAAATACTGACAATTTTCTTCTGGTTTCCCAGAATTTCTGCCAGCAGCAAATGCCATTTTGCCTTAGCTATTGACACCCCCATGACTGATGCTGCCCCGGGATTTTAGTACCTTCCTGGGGAATGCACATCCTGCAAGGACAATCGGGTGACCTCACCCAGTACCGGCACCATCGCTGGTGATGTCATACCAGCGTCATACGCCATCACCACTCTCAACAGGTTGGGAACCTGCAGAGTTGCACCCGGGTTGCCAAATTGTTACCCAAATGGATTTGCTTGCGTTTTTCTTATCTCCTGGTTTGCGTGTTGGTACTGGGAAGAAGGCAGAAGTAGGCACCACCCGAACCCCTGTGTGACTGCCAGCCATCAAGGTGGCTCTCGGCTGGCAGCACCAGCAGGACCCCACGTTACAACTCTTGATTCCTTGTAATTAATCTGAAGACTATTCACACACTCATTTTTACAGTGACATCGCCTGCTGACAGCAAGTAGGGAATAAATATTTTTTTTTTTGGTTTTCTTTGCTTTCACACGCAGCCTTTGCTTTTTCTTCATTAAACTGCCTTTATCTCAACCCACAAGGCTTTTTTTTTTTCCCATCTTTTTTCCTCCTTCCCCGTCGGGCTGAGGTGGGGGGCGAGTGACAGAGCAGCTGGGTGGGCACCCGGCAGCCAGCCAACGTCAAACCACCACACAGTGACAGGACAAGGGGCAATGGTTTTAAACTGGAAGATGGTAGATTTAGATCGGACGTAAGGAAGACATTAATTACGATGAGGGTGGTGAGACGCTGGAACAGGTTGCCCAGAGAAGCTGTGGATGCCCCATTATTGGCGGAGTTCAAGGTCAGGTTGGATGGGGCTTTGAGTAACCTGATCTAGTGGGAGGTGTCCCTGCCCGTGGCAGGGAGGGTGGACTAGATGATCTTTGAAGGTACCTTCCAACCCGAACCACTCTATGATTCTGTGATGGAGAAACCTGTGTTAATATTGATAGTTACAGCACTAACATGTTCCCTCACCTCAAAACCAGCTGTATTCAAACACTCATTAGCAAGACACGCAATTAGATTGTGTTTGTACACAGCAATTGTTTCAGAAGCATCAGAACCAGGGTCACGGGGTCCTTCCCAAAGCGTCTTTAACACAAGCAAGTGTTAAAATAACAAAGTCAAACCTCAGTAACTGTTAACGGATTCTCATTTGCAGTTTGCAATATTACAATTTGCTATTTAACTCCGCGTGGAGTACTGGTGCATGCACTAATACCAATAATAATATCAGAAGAGCCAAAACAGGAAGAAATCTATTTACAGGCAGATGTAGAATTATGCAGAACGTAGAAACAACGATGAGGCATTCAAATGCAAGATGGAAACGCAAAGCCCCTCGTGAGATATGATCAAAAACAGAAAGCTGGAGTTAGAAGCGGGTACGCCAAACAAGCGAGGAGCAGGCCAAAAAAGGAGGAACTGAAGTAGCTGAGATGAGAGACAGCCAGGCACAAGCGGGACAAAGGAATATTTCATAGCCCCAGTGCAATAAACACCAGTTATTTGGAACAGTAACTATGCGACATGTTCAGAACAACATTCATGTTGTTTTCTTTGCAGTAGTTAAAAACAACATTTTTGCTTTATTGTTATGTTTGAGAAAATACTGCCTGTTGGTAAGAACTGCCACTTGCCTTCACTCCCGCAGCCAGGGGGGAGTTAACCGTTGTGTTCCCAGTCTGAGCCACGACCTCAAGTCAAACAATCTGCACGCACGCAAAAAAAGGTTCCGAATCACCTTGGCTAGCCGCTGCGTATTTTGGACATCTCAGTCACAAAATGACACCACTTGGCAAGTATTTCATTTGCTGCTAACACAGCTCCAATGCTATTTCCACCTTCTAAACGGTGGAGCCAAATCATTTGGCGAGTTCCCATTAAATATCTATACAGACCTGGTTGCGCAAAAGCCGCGTTCTGGTGTCCTAACTACCGAACCTACTCGAGGGCTGCAGCTGAAACAATTAGCGCCTTTTTCTGTGGCTATTCATGACCTTAAGTTTAAGAAGAAACTGGGAGAAATCCCTGTTCTAATTTTTTGCCGACATATTTGGCATTAAGCTTTCCATGTTTGCTATGTCTTTACTGTAAGACATTCTACTGTTGATGCCAACATCGTAATTAATTTACAGCACGTTATGGACAGTCTCTACTGAAAGCTTATGACACCAGTTGGTCTTAAAAGCATCCCCAGCCCTTCAGGCGGGCTTCACTGCCATCCGAATACGGCGCTCTTCACACGCACACAAAAATTTCCACCTAGCAAAGCACACGCATGACTAAACCAAATATTCTGTAATACAGCATGAGTGCATTAATGCTTACCCAAGTGTACTTGCCAAGTCATCATCTTTCGTAACAAGCTGACCAGGATGTGGTTTAATCGCATTAAGTCACCAAACTATCAAAGATAATTTGACATGGCTGAAGGCGATATTCCATTTTTCCGGAGAGGTTTCACAGTCAACTTAGCAGAGGGCTATACCATACCAAGGCTTGGTGACACGTTCCCCTAACCAGTACCTTAAAGTAGCAGATACAAAATGTGGTCATACATGGTGAATTACTATTCAGTTGTGAGTTCTTTAAAGTTTCAGCACTCTGTAGTGCTTCAGAAAAGAAAACACAGGAAAACATGAAGAAAAGCCACAGCAAATTATGTCAAAGAGATACTTGGTTTTTAAACTATATCCATTAAAGAACATTTTTACAAAAAGCTACAAAGAATTTAATTCTCACAGTTTAAGAGAAGACGGGGGGAGAGGACACTGACCTGTCCTATCAGGACGAACTGAGAGAGTTGGGGTTGTTCAGTCTGGAGAAAAGAAGGCTCCAAGGAGACCTTATAGTGGCCTACCAGTACCTGAAGGGGGCCTACAAGAAAGTTGGTGAGGAACTTTTTAGGATGCTGGGTAATGGTAGGACTAGAGGGAATGGATTAAAACTAGAGATGGGACGATTCAGATTGGACGTTAGGAAGCAGTTCTTCACCATGAGGGTGGTGAGACACTGGAACAGGTTGCCCAGAGAAGCTGTGGATGCCCCATCCCTGGAAGTGTTCAAGGCCAGGCTGGATGGGGCTTTGAGCAGCCTGGTCTAGTGGGAGGTGTCCCTGCCCATGGCAGGGGGGTTGGAACTAGATATCTTTAAGGTCCCTTCCAACCCGAACAATTCTATGATACTATGACACCTTGTTCGCCTCAAACGTCAATTATTTCAAGCAAAAGAAACTACAGGATAATCTCTGCCTTTTTCTGTAGAAGCCCCAAGCACGTAGCATCGACGCTTCAGAAAGTTAAGGCAAAGTGGGGTCGTTATCAGCTGAAAGCATAACATAAGGAGCTGTATGATGCAGAAACAACACTGCCACTTCTCACAGCAAAGATCTTCTTCCTTGTGGGGCTTTACAAAGGATATGATCTGACTAAACACCCTTCAGCACATATAAACAACGCTGACAGTTTTTCTCCTCCCTCGTCTAAGCACACTGAAGACAAGACTGTAGCTACTTCTATGCCTGCAAAAAACACTTAGCTTTGAAGAAAGAAAATCTCTTTCCAGTTCTAAGTTAAAATATTTACTGTTTAGATTTATTTTCTAAGACATATGGAATTCTTCTTATTGATAAATTCTCAGCGTAAATATATTTAAGATTTCTAGCTTTCCAGCTCTGAACAGGAAATCACTATAACGTCAATTAATCGAGAAATATTTAAAAAATACGAAATAATAAAATGGATAATTCCATGGCTCTAAATGCAACAACATAGAATTTGATAGCAAGAAACTTGCAAACTAAACATTATAAAGCAAGCCTTCCATCCCACCGGCATTGCAGGCCCCAAAAAAATCGCAGGCTCTTCAAGCACAAGACGGTGAGGTTTATAACGGAAAGCTATCTCTGAACGCTTGATATTATACTAGATTCTTTATTACTTTAAATGCACACAAATCAGTGAAGAAAATGATGAGATGTTAAGAGTTTAAATGCAGAGATTTATGTGTATTCTTAAAAGACATACAACAAGAATTCTTAAGAAATGTAATATGAACTTTATTGCATATATCATTTCATAATCATTTGGCGATATGAGAATAAATACAACAAAACCTTTAAGTTACCGAAGGTGGGAGATATATATCTGAATAGAACGGTCTGTCAAAGTGACATAAATCATCTTGGAGATTATCGAACCATTTGATTTCAAATTCTGTGGCTGACGCAGTTACCAATGATGACAGCGCTGAAGGGCCTATGCATTTTACTTCACCCTGAAATTCCTCTTTTAGTTTTTCTGGTATAAGATCCTGCCCCATAACCTGCAAACAGAGTAGGAAAGAAGATGAGAAATAAGAAAATAACTTGCAGAGAAAACAGCAAATATTACATTAATAACAGAGCTTTACTGTGTCCTTGAAAAGCCCTTGACACATGAACCACAGGCCATCCAGGAGACGTTTCCAAGTCACGATCAAGCTGTCTGCCTGTTGCATTCTGCAATAAGGAGGGAGAACTGAGAGCCCAAGCTTCACAGCTGCACAACCCCACCCAGCCTCTGGCTGCGCCTCTACGGGGGGATTTTTATGCTCTGAGCAGCATTGGAAATCTCAGCGCCAGCTCCGCGTTCAGTGCTCACCTTGCAGCAACACCAACACTCTGATCTCCTCCTGGGGGTGTCGGAACACGGGAAGCAAGGAGAGAAGGTTCTCTTCCCAACCTTTTCAAAACCTGAGATAATCTGCATGCTACTGCCCTCTCATGGATGAAATCCCACCAGACTGCCTGCCAACCCGGCAATGGCTTGCCTTTCACTAACTTAAAGCTGTAACACTGACAGCAAAGTTAGAATCTCGCTGCCTTCCTTTTGTTCCTTAAGACAAAAGTCAGAAACTCTATAAATAGCACTAAAAATTTTTAATCTTTATGACTAAATTCATGCAATGTTACTCTCCTCCTTTGTAGTTCTTTATTAAATTAAACTAAACTAAAACAGTACATCAAAATAGAAGGAAGAAAACATGTAAAAGGACGTTTCTGGCTTTTTCTGAAAATGTTTAATATTTTTTCTGGAAGTGTTTAAAACTGCTGTGGCCACCAAAGTAATCTCCACTTCCACTTAATGCTTGTGATTCACTTTGTAGCATCTAAAATTCCTGAGATAAAATCTGCATCCCAGGAAACGCACAGCGATGACGCACCTGTAAATACAAGATCTATGAGAAACTTAACAACCCCGAACATTCCTGGAAGGAGAATCTCAGCAGAACAGAGATACACCTGCATGACACAAGCCAGCGCTGTACAGGCATCACTGTCAGTTCCAGGTAACACACCACCAGGGCAACCCACCCCAGCTAATTTACCTTGCTTCCTGGCACAGTTAATTAGCTGAGGGGAGCGTCCCACTTACAGCACTTTGTGCCTGAACTGGCTCGGGTGCCTCAACCAGCCTACGTCTAGCTGAGAACTTGCACATGATGAAACATCCCCTTACCTTGGTCATCAACAGCAAGGAGTTTTCAGTGAAACCGAGACGTGCCACTTTGTCATCAATTTCTTTCTGACCTTTTATGTTATTCTCTAGTGCAAAGGACGACTGTTGCAACTGGGTAAGCTGAAGTAAAAGCCTGAAATGGAAAAGGCAGTTAAAAAAAAGGCACAGCTGGCAAAAGAGTAAGTCAGCAAACCTAAACCCAACCTAAATATAATACTTTAAACCAGCTCTTCTTCCCGACTTTTGCCAACTGCAAAAAATGCAAAGAAATGGATACACCCCTATCCATCTACTACGGGTATGGTATATCCGTGCTATGTCAGAAGTCCTGAGAATTGCTTTTGAATAAACAACATGCCAAGTACCTCTGGTTGCTCTGGGTAAACATTTTTCTCCCTGTGTATTTGTCACCCAATTTAAAAGCAAAGCTCCGATTTGCTAGCATTAACTGCAGTACATCAGGTGTCCCACAGCCTTAGTAAGACCTAACAAGACAGCAGCGCGTTTTTACCTATGGCAGTGATTATGTTTGTAACCTTAAAAGCTAGACGTTCGGGGGTTTTAGACAAATATCAAACATGCTCCCCACATAGGCCAACCCTGGAATATTTTCTAAAATCTTTCACCGTGGTTTTATGTTCAAGGCGGTGCCCCAGAGGTCACCACCATGACTCAATGAAGATTAGAAGTTGTGCTCACAAAGTGGCTTCATGTCATGAGGGACCCCAATCACCAACTGCTCAAGCAGAGAGAGCAGTGGCAGTTTCCAGAGTCCTCCTCACACACAGACTGTAAAACATGTCAGCAGAGGAAATATCTAAGTATATTCAACCAACGGACCACTGGGACTTAGCTGTATTGTTACTGAAACTATGTTTAATTCAAGCTTTATGCATAAAGAACAACAAAAGATTTTTTAATCACATTCACTGAAGTTAAATGACGCGGGTGTTATAATAAAGGTGGGTATTTTTATGAAGAGTTAAGATCTTAGATGAAAGATTTAATTTAAGCATTATAAACATAAAAATTTACAAGTCTGAGCCAACAAGCCCTTTATAAATTCAGTAAAGTTTTGACTGGGAAATTCAAAGTAAAATGGAAAGTATTTTTAATTTGTAAAGCATTTTTGTTTCAAAATTTGCATCAACACAATGTAAGAAAGAGTGAAATCTCAATGAAAATTAAACAAAACCATTCCCCCAATTTTTTTTTTTGTTAGCAAAACTAGAAGAGTCAATTATTCATGATGCTTTAACACAGAACCTTCTTTCCTACAAAAAGCGATACTAATACCCCTTTTCCAGGAGCGCTTTACCCTGCACATATGTTTATGCAATGTCCACATCTCACTTAAAATCCAACAGACCTGAAAATATTAGACAACCTATTTAATGCATGAGCCCTGGGCAGGGGAGAAGCTCGCCCTGGACAAGAGTATCTCCAAATAAAAACCACGATTACACTTTGTGAAACTCCGCAGCCCAGCAAGGAAATCCCACATTTTATAACTGCCTCAAAGCTAAACCATACACACCAAAACAAGCAACACAAATTATCTGAATATGAATGTAGCTTTAATATTCAATACCACTACTAAATCTATTAACTTCTCACAAGTAGCGATTAAAGTCACCATTTCTTAGTCCGAGTACGGTTAAAAGCTACTATGTCTTTTTTTACATTTCTTAAATCTTGCCCTAACGGGGCAGTTATAAAGTGTTCTCTGTAAATATTTGTGGAAGTTCATAAAATGGCTTTAAATACATTCGGTGACTAATAAATTAATGAGAGGCAAGAGGGGGGAAAAAAATTCAAGACAATTTTAACAAAACCAGTTCCTAATTATCTCTTCGAAAGGTTATGTTTTGGGGATTTTTGTTTTGTGCAAGAGTTTTAGGAAGAGAGGGAAGAAAAGGAAAGAGCATTTTAATGCAGCCCTGTCAATCAGCTGTCACAGAGTTCATTTTTCAACCTCATCCATTATGCAGGATGGGGGTATTATTATTAAATGCATTTTCGCTCAAGCATGAGGCTTCAAGCAAGTAAGACAGGTGGCACACAGAAGGAAGACTGGCTGGCCTTCCCTTTGGGGCACTTCTGCTGCTGCATCTTTAATACCAAACCAGGAAATTGCCAAGCTCTAACAGAAGCATTTGTTGAAGAACAAGCCCTTTTGTATATAATTACTTGAAGAGATTCATATAATAAGGTCATTAAAAAATGCTTTACTTCTCAACAGCGCATGATACTGGTTTACTCTTTCCACTCAGGTTTAGGTTGTTCACAGCAACCATGCTAGTGCATTTTGCTTTTTAGATCTGAAGCAATAGCAGGGTGCTTCTAAGTTGGCGTTGCCATCACTGAAACAAAAATATAAAATGAAAATGTAAACTGAAAATATTAAGAAGAATACGCTTTAAATTGTTCTTGATTGGGAGAAGTTGACATTGTTCTAAGAATATGTTTAGTTACCTTGCTCTAATAAACGAGGCACATGCCTTTATTCCAAATTTCTTCGACGTGTTCTGCTCCCAGGACTCGGAGGCTGAGCATTTCCCTTCGTTCATCCTTTCAGGTTCTTCTGAAGTACAGAGGAATTCTTTTGCAGCTTGGCTGCTGCTACAAGTCACTGCATTCTCCCTCTTTGTTTCGGTAGCAAGGCTGGACCAAGAGCCTTCTTTCTGGCCATCTGATCGGTGAGACTGCAAATTAATCTCTCTTCCACTTGATGTTTTGAAACTACTATCACTTACACTAACCTCTTCAGACTGATTTAGATTTGTTTCTGGAATGACTATTGGAGACAAACTCTGTAAAAGGCTCATATAAGCTTCAGCAAGTAACTTCCAGTACCAAGGATTGAAAGGATGTAAGCAGATCAGTTGCTGCAGACACGTGATCTTTTTTTCTACATCTTCCAGACCCTGGTAAATGGCAAACTGCAGGTTGAGAACCGTCGTTAAGTGATCTGTGTTAGTAGCGCTGTTTCTCTAGAAACAAAAAGATAATAGATTAAAAACAGGAGAAGAAGAGAATCATCCTTCAGAGCCTAAGAAAATGTCTCCCTGAATAATGACGCACAAATATCGCTAAAGGTAATTTTTAAATTATACAAAACTGTGCTCTTAACTTTAAATGATGAAACATGATACAGATCACGCCCAATCAAGCTGACGCTATTCCCTCTCGCTGCCTTGTCCCAGTCTGAAAGGGAAGAAGGCCCCAAATGCTGTCATTTGTTTATTTGCCTTCAGACTTTTATACAGCTGCCCTTCTTTGTAGTATAAACACCTTTTATATAAAATAAACAGCAGCGGTAAAATTCTAGCGGACTTCAGAGCCTCTGGACCTCTTCCTTTATGGGAAAAACTCAATTTGTGGTTAGATACCCTTCCTGGTGGCAGTTTGGCAGCGAGTATATGGAAATAAAAGGGAGTTTTGAATGGTCACTTTTATAGTGGAAAGATTTAAGCACTCATTTATCCTCTTTCTTATAATTCCTATTACATTACATTAATTCTGCCTGGCAGAGCATGATATTTAGTCCCTTCCAGGACTACCAGCCTCCCTGCACAGGGAGCTCATTGTGGTACAGGGTGTTCTGATTTCTAAAGAGTGATTATATCTGCAGTGACAGTTACCCTCTGTTTACCAAATACTCCGAGCACTGAACATCCTGAAGGATTATACATATAAAGATTATTTTTCCAGAAAATGGTCCATATAAAAGAACTACTGGCAGTATTTTTGTGTTCAAAGCCTAAAAGAAAGATTGCATTATTTACCATTTTTTCTGCAATATCCAGAGCCTCCTCATGCCTTCCTAGGCGAGATAAACACCGAGCCTGGCCCTCTTGGACGTCTCGTCTCATTGCAATGTTACTGGGAGGTAAGAGTAGTAAGCAGTTTGAGTATTCACACAGGGCTTTCTAGGAGTGTCGACAAAAAGAAAAGCCAAACAAAGCAGTGAGAGATTTTCATTTAAAAGCAAGCCTGACTGTATGTTTTGTTTATGACTATGGTCACAAAGGGAATTCAGGAGCTGAAGTCCACGTTTTCCTTTCTCCGGACTCAGCTACCACCTATGCCAGCAACAGATGAGCTCCCCGGTACTACACAGCCAAGTCTAAATGGGGATGAGCAACCTCAATCCTAATTCAAGTTTAAGCCCTGGCGGGATTCACCACACATCTGTCCACCTCTCCCCCACCAGGCCTGATCCAAAAGGGATCACCTACTGACCTGGACAACACGTGACACAAGGCATCTTTCCCCCAGCCACCAATTCAATGATCAGAGCACTCATCCTAAATTCAAATCTGTGACGTTCTCCACGGGAAGGTTTGAACCTGCAAGTACCTCACCTCACATGAATAATCACCAAGTTGGAGAATACCACAAGGAAGGTGAATCTCCATCGCTCCTGTAGGATGTTTCCAATTTGCATGAAATAATTAAATATTAATTGGGCAAAGGAAAAAGACAAGAATGAGCAATACTTCTGTAACTTAATGCTCAGGGCACTCACTAGGACTCCAATTAACATTTAAATACATTAAATTAAGTATTCAGCGAAACTAAGGCTGGAATCTTGGTTCCTCACGCTTTGTGTAAGTGCTCAGACCAGAAGACTAAAGAGCAGTGCTCATTCTCCCGTCTCTCAAAATGAATATTTAATTATTCCTTGAAAACTTGAACGGTTCTAACAGAAAGAGCTTCCAGGCGACACACTCTAAGTACTTCCTAGCAAAATGGCTGAAATATTTTTCTTCCCTAGTGTTAAGCTTGCATTCTTTCTCAAGCAAAAGAGGGAGCTCCCCTCTGCCCAGTGAGCGCAGCAGCCACTGGCGAAAATGGATCAGAGGACGGCTGCAGGACACCCCTGTTTGCCTTGTTATGTGACAAAGGGATATAACCTGGCAAGGACCAGGCATTACGAATCCCAAGCAGATTCTACAGTCATTTATATCCTAAAAATGGGCACGGCTTAGATCACCGCTGTCCTTGGCACTTCCTATCCAGTGACCTAGGCTGACGTAAAAAGGTATTCACAACGAGTGAAGAGATTACTACCCTCATTACTTATTTCCAGCCCCTTTTCTAAGGTCAGAGCTCTCAATTCTGTAATTTTATGTGCAGTCTAGTTCTGGTTCTGTCACAGTGATCCAGGTTAGCAATAAGACCAAAGACTAGACGTTTTTAACATGGATGACTGTGACAGAAAAGGGTTAGGAAGCGACGGTCTGTTCCACTGGCAGATCTGAGGGGGTGTCATTCTCTCCCAAGAGGGCACCACAGCACACAGCAAGGCACAATCTGCTCTTCCTGAGGGTCAGCAGCCATGTCTGACTGCAGCCTGAGGCATCTTTCTTCTCAGCATACTTTTATGAATCCCTTCAGGGCGTCTCAGCTGAGATTCGAAAGCATCTGTCGGGTATAGACAAGGCAACAGTAGCGCTGGAATAACATTAAAAAGCAGAAGTCAGCACCAACTGAGGTACAAAAAGATCCACAAATCCAATGGACAAAGCAAAAGGAGCGGAGTCTGAAGTCGGCCTGAGGGCTTAGAAATCAGGGAGACCGTAATGCAAACCATAGCCTGGAACAAGAAGCTATTACAGCTGAAACAACAGCAGAAGCGGTTAACTTCAACCAGGAAACAAAAGACTGTACCCTGCAACTAGGAATACAGAGGCAGGAGAGCATCCATAATCACGAATGTGGCTCAGGAAGTGAAGTAGGCAGTGAGGACAGGGTCTAGGACTACAGTGGGCAGGAACAGAAATGGGGAACATAAATGTACCCCAAAGGCACAACCAGCCATCCAGAGCGAGGGGAGGCAGCAGAGAGGTGGGACAATTAACGATGAGGCTCCCAAGCCAACTGTCAGGAGCCTGACAACTACAGTCAGCCTTCACCCGACAGTGGGGGGAGCTCTGAGAAAGGTGAGCGGCAGCCAGGTGGTTGCCAGCGATCTGACAGCCTTTGTGGGACATGGTGTTACCTCCAGGAGCAGAGAAATCCACACACACGCTGGCTGACCATGACCTCCATGGCCACAAACACCAGCTCTGCCCACTACTGAACCACTTGGATAGGAAAAGAAGAAATGGCCTCAAGTTGCACCAGGGGAGGTTTCGGTTGAATATTAGGAAAAACTTCTTCAGAGAAAGGGTTATCTAACATTGGAACGGGATGCCCAGGGAAGTGGTAGAATTGCCATCCTGGAGGTATTTAAAAGATGGGTAGACGCGGAGCTTAGGGACATAGTTTAGTGGTGGTTTTGTCAGTGTTAGGTTGATGGTTGGACTAGATGATCTTACAGGCCCCTTCCAACCTAGATGATTCTATGATTCTATGTGCAAGCTGATCCGGATCAGCTCTGGGTGCAAAGTAGAATTTTTGGACAGTTTATACTGACTTCACGCTGATTCCTGGAAAGACAGTATCTGGCTGGGGGAGCTTGCCAGAACACAGGTAGGTATCATGGCCTGACAGCAGTGCAGACAGCAGGATGGCTGTTCACCAGGTCACTGTGCCTGCCCACAGGGCTGTTGTGCCTTCAGCACAAACAAGGAGCCAACAAGCTGGACGCTACTGCACCACGGACCCTAGCTGTGGCTCAGTCAGGAGGCTTTTATATAAATCATAGAATGGTTTGGGTTGGAAGGGACCTTAAAGATCATCTAGTTCCAACCCGCTGCCATGGGCAGGGACACCTCCCACTAGACCAGGCTGCTCAAAGCCCCATCCAGCCTGGCCTTGAACACCTCCAGGGATGGGGCATCCACAGCTTCTCTGGGCAACCTGTTCCAGTGTCTCACCACCCTCAGAGTGAAAGCTTTCTTCCCGATATCTAATCTAAATCTCCCCTCTTTCAGTTTAAAACCATTACTCCTCTTCCTATCGCTACCTGCCCGTGTAAAAACTCCCTCCCCATCTTTCCTGTAGGCCCCTTCGGGTACTGGAAGGGGCTATAAGGTCTCCCTGGAGCCTTCTCTTCTCCAGGCTGAACAACCCCAACTCTCTCAGCCTGTCCTCACAGCAGAGGTGCTCCAGCCCTCGGATCATCTTTGTGGCCTCCTCTGGACCCGCTCCAACAGGTCCCTGTCCTTCTTGTGCTGAGGACTCCAAAGCTGCACACAGTACACACATACACATTCAGTCAACACACCGGAGACTACAGGATCACCCCAGTTTACACCCCCACAACTTCCACTGACCGGGCCCCCAGGCCCTGCAAGAGCCCTGGAAATACCTCAAACTGCCGCTGCCGGTAGGCCCAGTCCGCCCGGAACTTGCTGGCCGTTATCCCGCCGCCGCCTTCCCCGCCGTCCCCCTCGCTGCGAAACCACTGCGGGCACAGCACAAACCCGTCAGATGGGCCCGGATCCGCCCCGGCCCGGCCCGGCCCGGCCCGACCCGACCCGACCCAGCCCAGCCCAGCCGGCCCCTCGGGCCGCTCCCGCCCGCCGCCCCGCTCTCCTCACGCCTGGCTCGCAGTGCTTGGCGCCGCCGGCCGGCCCGGCGCTGCTGGCCGGGCCCCGCTCCCGGCTCGGGGCAAAGAGGGAGTCCTCGAACTGCCAGCCCAGCAGCGGCTCCATCCCGCCGCTCCGCCCAGACCGGCCCCCGCCGCGCGGCGCCGGCAAGCGCGCCCCCTGCCGGGCCGCCGCTGCGGGAGGTCCAGCGAGCCGGGCGGCGCGGTGCAGGCGAGCCGCCGGGGGGCACCGAGTTGGGGGCGGTGCGGGCTAGAGGGGCGGCGGCGGGAGCGGCCATCTTAGGCGGGGCGGTGTGAGGGGCCGCCGCCCGCCGGGAGCTGTAGTCCTGACCGCCGCGCCCCGGGCCGGGCTCCCTCCGGGCCTCCACGCCGGGTGCTTGAGGCGGCCGCCTACAGAGGGCTGGGCGTTCTCCCCCGCTTCTCGGGCTGGGAGATGGGAGCCGGCTGCGGTAGGGCAGGCCAGGCCATCCACCAAACAGGCCCGGGGAGATGACTGGAAATAG
This sequence comes from Larus michahellis, assembly GCF_964199755.1. Classification (NCBI taxonomy): domain Eukaryota; kingdom Metazoa; phylum Chordata; class Aves; order Charadriiformes; family Laridae; genus Larus; species Larus michahellis. The sequence goes on from NC_133897.1 coordinate 156,519,941, forward strand.
GGGTGGTGGCAGCCTGGGCACCACCAGCCTTGCCAAGGGCGAGCCCATCGAGCGAAGTGAGAGAGGAATGGCCCTGGGGCTCCTCGTTTCTGGCGTTTGCCCGTTGGCTTTAAGAAGCGGGTGTTCAGTGGGTGCAGCTTGTGCTCCTGAAGGCGCAGCAGGGCCGTCAGACCTCGCCGGCTCTGGTGAGGAGTTTGGTCACAAGTCACTGTAATGGACATGTTGTAAGATCTTATAACAAATAGTTGAACCAAAGCATCCCGTGCTTTGATAAATCAATTGCATAATTGTAGAGTTGTTCTGTTAATATTTCGGCCCAGTGCCTGTGTGGGGGTGGGTGGGAGTGTATTTTGGTAACTTTTCCATTTAAGTTCTGCCCAAAGCAGAAGGGGAAACTTGTGAAATCTCAGGCTTTTAGAGACAGGATTTCCCAAAGCCCCGTACGCTGACTGTGCTATGGGAAATGGGGACACAACAAAGTGAAGGCTGATCCTAGAGCTTCTTCAAGACGTAAAGATTCTCAGGCACACCGTTGCTCAGTAGCAGCACCCAGGTGAAGTTGTAGGTACCCCAGCTGCCTGCCCTGCCTCATCACACTACTGTGCACATAGTGTACTGTGTTTTAGGTGTATTGCAGCGCTGTTTCCTCTTTCCACCTTGCCAGTCTGTCCATCCAGGAAGGTCCATTTTGTCCCATCTAATCACCATGTAGGTTTGGAGAAGGTGAGCTGAAAAGTCATCCTTGCACTTCCTTAATGTGCAAAATGGACTAATGAAGTCGTCTATACCAGAACAGCTTTTGAGGCCAAAACACTCCTTGTATGGATAATTTTAAAGGTTTCCTTCTAGTAGACATGTAAAATGTGGGTTCTGGGTTAGGGTTTTTTTCTTCTTTTTAAGTGGATGTATGCTCAAAATATCCTTCCACACCAGCATAGCTGTGACTGGATGTAGCAACAGCTGGCATAAAACCCTGGGTAGAAACTCAACTTTGGCAGGTAGATTTTATCAGAAAATAAAGGGGACTGAGGTTTCTTTTGCTTTTAAACTTGCTGTTTGGCAAACAAGCCCTCCTGAACATAGGAAACTGCTTAGCAAGTAAGCCCGGAGAGAATCAGGAGTTTGCTTGACATGCTTCTGTCTTTTTGTTACAAGCGTCAAGGTAAGCGAGCACAGTCAGAGCTGCGTGTATATGCATGCCAAAACCATCTGTCTTCCTCTGCAGGCAGACCAGTGTGATGAGCTCCTGCAGGACAGAGACAGAGTGTGCAGGAGTCAGTCTGCGGAGGTCAGCGTTAGCATCTGAACAGCTACAGCGTCTGCTCTTCTCACATACACTGGACTCACATGTTCCTTTCCCACTCCTCCAGGACTGCCGGTCACACTGCAACACACCGGTCTAATCAAAACACGAAAATCCATCAAGATGATTAAGAACAAATCAAAAAACCAGAAAAAACGAAAAAGAAACATGAGTAATCAAAGTGAAATGTGGCCCCAGCTCAAAGTAAAACACACAAAGAGCAAGGCGCTCCCAGGGGCAAATCCCAGAGCAGCCGGTTGGCTGCCAGCTTGGATTGCAGAGTCCTCCCAGGCTGGGGGTTTCAGCCATCGCCGCCTCGGAGGATACCAACGTGGTCTGCGAAGGCTCTGTGTTGCAATGCAGAGAATGCCTTTGTCTGGTAAATCGATGATAGGAGAGCAGCGATTCCTGAGCACCACACGGGGGGCCTCGCAGCTGGCTGTGTGGTTTCAGTCAGAAATCATGGCCATAATGATATTGCTGCTCTTCTTTTTTCCTCCCTTGCCTGGCTCTCCCCCCATCTCCCCCCCCCCCCCATTTAAAAGGTTCCTCGTGTATTAGTTACAGAAATAAAAAAATGCAACTTTAGGAAATTCCTATGCCTTGTCAGCACCAGAGAGTTGCTCAGTTTCTCCCCTAAGACCCGAGTCATCAGTGTAGCTGCCAGACTACAAATTCCCACTGTACTTTAGAAAAGCTGTTTGCCTGAGTTTGCATGGCACGATTTGCCATGGTGCTGTTAGCCTTGGCTTCACGCAGGAGAAAACATCATCTCTGGAAGAGGCAGCTTTGAGGAGCCTCAGAGATGCATGAGCCCTGCGAGAGCCTGTACTGCTGCAGCTGCTCCGTGTATGCAGCATTGGGGATAAAAAGAAGCCGTAGATGAATCTCTTCCTAAAGGCAGCCAAGGTCTTACTTCACCACCAGCCCAAACCACCGCCTCGGCCCATGAACATCGGACCAATAAGACAAATGGGCTCCGGTAAGTTGCGGTCACCCAGCAAGTTCCTGCGCATCGGCAAAGCTATTGTAGCTGTTCACACGAGCGTGCCTCGTTATGCTGGCGGAGAGGTGCTGTGACCCAGCTTCAACCTCGGCAAACTGGGGTAAGCCAGCCTGCTTCATCTTGCAGCAAGGGTGAGCCAAGAGAGAGCCCGGGCAGCAAAGACAACTCAAGCGATGGGCAGGAATTTGTCCTGTTGCCCTATTGCCTGAGCCTTTTGGCTGGGAAAAGAAAATACAGTGTGGCACATGGAGCTTGTCTAGATCCAGACAGCCCTTCTGCTCCCTGCTTCCCAGTCTACTCTGAGGCAAAATTAATTCAGAAGAATTCTCCCCCAGTGTTTCTTTAATTACTGAAGTTATTATTTGTATTGTGATAGCCTCCATGGGTCCTCGCCACAGCCCGGCCACTCTTGTGCCAGGAGAATGCACACCACAGAGGTTTCAGAGACCATCAAGCACACACAGGAGAAACAAGAAACCTCAGTCGGCAACTAGAGCCCTATCTTGGTAGGCACTACCCACACACGTCGGCTAAGGAATAATGCAGCTCTCACATGGTTTATAGCTTTATTAAAATATGCTGGAAAGGAGCTGCCTTTGGAAGAAAGCAAAAGAGAGACTAGTTCCCTACTCAAAGCAAGAGAGCTGCCTGCAGTGAAGAGGGCAGTAAGGCCCACAGGCAGCATTCCTCAAAGGATGGGTGGCTCCTGAATCATTAAGTGGATTCTTCCAGACATTGTGAAATATTCATACCTTGAGGGAAGATTAGTTTTCTTTTTTGCCAGTCATAACATAGGCTCTTCCCTAAACACGTTCATGAAAAGAGAAGAGCAGCTCTTTATTTGCTGACATTGTCTCGCTGTGCCCTTGTCTCTTGCCTTTTATTTAGATTGCAAGTTCTTTATAGCAGAGACCATCTTTCATCCTTTTTGCATGGCGTCACACATAAGGGGATATTGTCCATGACTAATGCGGGAGGGTAATACAAATAACGACATTTCATGGCTAGGGGCATACAGAGGTTATCACTACTACAAACTGCAAACAACACTGCAGTTAAAGCTCTGATGAGCTCGGATGTGCTCTAGCAAATCTTACTACGATGGTTTGAGATGCAACTGCAGAGCTCAAGAGCAATTGTCCTTGAATAGTAAGTTGTCACACCGAGGGGAGCAAAAGGCCCCTTAAGCCAAAGCTCCCAGAAGCCACTGACACAAATTTTGAGAAAAGGATACTTGTCTCAAACTCAGTATGTCTTTTAAGAAGTGCTGGCAGAACCCAGATGAACCTCATCCATCTCAAGCCAGCTGAGAAACCACTTCTGCCAAATGGGACCAAAAGGAAGCTACATTTGCTAAATCCAGCTCTATCCTTGAGGCAGGTACAACCAGGACTGAGCAAAGGCAAACGCGGGAACTAAAATGGCTCCTTACTCCTAAAGGGAAAAGTGCCCCGGCACCCTTGTGCACTATGGAAGGAGGAGGGTACATTGACAGCAGGGCAGAAGCCACACGAGAGCACAGAGGCCAGTGGCTGAGCAGAAGGGCAGCAGGCAAGAAACCAGGCAGGAAGAGGTGACTGGGGAGGTGGAGACAGCCAGACCGGCAGCACTGCTCCAACCAGCCGCTGAGTCCAGTGGGCAAAGATCTCCTTTCGCTTTCTCCTCTCTCCAGAAGAACAAAACCATGCAATACCTTTGTAAATTATCAAGCCACCCCACAGTTCTAGTAAGACCCCACAAAAATGAGTAGGGAGGTGAGGGGTCCTGCATCACAGAAATCAAAGAGAAAGAACTGTTTGTTGTTAACAGAAGCCAAAAGCTTTTTAGGAGTCCTTAAGACAGACAGGAGAGGACACAACCCCTGAAAGATGGTTCATTTTCCTGCTCTACCTGGGAACAGCGCAACCCTTCAAACCCCTGGCAAGCCATATTAACTAGGCCATAATCCTTCCCCCTCAGGCCTCACAAAATCCAATAAAGTCGTTATTGCCAAAACGGTGCACTACACACAGATGTGTTCTGCCATTAATGGGTTTTGCAACTATTTTCTGTCTAGTAAGATAAATGATGAACAGAATGAGCACGCCCTTGAGTTTGACCAGAATGCTGTTGAAAAGAGAAGAGGAAAAAAGCTTGCTGGAAAGAAAGAAGGTGGTCAGGTGCCGGGGAGAATCCTAAAGCAGTGATCTTCCCACGCAAGCCTGCGCATGTCCAGTGCTGATACAAATCCCACGTCCGAACCGCTTCGCTCAGCTGCGTAGTGCGAGCACCGGGGATGTAGCTTGATGGTCTGGATACAAGCGTGACGCAGAAGTCACCACAAAGGGCGGCATCTCGTATCTACTGCTCTAACTGGAAAAAAAACCCCGAACAGACTCGCTGTCAGGCACGGTGAAGTTTGTACACCTCCTTCTAAGCCCTTTTTTTTCAGTTTTATCGGTTTGTCTGAAAACTCATTAACTTCCTCTGGCCACAGTTAGGCTTGTTGCTTAATTGCTACTCGTGACGAAACCAGGCCGTGGAGACCACAGCGGATTCATTACCTCTCTAGGTTAAAACTTTACTACTGTGGTTCTCAGGACGGGGCAGGACTAAGTAACGCTGGTGGCAACTCCTCTAGGACACCATTTAAGCAGCCTCGGCTGCTGTAGAGCTCTACTGTAGTAACAGACATTAAACGGAGCTGACTTCCTATACTGCTATCTTGCAGGAACAAAGAGAAACAAATCTAAAGAATTAGAAAAAAAGAATAAAGCTATGTTGAAGAAATACACCCAGGGCTTCAGGACTGCCCTTGAGAGACCCTCACAGCTCGTGGGATTTCCCAGTCCTGCTCTCCTTTTCCGCATGGAGGCTGGCAGGGGAGGCTACCTCCACAAGGGAAACAACCAAACTGGTTGTCGGTTGTCCGGTGCCTCGCTTCCCGTGCAGCTTTTGCACTGCTGGAAAGGGCCACTGGAAACTGCTATTAAATTTAGCTTCTGTGGCTTCATGTTTGCCTTGTACAAGCATCAGCGCCCGCAGAAAGCGTGAGGCGATGCAGAGGGAAGGCACTGCTCAATGAACAAATGCAAACGAAACGCAGAAATCAAGAATGGACTTTGCCCACAATTGCTCCCTTCCCCAAATCATTGCAAAGTGAAATGAATTCAGAGCAAAGAACACCACAAAACGTCCATCAGCGATGCAGCTTTTAACTTGGTGGTGTCACTAAGAAAAATGACAAGCCACTTCCATCACGGGGCTTCCGTGGGCCTCCGTTTCTGCACTTTGTGGGTGCCGGGTGCGATGCTTGCACAGAAATCCTTGCAGATGGGCTTCACCTGGAGGCTCTGGGCAGTTGCTGGAATGAAACTGCAGGACTGAGAGCAGCTACAATTGCAATATTGTTTTAGCGTCTCCTTCATTTCAGAACACGTCATTATTAGAGACTGTTTTGTGGGCCCTCTTCCACGTTAGTCCCTTCAGGCAGGCATCACTGCAAGTATGGTTTTTTCCTATTTGGCTTTCATTTAGGAAAACTGAAAATCACTGAGAGGAGAATTACTGCCAACACTGACCTTTATTTTCACCCAAAGACACAAATCAACTAGGTGCCACACACAATTTAATTCCCTTTTTCCGTCTTTTCTTTCTTCTACCAAATAAATATTTTAAGGTAATGAACGTCAGCTCAGCACTGAGCCTGTAAAGAAACACACATGGGAGACGAATTAGTCACAATGCTAACAGTTCAACATTATTGCAGTAGAAACATATAAATCTAATCAAGGTTTCATTTTACAGTATTTGAAGTGCAACAGGTCATTTAACAACCAAAAATGTAGAAACGATCATCCGACAGACTAAAGCCTACCACCAGCAGCATTTCAAAGCAACGCCGAGCCCACAGGGAGCGATTTAACATTGCTCCAGAGGGGACTTTCTGGTGTAAAAAAAAATAATAAAATAAGGCAGCGCACAAAGTGGCTTGGTATTTTAAATTCTTAAAAATAGTAGTTGACAGTATTGTTATGAAAACAAATGGGAGATGGAAGGGGCTGGGAAGAGGAGGCTGGGAGAGGGGAAACAACCCACAAGGCCAGCTGGTCTCTTGTGAAAATATAGACTGAATTGCAGCATTTTGGAATCGCTGATAACACTGTAAACAAAAAAGGTAACTGTTTAAAAAAAAAGGTGACTGTGTGCATAATCCAGGGCTTTTCATAACTCCCTCATTAGCTGACAGATTCTTGAATAAGCATTCTTTCGCCTCCCCCCCCCCCCGCCTTTTTCTCACCGAACCGAGTAGAACTATTTGGCGGAACACCAAGCCGTGCCGACTACCAGCGCTCATCTCCAGGCCTGTGCACAGGTCACTACTTCAGCTAGGGGTGTAATTTTTCAAGACCGGCAAAAGCTACAGCGCAGGAACGATTCTATCGCCTTAAACATCTTTTTCTCAGGCGGGGATAGGTCTGTAGGCACCATGCCGGGGTCCTGCAGGGAAGACCGGGTCTCCAGCCCCTCCGGTTGCAGTGCAACAGTTGAAGCGGCCGGGTGCGATAGGTCCTGCTGATGCAGGACTGCTGCAGAGCCTCCGGCAGGGAGCTTCGGTGAGCGACGGCAAGTCGGGCTCGCCGGAGACGCGGTGCTCAACAGAAAGCGCTCAGCTCAGACCCTTCTTCTCTGAGGAAAAGGTACATGTTAAACACAGCCACAAAGGGTGATATCCCAAATAGCACGGACCTCAGCAGGGAGGTGGCTCCTACTCGGCTCTGGTCTTCCCACCCCAAATATTTTAAATGTGATAATAAAGAGCCTTAATGAGAAAAATCAGGTGAAGGTCCCTGGGCTGCTGACACAGCAAACAAGCAGCTGTACTGACTGGCACGTGAAGCTGACCTCACGCTGGCTGTTCGGGTAAGCCAGTTCTCCAAATTCAATGCGTCTGAGGAACTGGGGAAATTCAGTTTTGTACAACAGGAAAAAAAAAAAAGTCGTTTGAGAAGATCTGATTTGTGACATTTTCATACAGACGCAGTTCCTGGTTTCCACAACACCTCTTAAAATCACACACACTCAGTAAGGAAACATTTATTCTATCATTTCTGTTTTCAAATTTTTGGTACAAAGTTTATTTTCAGAAGTTCTCACATGATCCTTTCTTCTACCAGCGTCTTTTAGGATTTTTCTATCTCTGATTTATTTTCTTTATCTGTTGAAGCAAAAGCAATAATTGCTACAGAAAGCAATAATGGCAATATTACAAATATTTTACAGCAGCATCCATTCGTCTCTTTGCCTCAAAAAAATAACAAAAATAAATCCAAAGACAAGATCCATACTGCCACAAAGGCTTAGGTTTGTAATATCCAGAAGTATGCTGCGTTCCCATATATGAGTTGTACAAGTCCGGCACAACTTTCCAAGTTTGTGCAGAGCCTGATAAATAAGACACAGAAATATCAGTTACGTTATACTGTTTCTAAGAACTTTTACTCTGTAAAATGTTTGGTCACTCAAAGCTATAAGCTTAATCACATATCAAAGAACACAGGCAATAAAGCCCATCTTACTAGAACATATAGTATTAGGCCAAACAAAATATAAGAGGACAAAATCTAGTGGTCACTGAAGCCTCTTCAAAAAAGGTCTAAACCAGAATGTTTCCATCATGTATCAGAATAAAAACGTACTGTATTAAAATTTGATTTTTTTTTTTTTTGTACAAGCTGTCTTTTAATCAGTCTTCTATTTACAGTGCAGAACTTCTGCCAACTGCAGTAGTTTAACTTTGGCACAACACTAAGTTCCAATCCTTTTCAGTATTCAAGTCCTGTGTGTGTCCAAAAATTTTCTTGGTTTCACGAAAGATTAGGCCCATTCACAGTTAACCAGTTATCTTGAACTTTTTCAAGAATTGCTTCCCCTTCACCACATTGGGCAGCTACAAAGGAAAGACACTGTAAGCTATTGCATCATTCAAAAGAAACTCTTCATTCTAAACAGTGACAGTATTGTTGCTTCCTTTAACATCACATACACCAGACAGATCACACAGACGCCTACATACTGGACACCTCCTAAAAACCTTGCTGGTCGTTAGTGAATCGTCTTCCTCATACTTCAAATACATAACAATGCATTAACTTAATTTCATTTCACATGTCAAACAGGACATTTAAATATATTGCAATATATTATAGAAAATTGCAAAGCGCCATCATTTCTGTAAACGAGATCGACACCTGTTAACTCTCCTGTGCACATGAAGAGCAGTACCTAGTGCCACATTTTCTATACAATATAAAGCCTTCCCAGGTAGGGCAACTCATTTTAGTGCATTTCTGTACAGACTGTAAGCATACATGCAGATAGCCAACTCGGCAAAATTGGAAACACTTTTGTAAGCTGGAACTGGAGGCGGGGGGAACATTTCGAAATCGTAACGGAGCTCTTGTGGTTGATCGTTTCGTATCACTGATGAAGACTTGAATCTTCTGTCATTCAAGCAGATTCTTTAGGGAAAGTTTCATGATAGGTATCTAGTATTGAATAAGCATAAGGAAATACTTTCATCAACTGGGACACAAACATTATGTGTCTTAACACATTCTAAGTTATGCACGGTCCAATGTTCATATAAGAACCTTATATCTAAAATACTAGAGAAACCCCAAATCATTTTTATGCCACAGTATTATAACCAAGGATCAGTTAACTTTATCCACCACTGTAGTGCTACCTGCTCTAGAATAAAAGAAGAAAAAACGCAAAAAAGAAAAAAAAAACAACGAAAAAGGCCTCACACTTCCCAACAAGCATCTAGTCGGAAGCAGAGGTAAGTACCATTGCTAACCACAACACGAAGTTGAGTGCTGCACCCCAGCCAGCACGCTCCCAGGCAAAGATCCATCTCGCCCAATTTCAGATGTCCGCAGTACCGCCATCTGCCCGCAAACCACGTCTAACAGTCCATGGAGTTTAGGGTGCAGTTTGTCTCACCAGCTGCAGGCATTTAAGACAAGCTGGCTTGCATTCATTAGGCGTACGGATTAGCTACAGCCTCCTGCTCAAACGCAGACATCAACATGCCATCAGACAAACCTCAGCTGAACTCATGAAAAGTGCTACGGGATCCTCAGTTACCGCTCTACGTTTGACAACGCCGTCTAAGTCGTTTTGGCAATTACTATCCACTGAAAAAGTGCAGATGCTCTTCACCGCAGAAGGAAAAAAAAAACCCCAAACGCTCAGACCATGAAACTTGAAAATACTGGCTGCAACCCACCTGTGCTTCAAAATCTCCCTTTTTAAAAATGTGAAAACGATACAGAAAGTTGAGCTATTGAGTGTGTACAAGCAGCCATTGAGGGGATTTTTCACTTTCTGTTACCACTTTCATTTTAAAATCTCTTCCTATAGAATTTTAATACACCACCAAAACTCAAGTAACTTGACCCAGTAACTCTGTGTCGTGCTACTTGGTAAATGTACTTATCCCAGGATACCACAAGCTTGACGGAGAACACAGGTGTAACCCGGCACTGCTCAGCGCAGGGAACTGAGCCCTCTACTAGCCCTATCCATCTCTAAATTTACACGATCGTCCCAGGCATTATGAACAACTCTCAATGGTTTTACCCCTCTCTGGTTATTGATACTATCTTTTCACTGCTACTGAATGTAGGCAAAATTATTTTCCAAGAAAAAATAAATTAGATCAAAGAAAGTAGCTATATTTCATTGCACTCTATTTTTGTGCATTCAGGTTAGGGCAGGGATATTTAATATTAAAGAAGCTTAAAGATTATCTTCTCTCCTTGGGAGATATGAATATAGACAGTACGGGACTCCGGTGGAGGACGCAAATCGATACTATCATATTTACAGAAGCAAATACTGATATCCAGCCTGAAAACACAGTACTCCGTTAAGTGCAAAAGGGAAAATGCTCCCCACCTTAAACTACAGCTTGG